>NC_134266.1:241872013-242214513 GCF_031893055.1 Leptodactylus fuscus
TTTTTGGCTATGACTCACTATTTGGGACCTTAGCCATAAATAGGAAAAGTTGCAGTAGCATAAATGCCTTTATCCCCCTGCTTCTCCACTGAACAGTCCTGAGCCCAAACCTGCTGTTGCTTTATAAACATCACTACTCTGGTCACCCCATGTCTATGCAGCAATTATAGTTTCATGAGCACCACTGCCATCTAGTGGTAAGATCTAACATGGTACTGATCATAGCGAGGCAATCTGGGAACAATTTCTGATGATGCCTCATTTTTCTAGCATTACCCAGATGAGTGTATTAAAAAGTAGTTATTAACGCATTTCATTTATCATCCTCTTTAAAGTTCCTATCAAATAATCAGAGAATGTTACAGGTTGACGGAGAGACTATTTATATTATTTCTTGGAACTTAATCAGACACAGACTCATACAGTCTCAGGTTTCTTCAGTTACATTTTCATTCTGGCTATAGCAAATGATTCAAGTCAAACGTCAGAGGTTAGTGGGTTTATTATGTATGTAAAATTAAACTGCATCATTTAAGCAAGTAAGGGGGAGTTCACACTACCGTTACTAATGTCCGTTGCTGTCTTCTATCATAGGATGACAGCAACGGACATAAAATTGTCACAGAGAACGGTCAAAGACTGATTCTGTGTCTGTTCCTGTTGTTACAAATGTAAACAACATAATGGAATGTTTTTTACATGGTGCATGCAGGATAGATGGCTTCCGTTATGTTGTTTAAGGACAGTTTAATGTCCGTTGCTGTCAACCTATCTATAATACATAGTGTAGAACACTGTCAGGGCTTTTAGGAACCTATCTAGAAAACATAGTGTATGACACTGTCTGGGCTCCTAGGAACCTATCTATAAAACAGTGTAGAACACTGTCAGGGCTCCTAGGAACCTATCTATAAAACAGTGTAGAATACTGTCAGGACTCCTAGGAATCTATCTATAAAACATAGTGTATGACACTGTCAGGGCTCCTAGGAACCTATCTATAAAACAGTGTAGAACACTGTCAGGGCTCCTAGGAACCTATCTATAAAACATAGTGTAGAACACTGTCAGGGCTCCTAGGAACCTATCTATAAAACATAGTGTAGAACACTGTCAGGACTCCTAGGAACCCATCTATAAAACATAATGTAGAACACTGTCAGGGCTCCTAGGAACCTATCTATAAAACAGTGAAGAACACTGTCAGGGCTCCTAGGAACCTATCTATAAAACATAGTGTAGAACACTGTCAGGGCTCCTAGGAACCTATCTATAAAACAGTGTAGAACACTGTCAGGGCTCCTAGGAACCTATCTATAATACAGTGTAGAATACTGTCAGGACTCCTAGGAATCTATCTATAAAACATAGTGTATGACACTGTCAGGGCTCCTAGGAACCTATCTATAAAACAGTGTAGAACACTGTCAGGGCTCCTAGGAACCTATCTATAAAACATAGTGTAGAACACTGTCAGGGCTCCTAGGAACCTATCTATAAAACATAGTGTAGAACACTGTCAGGACTCCTAGGAACCCATCTATAAAACATAATGTAGAACACTGTCAGGGCTCCTAGGAACCTATCTATAAAACAGTGAAGAACACTGTCAGGGCTCCTAGGAACCTATCTATAAAACATAGTGTAGAACACTGTCAGGGCTCCTAGGAACCTATCTATAAAACAGTGTAGAACACTGTCAGGGCTCCTAGGAACCTATCTATAAAACATAGTGTAGAACACTGTCAGGGCTCCTAGGAACCTATCTATAAATCATAGTGTAGAACACTGTCAGGGCTCCTAGGAACCTATCTATAAAACATAGTGTATAACACTGTCAGGGCTCCTAGGAACCTATCTATAAAACAGTGAAGAACACTGTCAGGGCTCCTAGGAACCTATCTATAAAACATAGTGTAGAACACTGTCAGGGCTCCTAGGAACCTATCTATAAAACATAGTGTATGACACTGTCAGGGCTCCTAGGAACCTATCTATAAAACATAGTCTATAACACTGTCAGGGCTCCTAGGAGCCTATCTATAAAACATAGTGTATAACACTGTCAGGGCTCCTAGGAACCTATCTATAAAACATAGTGTAGAACACTGTCAGGGCTCCTAGGAACCTATCTATAAAACATAGTGTAGAACACTGTCAGGGCTCCTAGGAACCTATCTATAAAACAGTGTAGAACACTGTCAGGGCTCCTAGGAACCTATCTATAATACAGTGTAGAATACTGTCAGGACTCCTAGGAATCTATCTATAAAACATAGTGTATGACACTGTCAGGGCTCCTAGGAACCTATCTATAAAACAGTGAAGAACACTGTCAGGGCTCCTAGGAACCTATCTATAAAACATAGTGTAGAATACTGTCAGGACTCCTAGGAACCTATCTATAAAACATAGTGTAGAACACTGTCAGGGCTCCTAGGAACCTATCTATAAAATATAGTGTAGAACACTGTCAGGGCTCCTAGGAACCTATCTATAAAATATAGTGTAGAATACTGTCAGGACTCCTAGGAACCTATCTATAAAACATAGTGTAGAACATTGTCAGGGCTCCTAGGAACCCATCTATAAAATATAGTGTAGAATACTGTCAGAACTCCTAGGAACCTATCTATAATACATAGTGTATAACACTGTCAGGGCTCCTAGGAACCTATCTATAAAATATAGTGTAGAACACTGTCAGGGCTCCTAGGAACCTATCTATAATACATAGTGTAGAACACTGTCAGGGCTACTAGGAACCTATCTATAATACATAGTGTAGAACACTGTCAGGGCTACTAGGAACCTATCTATAATACATAGTGTAGAACACTGTCAGGGCTACTAGGAACCTATCTATAATACATAGTGTAGAACACTGTCAGGGCTACTAGGAACCTATCTATAATACATAGTGTAGAACACTGTCAGGGCTACTAGGAACCTATCTATAATACATAGTGTAGAACACTGTCAGGGCTACTAGGAACCTATCTTTTTCTTTTCTAACTCTCTAGTTTCTAACTCTCTAAGGCAAACACAGCCAAAGTTATGTAAAAGTGACAGTGACATTATTATACTCTGAGGCCACTCCACTTCAAACTCCAGAGACTCCACTATAATAGGTGGAGGCCCAGGGGATGTGTAAAAAAAAAAAAGCAAAAAAAGCATTCATAGTCACCATTACGTCTTTTGGCCTCCTCGTGGCGTCTGGCGCTCTATCATGACATAATGATGCTCATTTTGCCCATGTGGCCACTTATGGCTCAATCACAGGCCTCAGCGATAACCCCGGTGCATGACGTCATCAGGCATAGCATCAGACATCGGGAGGAGACTGTAAAGAGGTGAGGAAAGGTGATTATGAATGTTTTTTTATATTTATCACTTCCCCTGATCCTCCACCTATTATACTCTGGAGTCAGAAGAGACATCAGAGTATAATGTGGTGGCCATTATAGTTCTCTCAAGACCAATCTCCATTTCTTCGGTTTAAAAACTGAACAATTTGGAATATTCGAGCCAGTTCTCCCATCTCTGTTTATGTGACTATACGTGGCTACCCAGTGGTCGTGATGCAAATTACAGGGTGTTGTAATAAAGGTAAGACTGGCCATATCTTAAGGTTGGTATTACATTATCTATATGATCAAGCTGTCTTTTCAATATGTCTTCAGGAGATTAACTATCTTCTCGCTTTCTCTATCAGGGAGGGGATCTGTTCGATGCCATTACCTCTACTAACAAATACACAGAACGAGATGCGAATGGAATGCTGTATAACCTAATGAGCGCCATCAAATATCTGCACAGCTTGAACATTGTCCATAGGGATATCAAACCTGAGAACTTGTTGGTAAGTCTCAGCAGAATGTAATATGACATAGGGTTGAACCACGTGCTCCCCAACTAACACCCCGCTGTTCTGGGTTCATTTGCAACCCAGAAGCCTAAATGAGTTTTTTTTCTTCTTGGACTCCTAAGTTCTGATCGTATCCTAAACTGGGGGGGATCAAGGACAGAATATTCAACAGGATCATGAAAAGATGACAAGAGATACCGACCACTTTGGCAGTCAGGGTATAGTTTGTCGGGCAAAGACAGATTTCTCATTGAAGACAAGCGACAAGTTCAGTACATAGATTAAAGATGCCCTAACAATTGACAGCTGGCACTTGCAAAACTTGAAGTATAAGAGAAGTAAAGTTGGAAGAAATGTGATCTTGGCCAAGGTCAGATATTACCATGCTAATTTTTGTGAATGCCAACCTAGCATTTAGCATAATAATTGAGCTCTCTTTAAAGATTAAGATTTATAGCTCTCTTTCAGGTGAATTATATATTTCATTATACATAGAAGGCTTTATGGCAGAGCCGCAGCACTCGTGTCAGCGGCCATTAATAGTATGAGACACAATAAGAACAGTAGTCTCCAAGGAGTTTGGCTTACCCATTAGTTCTTAGGCAATCTTTCTACAGACTGAGACCTTGACAGATTTAGCCTGCAGCATGTTTTAATGGTGAGAAGTACCCCGGGACAAAAGGGAAGGCATAAAATGGTCAAAATACAGTTTTTAAAGCACATAAAAACATAGACATTTTATATTTTGTTGGTAAAGTTGAGTTCTGGCCCATTTTTGGTTTATTTGACACAGTGCTCCTCATAATATACATATTACTGGCATATACTGTAGCATATGATGAAGATGTTAACTACACTTGTTGTAACGTGGTCCATTAAAGGGATTGTCCAGTTCTTTTTTGTATTAATGATCTATCCTCAGGATTGGTCAGCCAGAGATCAGTGGGGGCCAGATACTGACACCTGGGGCCCCTGTCAATCCGCTGTTTGAAAGGCTGCAGCTCTCATACAAGTACTGTGACTCCTTTACTATTTACATGGCACACTGTCTGATTCATAGCATCCATACAATATAATTACATTCTCATTCTATAGAAGTGAATGGGACAAAGCTGTAATTACTTAGCATGGCCTCTATGGAACAGATGACATATGATGTAAACAGTGAAGGGGTCACAGCACTTACATAAGCAATGCAGCCCCTTCACACAGCTGGTCTCATATTGATGACATATCCTGAGTATAAAGGAATGGCCTAGCCTTAAGATGGCGAGCAACTTCAGATTGGATGGGGTCTGGCTCTCAGCTGTTCAATGGATCCATGACAATTGTGCGACTACTGTAGGCTTTTCATTGTCTACATAGGGTAACAGTGGAGTAGCGGAATAAGGGACTGGTTGATAGCATTGGCATATGCTGTTTTGCACTTGTTTACTGTCACTTTATGACTATTTGCATTCTAATGTGTTGCTGCTATTAAGAACTCTAACAATTTAAAAGAAAAGTCCTGCTTGCAAGACTTTTCTCTCCGCATTTTTCAACATAAACGCCCAACAGAGACCGAAGGCAAGTGTGAACATAGCTTTAAAGTGTCGAGCTTCGGTATGAGACAAATATTTGGTGTGAACAGGTAGACAAAATCTTTAGACAAAAAAATTAAACTCACAGCCTGTAAGGAACAAATATTTGGCGCACCCATCAAAAACCCTACAATTTTTGGTACAACGTAAGCAGACACAAATGATCTCTCATTTATTGAGGATACAAATATGTGGCGCACAACAGGAATTCATGAAGCACAAAGTAAATTGTTGTGAATTCATTCCACCATTTCCAATGTGTTCTACTTTGCACCATAAAATCTGCGCCTTCTTTTCTGTTTCATAATTGTTGTCCAAGACTTGTATATTGATGATCTGTCTTTATAGGTTATCAATATGTGATTGGTGGGGGGCTGACGCATAGGACCCAGTGTTCAGCTGGTTGAAGAGGCCACAATATTGTGGTAAGGACACGGTCACATCTGTGATTTGTTGTCTTATCACATAAAACAACAGATCCCAAGAGACCCCATTGCCTATAACAGGCTCTGTTGGGTGTTATTTTCTTCACGGATATCTTCAGGCTTGCAGGACTTTTTCGTCTGGGACACCAAAGCCGATGTGAATGTAGTCTTAGTACTGCAGCCTCTTCACTAGGATACCAAGCAGAGCGATGAACATATCATAGGACTGTGCTTGATATTGCAGCTCAGCTTCATTTACTTGAATGAGACTGAGCTTCTACAGCACCACGTGCCCTATGTGTACAATGTCATCAACACAGGGAAGGGGCCACATTGCTTGTGAGTGGCCCAGGAAGCAAAGAGCCCCATCATACAATGACCGATTCTAAAATTAATAAGTACTGGAAACTCCTTTAGGCTGGGGCCCCACGTTGTGGCAAAAAACACTGCATTTTACAGTACCTGCTAACTGGATGGGATTCTAGCTAATCCCATCCACACATTGCAGAAGAAAAGTCTGCAATGGCAATGCTGTGATTTAAAATACCGTATATACTCAAGTAAAAGCCGACCCGAATATAAGCCGAGACCCCTAATTTTACCGCAAAAAAACGGGAAAACGTATTGACTCGAGTATAAGCCGCAGGGGGGGGGGGGAATCCACCATTGCAGATAAAAAGTCTGGTCATGTGCATTGCAGCTCAGTAACTCCATGGAGATCATAGTAATAGCAGTTAACCCCATCATGCCCTTCACATTAACCCCCTGTGTGCTTCACATAAGAGTGACTGATATGTGGGACATATGGAGGTAATAATTAGGTATCTTCATAATTAAGGTCCTTTATTGGTACCCTCATGTGTCTCACATATTAGTAACCCTTATATGGGGCACACAGGGGTTAATATGAGGGACATGATGGGGTTAACTGTTATTAATGTGAGGCACATGGAGTTACTGAACCTAAATGAATAAGTCAAATGCCTGACATTACTAGGCAGAGTAACTATAGGAAGGCCCCTGTGTGTGTCACGTTACTGGAGCTTCCTCTCCTCCATACAACAGACATCTTCCATAAGACACAATGAGTCCTGGCCACTCATCTGCAGGGTAGATGCTAAATCCTAGTGTGCTAAAGGACCTCTGATGACATCATGACCATGTGATCGGACTCTGGTGTGGGCGGAGCTACTAGGATTTAGACTCAACCTTATCTGCAGATGTTACATACCAGTGGCTACAGGACCTTTGATGACATCACAGTCACGTGACCTCATGACAAGCCAATCACAGAGCAGTAGCACTAAAGGACCTCCCCCTTCCAGGTCCTTCCAGTTTTCTGTGCTCCGTGGACCCTGACTCGTGTATAAGCCGAGGAGAGCTTTATCAGCATGAAAAATGTGCTGGAAAAGTCGGCTTATACTCGAGTATATACGGTAAGTAACATGTCTATTATACCTAGGGGTACGCTGCTGTGTTCCGTATAGGTATAATAGAAGCAGAAAGTCTTCAGAGGAAAACTCTGCCGACTTTTTGTATAAAAAGCTGCGGAAAGATCCGCCATGCTTTTCCGCTGTGGTCTTACCCGCAGCGTTGTTTTACTGCGGCTCACTATGTGGGGCTTTAGATAAATGAATGACTTTTGTTGAGTTTTATGTTGCAGCAAGCTCTCAGACTCTCAGTTTTCTACATTTATACATCAAACACAGTAGGGAATCACATAATATCCATGGCAAACAGTGGGATTGCCCGGGGCAACTAGCCAGAAGCTTCCTTTCATTTTCTGAAGTATAATTCCAGAATCCTACTCGAAGCCTGATGACTGGTGACGGATAAAACCACCGATCTCATTTTCATACACGATCCCCCTTGGTTGAACTTTGCAATAAAAGCGTCTGGTCGGGACGACATACTGTACATCAGGATCCACATCCTTCTGTAACAGCATGAAGCCATGTTGACTAAGATATCAATGATTTTATTATACATTTTCAAAGGGAATTTTATGGTGAATATTACGTGAATTTATGGGGACAGATGTGTTTAACTAGATGTGGTTTCAGAAGAATCTTAAATACATTGCTTAGCTGTCATCCGTGCAGAAATCCTTCCCTGGCACCGAAACACACAAGTGTGGCTCTCTCTTTGAGTCAGGCTTTGGCGGATGATGAGATCCAGTTGCATGGGTTCATTAAAGAATTTCTTGCAAGCCAAAGATTGCCTCAGAGGATCATGAACCAATTTGCTCTCTGAGCCGTCAGCCCGGGTTACTAAGAGGAACAATGGCAGGGAAACACAAAACCTGTCCCACCATGTTGCAAAATTATTGAATAATTTACCAATACATGAAAACGCTGCAGAGAAGACTTATGTACCAAAGATAAAGCAGATAAAAGTAGATACTCGACTCAGTAGTAACAGTTCTCAAACTTGCATCAATAGGGCCTGATATGGGAATTCTCGCTAGTTTACAAAAAGTGTATTCGGAGAATTAGGGGAAAAATAGAGGCCATGGAGACTTATAGGTCTAAAGAGTGACTGTAGACACAAAAAGGTAGAGGTAGAGGTTGGACATAGAGCATATCATAATATCAGGTGAATCATTCTGCAAATAAAAATATGATCACACATTATCATAATCAAATATTTACCAAACTGTGCAAAACATTGGTTTCTAAGACTATCTTTCATCTTACGGATCCACTATGGGTACCGGGCTCTTCTCTTTAAATGCTTACAAGAATTGATCAATCGGTTTAAGGTATGTCATATTAAGTTCAACTAGTATATTTGTGATTTTGCTCAAAGGTCTATGCAATATTGATAACTGACAATCAGCAATTGGTGTCCTTTGATTTTTGCTTCTTTCATATTTCTGATATGTCTTAGGAACCAATGTTTTGCACAGTTTGGTAAATATTTGATTATGATAATGTGTGATCATATTTTTATTTGCAGAATGATTCACCTGATATTATGATATGCTCTATATCCAATGGATCCTCTGTTTTTATTTAGGATTGATGTTTTACGTGTTTGTTTGTAATAATCAATGTTATTAAGCTCACATGTGGTTGTGTTATTTAAACAGGGTTGGGTGTAGCAGGCGGATAGGCTATGACTAAGGAACGCAAGTTCTGAAACGCATCAGCCGACGCCATTTTTTTGGTTGTGCTGGGGTAGGGAGCGTCTCTGGTCTGACGTATATGCTTTTTTAAATTTGAACAAATAAAGATTTTCAATTTTATACTCGTGGATGCTGGATTCTTCAAACCTTTCCATTATATGTTTATGACAAGCTTTAGTGTCAGACAGGGGTATCATTATGTATCATAGAAAGATACATAAGAGACCCATCAAGTTCAACTCAAGATCCTACAGTGTTAGTTCAACCTTCGAAACAAGAATAAGGAGCCATTGACTCATTCCTTATGTGATAAAGATTTCAGTGCTGATTCAGCTGAATCCTCCTCATGTCCGCTCTCCACTGCAATTGCATCATTCACATGATTTCCTTATTGTGAACAGGTTATCAGGAGGACACTACATGTATGAGAAGATAACCTGACCACAATAAGGACATCATGGCTGGTTATCAGGAGGACACTACATATATGAGAAGATAACCAAACACAAAAACAGACTCAAAAGAGTCCAAAGATAAGGACATTCAACAATATACATGTAAATGTTGAATGTCCTTATCTTTGGACTCTTTTGAGTCTGTTTTTGTGTTTGATTCTATGTGTTTTGATCGGGACATGTCTGTCATGATGGGGCTAGTTATCTAGAGTCGTGCATGTGCTGTTGAATGATTTCTCTGACTCTTGTGTGCTATGTTTTCAATATATGAGAAGATAACCTGACCACAATAAGGACATCATGGCTGGTTATCAGGAGGACACTACATGTATGAGAAGATAACCTGACCACAATAAGGACATCATGGCTGGTTATCAGGAGGACACTACATGTATGAGAAGATAACCTGACCACAATAAGGACATCATGGCTGGTTATCAGGAGGACACTACATGTATGAGAAGATAACCTGACCACAATAAGGACATCATGGCTGGTTATCAGGAGGACACTACATGTATGAGAAGATAACCTGACCACAATAAGGACATCATGGCTGGTTATCAGGGGGACACTACATGTATGAGAAGATAACCTGACCACAATAAGGACATCATGGCTGGTTATCAGGAGGACACTACATGTATGAGAAGATAACCTGACCACAATAAGGACATCATGGCTGGTTATCAGGAGGACACTACATGTATGAGAAGATAACCTGACCACAATAAGGACATCATGGCTGGTTATCAGGAGGACACTACATGTATGAGAAGATAACCTGGACACAATAAGGACATCATGGCTGGTTATCAGGAGGACACTACATGTATGAGAAGATAACCTGGACACAATAAGGACATCATGGCTGGTTATCAGGAGGACACTACATGTATGAGAAGATAACCTGGACACAATAAGGACATCATGGCTGGTTATCAGGAGGACACTACATGTATGAGAAGATAACCTGACCACAATAAGGACATCATGGCTGGTTATCAGGAGGACACTACATGTATGAGAAGATAACCTGGACACAATAAGGACATCATGGCTGGTTATCAGGAGGACACTACATGTATGAGAAGATAACCTGGACACAATAAGGACATCATGGCTGGTTATCAGGAGGACACTACATGTATGAGAAGATAACCTGGACACAATAAGGACATCATGGCTGGTTATCAGGAGGACACTACATGTATGAGAAGATAACCTGAGCACAATAAGTACATCATGGCTGATTATCAGGCAGGGACACTACATGTATGAGAAGATAACCCGACCACAATAAGGACATCATGGCTGGTTATCAGGAGGACACTACATGTATGAACAGATAACCCAGACACAATAACTGAGCTTCTGACAATTCCCATACAAAAAAAAACTATCACCACTAAAATATTAGAAAAAAATTGTTTAGGCTGAAGCCCCACATAGTGTAAATGCCGCGTTTTGGCAAAAAACACAGCATTTTACAGTCCCTGCAATGTGGATGGAATTCTAGTGAATCCTATCCACACATGGCAGAAAAATACCCGCAGAGGAAAATCCTGCAATTTCCAAAATCATTGTGTTTTTGTAAATCGCAACATGTCAATTATACCTGCAGAATTGCTGGTGGTTTCCATATAGGTATAATTGCATCAGAAAGTATGCAGAGGAATCTCTCTGTAAAAATGACTGTGGGAAAAACCACGATGCATTTCTGACAGGGTTTTTTTCCGCAACATTTTTTCGCTTCTCCCGTCAGGTGAGGCCTTTGTCTAAAGCTGCAAAATTTTTAATTACATATATTTGCAAAAAAATTTAAAGTTTCGTAGTCTAGATATTTAATATTGTTACAATATTTGGAAAACCCCTTTTTGCTAAGGTCGCACGCAGCAAATCACTGCCAAAAAAACGCTGTGGAAAAGACCACGGGGGAAACGCAACACGTTTTTTTAACAGCATTTTCACAGAAAGTCTGCAGTCTTTCTGCCTCTATATGCAAAACTCTGGTGTTTCCGTAGGTATAATCGACATGTTATGGCTTTCAAAAATGCAACATTTTCGCAACGTGGATCCTCGGCCTTAGATTTAAGCCCTATATTGCAGATTTTTTTTCTCTTGTTGCAGATTTTACTGCATTTTTTATTCTTCGCCAAAGCAAGAGTGGCTTTAAAAGGAAGGGGAAATATAAAGGAAGCTCTTATACTTTTTCCTCCTGTTAAAACCATTCTTGACTTTTCCAAAAAAAAGCATCAAAATCTGCAACAACAACAAAAAAAACAGCTTTCCGCAACGTGGAGCTAAGGTAGCCACGGACACATTTGAAGAATAAAATACTGACTAATCTGTATTTCTTCTCTATATGGTGGGATATGTTAGCTAATCCCAGAATTAACATTTTACATAGTATTATGGCACTCGAAGGAGTTTCTTTTCTTAATTGTTTCCAGTGTCTTCCTTTCACTGCCAGGAACAGGCCGAATTGCTAACATGGCATTTTCTGCTTTTTGTTCCAAAGCAAATTATTACATTGTTGGTTGATTGTCGGCTAGTTGGCAGGGCTCGGCAAAATTGTGTTGTTTTTCTTTTCGCTAGCTTGCAATGTGTTTAACATATGCCTCTTTGAGCTAAATTGGGATAAATAGGAGGGATAATGAGGCGGCCGCTAGACTTGTACAGCACTGTAGTTGGACTAGGATTGTGAAATTGTCCTGCTGATTAAATTATTATGTTCTCATGATATAATGCAAAAAGCATCTCAATTAATTGGGAATGACTACTAAGATTCCTTACAGGTCTGTCCAGCAGGAAGACAAACCAAGCATGAACTCTCTGGTTTGGCAACCAACAACATAAAGGCTGAGCTTTGTGTCTGGATGAGCTACAACATATATCATCCGCTGCTGCTTCGAAAGCAAAAATGCTTTGATTTATGCTACAGTAATTATCAATATATTGCGGTAGATTTAGAGAGGTTTCTCAGAACACCGAGATTGATCTCCATTTAATCGTTCTGCCTTTATTTAATGTAACTAAATCCATGTACATCCATAGCCATCTATCCTATCCATATGGGTCTGCAGAGCATAAGCCTACATTATCATTTATTGAAGCACAGGAGATTAGTGGATTTATAGAGTTTGTACCCCGGTAACCTACACAAGTGTCCTTCCATACCTTTAGTCCAGATATGTCATGAGATGATGAGCTTTTCAAGACGATACTGTTTCATGTCACAAAGTGATATCCTACATGTGTCTATGTGAAGCCATTTAGTGTTTGAGGGGTTAATTACAGAATTGAAATGGGAGTCTGTCAACAGGAAACCAAAATGGTCACATTGCATTGTAGGGGGCATTATGGTGAGCACCATCATGCCATTAGATGGTTCAGTAGATGCACCATTTTCTTGAAGAAGCTGTTTTTAGAAATGAGGCTTAAAGGGGTTGTCCACTTTCAGACCAATAAATGTTATTGTTTGTATAATACAATTTTCCTATATATTTTATGTATCAATTTGTCAATTCTAGATCTCTGCTTGCTGTAGTTTATTCTGTTAATAACTCTGTGGATAAAAATCTGACCATGGTGATGTGATGTACAGTCCATGGTCATGTGATGTACAGTCCATGGTCATGTGATATACAGTCCATGGTCATGTGATATACAATCCATAGTCATGTGATATACAGTCCATGGTCATGTGATGTACAGTCCATGGTCATGTGATATACAGTCCATGGTCATGTGATATACAGTACATGGTGATGTGATGTACAGTCCATGGTCATGTGATGTGCACAGCTCATTACAAGGCAGATGTCTGATTACTGTGCTGTGACTGTAACGAGCTGTGTGTTCACATGACCATGGACTGTACATCACATCACCATGGACTGTATATCACATGACCATGGACTGTATATCACATGACCATGGACTGTATATCACATGACCATGGACTGTACATCACATGACCATGGACTGTACATCACATGTGCATGGACTATATAATCACATGACCATGGTCAGACTTTCATCCACCAGAGGTAAGTAGGATGAAGGACAGCAAGCAGAGATCTAAAAAAACAAACAAAAACAAAAAAAAAAAAACTTTGATTAATTGATAAAGAAAGTACACTGGAAAATTAAAAATCCTTTTTATTATACAAACAATAACATTTGTCTTTCATTATTGGTCTGAAAATGGACAACCCCTTTAAGTGTCATGGGTGGTGTGTTAAAGACTTCAAGAGTTCCTTCTTGTGGTGTGACATACAGGCTCTGGTTCACTGCAGGGGATAGGTGTTAGATCACGGGGGGTCCAACCACTGGGATCCATAGCAATCAGAATAGGGAACCAAAAGTCCCCCTAAAGCCTCCTTGTAAATGGAGCACTAGTGTGCTTATGCTCCATTCATTGCTATGGGGCTACAGGGACTGTAATCTCCAGCAACGTCTGCACACACATAGAAGTGAATGGAACGCCGGTCATATGCACTGGAACTTCATTGACAAGGAGGCTTTAGGGGGATTTTTGGTCCCCTGATTGCTGGGAGATCTGGCAATTGGACCCCCAGGAATTGGACCCCCCTGTCCTGTGGATAGGAGATAAGTGTCCTTAATGGCACAACCCCCTTAAAGGTGAACAAATCTGTATTTCTGAAGACTTGATCAGAAAGGTATATATATTGGAAATGTGGATTCTGTAGAATTAGATTGGCGCCAAATATCTAATACAATCATTTAGAATGTGTTAAACATATATTGCCATTATTTTGTAGGTGTATGAGCACCAGGATGGCAGTAAATCTCTGAAGCTTGGAGACTTTGGACTGGCGACGGTGGTTGATGGACCTCTTTACACTGTGTGTGGAACCCCAACTTATGTAGCCCCAGAAATCATTGCAGAAACTGGGTAAAGCATGTCACATTCATACTTTGTATTGTAAAAGATCAACGTCATAGCTAGGTATTAATCCACGTGAAGCAAAGACTGAGCTAGTATCCCAACCAGTTGTTAAAAATACTGGCAATACTGATACCTTTTACCGCTCAGCCCCATTGAAACGCCCCTTTCCTCCAATCCTCAGTCTCTAATGTTGGTACTTTCCATGGATATGTATGACTACCTTCTTATGGCATTTGGTTCAGTCTCTAATATTATTAAATGCATTATAAATGGGATGTTTTACTGAATCTTTTGTATTTGCTCAGATATGGCTTAAAGGTGGACATCTGGGCCGCAGGCGTCATTACTTACATCCTACTGTGTGGCTTTCCTCCATTCCGTGGGTAAGTTTCCTAACCCTGTATTATATATCCTATTAATATTATAAATGTGAAAGTTTGTGAGTTTGGATGTTTGTGGCTTTGTGTGTTCGGATGTTTGTTAGTCAATCACGCAAAACCCGCTTGACCGATTTGGCTGAAATTTCCCACAAACATAGTTAATACACCCCATTGCGCAATAGGCTACTTTTCGTCACAATAGCGCTCATACGTTTTTCCCAGGACCCCCACAAACCCCAAACTCACATCACTATCTCTGCAATCTCACACACTTTGGACCCCGATTTGGCTGAAATTTTCCACAAACATAGTCCCTACACTCGATTGCGCAATAGGCTACTTTTCATCACAATAGCGCACATACGTTTTTCCCAGGACCCTTTGGATGTTCGGATGTTTGGCGGTCAATCACGCAAAAACCGCTCCACCGATTTGGCTGAAATTTTCCACAAACATAGTCCCTACACTCGATTGCGCAATAGGCTACTTTTCGACACAGTAGCGCACATACGTTTTTCCCAGGACCCCCACAAACCCCAAACTCACATCACTATCTCTGCAATCTCACACACTTTGGACCATAGCAAGCCACAAAATTCATATTACCCCTTACAGCAGAGGTCAGCAACCCCTGGCACACATGCCAAGAGTGGCACTCCTGCCATATTTCACTGGCATGCCAGCAGCACAGGACCTGCAAGAGTTAAATAAAGTCTCTGCTAGAGCTGAGGCATAAGGACACTCCCCTTTGCGAGATGTGCAGGAAACCCAGGGGGTGGAGCTTAGTCGCTCAAGTCTCTGCCTGCTATAGTTATAGCTCCTGCCGAAGCTGCTAGCAAACTGAAAGTAAGAAACACACAGCTCCCTTCCTTTACTTCCTATTGTCATTAATGTCAGGCATGGGGTTATTAGTTTAGTGTTAGTAACTCCATGTACCTCACATTAATAGGAATAAACCCCATCATGTCCCTCATATTAACCCCTGTGTGCCCCATATAAAGGTTACTACTATGTGAGACATATGGAGGTACTAATAAAAGACCTCAGTAATGAAGATACTTAATTATTACCTCCAAGTCTCTCACATATCAGTAACTAGAGATGAGCGAGTACTGTTGGGATCAGCTGATCTGAACAGCACGCTCCATAGAAATGAATGGATTCACCTGGTACTTCCGCTTGGACGTAGCCAGCGCGCTTAACCCCCCGCGTGCCGGCTACGTCCATTCATTTCTATGCGAGCGTGCTGTTCGGATCGGCTGATCCCAACAGTACTCGCTCATCTCTATCAGTAACTCTTACACTGGGGTTAATGTGAGGGACATGATGGGGTTAATTGCTATTAATAAGAGGCGCATGGAGTTACTAAACTGTCATGCACAGGGCCAGACTTTATGTTGCTTACTCAAGAGTATCCTGTGCCCAAAACTTACATGTACTGGCGGAAAATAACAAATCATACAATGTCGTATATCAAAGTATATTAACCTGAAATACCTCTGTCCCAAAGTCACTATGTACAGTTTATACCAACACCGTATAGCGGCTGAAATACAAATTACATTCAACACAAAAGTCTCATGTGCTCTCAGAATTACAGCAACAACAAGATACACAGTTACATTTTATATCCCATACCTTATACACAGTACGAAAACCTTACCCGCGCCTGTATATACCCACTTCTACAATCACCGCAGACGAAGTCTTGGGTACCAGCTAGTACTGTTATATTTGGGGAATTCACTATTGTAGCTTGTATTTCTATATTAGTGATGGGTTATATGATGGGATATATAGAGCAGCGTAATGTTACATATCATGTATCAATCGTCAGAAAAAAATTCCGGAATTTAAAATGTCCTTCCAATTCCAATCCCCCTCCTAATCTGAAATCAGATGTACATGAGTGTATGCTGGGTATTATAGTTCTCCTATTTTCTGGCGCGGCAAGTGTTTTCATACTCCATGTTCGTCCTGTATATTATTTGATATTTTGTCTTTGTACATTAGAAGTGGAGATGACCAAGAAGTACTTTTTGATCAAATTCTAATGGGCCAAGTGGATTTCCCATCACCTTACTGGGATAACGTTTCGGAATCGGCTAAGGTAACATACAAACATATGAGACTATTTCTATTGGTCTGTATTATTTAGTCATAGTCATTTGCACTGTGTAAACTAATGGTAAGGATCATTTATAGATATTGGATATACATTTGGGATATTTTCTTCATAGCACACATCTGAAGAGATTTGGTTACTGGTATGTGGGTATGATAGTGCAATGTTTCAGACCCACTGTGGTCTACCATACTGAGCCATAGCATAGGCATTGTATGTGCTGCCATATAGTGTCTCTGATACACGAAAGTACATTAATAGTTCATAGAACTCTATGAGTGTTGTATTTCTGATGGAAAAATGCAAAAAAAAAAAAAAAATGGCTGAGGCCCCATATTGCGGAAACACAGAATTTTTTTGTTGCTGATTTTGCTGTGTTTTTTTTGAGCCAAAGCCAAGAGTGACAGCAAAAGGCATGGGAAATATAAAGGAAGCTCTTATACTTCTTCTATCTACACAACCCATTCCTGCTTTGGCTCAAAAAACCGCAGCAAAATCTGCAACAAAAAAAGCTGCGTTTCCGCAACATGGGCCTCAGCCTTAAGGAGCAAAAAAAGCAGCAACCATATCAGTGAACTTTTAGGATAAGTTCACACGGGGTATTTTGGACCGGAGGCCGCCTCAGGTTCTGATCCAGAATACAGGTAGCCGCGACTGGATGCCGGTGCAGTGCACTGGCATCCAGTCGCGCACTCTGCTCCGGATTAGGCCCAAATGAATGGACCTAGTTGGGAGGGAGTGTCTTCAGGCGGATGTCGCGAGGCAAATCCACCTAAAAGAATGAGCGTCTCTCTTCTTTTTCTGGGAGCCGGAACAAACGGCTCCCGGAAAAAAGAACTGACCAGCTCCCATTGATTTCAATGGGAGCTGTCTTTTTAGTCAGGATTTTGAGTCTGTATCTGTGTGAACTTACCCTTAGGAAAAAAGTTTCCATGTCTCATTTTAGGCTATGAGACATATCTGCTATATAAAATAGTATACACCCTTGCATTGTATGTGTAATACATGTGCACAATTTTTAGAGAGAATTTTTTCTTCTACAATGCAACAAGAATTTTTTTTTTGTTTTGGTTGGAATCGGATGCATTGGTGTAAAACGTGTTTCGATGTCTGTAAGATGGGCGCTAAACTTGGCATCTGGAATACAAGCAGATGCTCTGGTGACGTCAGGAAAACACATGATGGAAACTGATAAATTAGAAAACACTTGAGAGACCGAGCCATGAAGGAAATGAAATAAAAGTGAAATTTTATCCGTGGGAAACATCAAGAATTGTTAAGATAAATATTCTATGTATTGAATGCAATGTAACCTGAGGAAGGGCTGTTTAAAATTAAGAAGAAATATTGTAGTAATGTAGAATATACTGAGGTCTATCTGTTTTACAATCTCAGCCTTTGTTGATGGACCTTAAGCTTTTGCTCCGAAAATTGAAAGATTTTGATGTATACGCAAAACTAGATTTTTTTTCCAGATGCAGATGTTTAGTGATTTTTTTTTTTATTCATAATGCCCATGGCATTGCTCTAAATGCAGATTAAATTTTATATTGCAAATAACACAGTCAATACAATC
Organism: Leptodactylus fuscus; assembly: GCF_031893055.1. Taxonomy (NCBI): domain Eukaryota; kingdom Metazoa; phylum Chordata; class Amphibia; order Anura; family Leptodactylidae; genus Leptodactylus; species Leptodactylus fuscus. The sequence goes on from NC_134266.1 coordinate 241,890,465, forward strand.
GAGTTTTTTCTTGTTTCTTTTCCAGGGATTGATCACCATGATGCTGCAGGTAGATGTAGACCAGAGGTATTCTGCTCTGCAGGTTCTGGAACATCCATGGGTCAATGTAAGTGTGATGTAAATGTGAGCTAAGTAAAACCTAAGCCATACACAAGGACTCACGCAGCAAATAGGCAACAAATGTGTGACTGCTATGGTGCCCAGTTCTGGTTGGTCCTACCCCTATCGCTATTAGGTAGAAAAAGTCTATACAGGACTACCCTCCCCTGACGATCCACATGATTTTCATGATACTACGTCACAAGATTTCCATCTTGTATGTCTTTATGTGCATAATCCACTTGTAGCCTATGAAGGGTTTTGCTTGCATCTTGCAATATTGTATTGAATTGATTTAATGAGAAACTAATATCATTTTGAGCCACTTCAGTACATGAAGAAGAGCCATTTTCTGATATGCCCATGTGATACACAGATATATCCACTTTTACCTTAGCTCAAATTTTGGGATCAGAGTTTCTCTTCTCAGGATATCAGTTGCCGTTTTGTCTCCTCTCCCTTCCACTTCCTGATTTTCAACTCATTCTTGTTGTAAATGGCACAGTTATATGTGGATTTACTTACACAGGTAACAGAGACAGGGCTCCAAGAAACTTGACTAGCTAAAAAACTGAAAGAGCTGTTCAGAAAGAGATATAGAAGAGATAATAGACGGCTAGGAGTAGGGATTCAGTCATCATTCCGATCTGAAGCAGGTCTGTAACTTAGGCAGCTGGAACACTGAGGAAAGAAACTTAATTATATCTGGGAAACGGAGCAAGATAGATAAAGAAATATATTGGTTAAAACACTTAGGTTGACTAAAGCTACAAGTCTGATAATGATCCTTTAAGCTAAGGCCCCACAGGACATCCTGCAGTCAAAAAGCACTGGAGGAAAAACTGCGGCGGCAACGCATCACGGTTCTTCCTGCAGCGCAGAGTTTTCCTCCGTGAACTTTCTGATACAATTATATCTATAGAGAAACCACTGGTGTTTCCGTAGATATAATTGACATGCTGCGAGTTCCAAAACCGTACCGGTTTTGGAAATCGCGGCATATCCGCACCACGGTTTTTACCACATAGTAGGCATAGGATTGGCTAAAATCCCATCCACTTTGCACATACTGTAAAACACCGTGATTTTTCCGTGGTGTTTCCGCTGTGGGCAAATCACAGCCCATGGGGCCCGGCCTTAGATGGGAATGTGCCTATAAGGATTCAAGTTTTTTTTGAAACACAATACAGTATTGTAACCTAATAGCAAAACCCTTTACCTGGTGCAATTGACAAAATAACCACTGGGTGGCTAGGCATAGACAGATACATAATATTGTAAAATCATGTTGTTTTAAAAAGCTGGTCATCTCACACCAAGATGAAGGGTAAGGAAGGACACATCTGTAAATGACAGCTGTATCAGCCATTGTAATACCACGCTAATAACACATATAACTTATGTGTACATGACGTTCTACTAATAAATTATTAATCTATCTGTGCAGGATGATGGTCTGCCTGAAAATGAATACCCATTGTCAGTAGCTGGAAAGATAAAGAAGCATTTCAATACAGGTCCAAAGCCGAACAGCACCACTGCTGGAGTCTCCGTCATTGCAGTAAGTAAACCATACCTACTCCTATAGCAAACACACCCGCATTATACAGCATTAGACTGGATGTTTCTTTTATAATCCATGATTTAGTAGTTTGGTAAGCTTGGTTATGTAATATTAGGCTATAGTTCATACACTAATATTAGGCTATGATGTTGTATAAGTTATTAGTGCATCAATGTATCATTAGTTTTAAGAATATTCCCCTAATAGTGAATACTACAGAGAAGAGGTGGGACAAAGGAGTAGCTAAAGCTCTACTGGGTGTATAGGTATGATCTATCGGTGATCTATCATAGAGGACTATTGATAGTGTTGGGCCACTAGCTGGTATATATTAGCACACTAGGAGCTTTGTAATATATATAGGAATAGATTAGGACATAATTCTATATAAAGAAAGTTTATCCCATTGGTCTTTGTAGATACATGCTATACCACCATTTAAGTGGGAAACACAAGTATGTAAGCTACGTGGTCAGACTAGTTGGACTTCTTAGTCTTTCCCAGGAATCCATATTGTTTACTTCTTCAACAATAAGTAACACATCACATGTATAATACACAGGAAAGCTCTAGATTCATAGGCTACCAACATATGGAGTATGCATCAAAATGTATAGCTGCCACTAAATATGAGCAAGTCACATGTATAAAATGTAATGATCTTTCCCATTGTGATAAGACTAGTCTTACAGCCATTAAAAACATTTAGTCTGGGCAACAAGGATCCATTACATACTTCTAATGTTTTCCCTAGATTAACGCCATTTGCTTTGGAGCAAGAAGCCCTATGAAAATATTGTGCTTATTACGATATGTCTTACAAGTCAGATAAGACAATGACGTAATATACATACAGTTTTTATTATTAGTCTTGTTTGTTGTAATGGCAGCACCAGTGAAAACCTCCTGATGTATAGAGGCCTAATAGTCATTGACGTAGGTAACACTCCTATGTAGGGTCATGAGACTAGACAGGTATCCATTAATTTCAGTGGACCAATGGATACTCTGCAGTGAACGCCAGAAATACCGTACCACCTTCTACAGTTAGTCAGTAGATCCGGACTGGTAGGAGAACGATACAGATTCAGATTTTTAGATTTCTCCCCAGCCCGGCTCAGCTTGATGGACAATTTTCTCCCTTTATAGGTAGGTAAGGAGACCTGTCAATGTAGCTGAACAGGGTAGGGAAAACCCAGCAGGGAGCTGCCCAGATGACTATCCTCTCCGTTCCCAGCTCAAATTTAAAGGAACACTAAACCCACAAGAATCAATCAATCAATCAGTCTTCTCCTTCTCTAATACAAGTGGTTTCTCCAGGAGCCTCCCTGCTGTGCCCCGTCTCCAGTATGACAAAGGGCTCATTAAGACCCTTCCCATATCTAAGCCTTACACCTTTTGTTGGTCTTAGGCCAGTGATGGCGAACCTTTTAGAGACGGAGTGCCCAAACTGCAACCCAAAACCCACTAATCTATCACAAAGTGCCAACACGGCAATTTAACCTTAATAATGTGCGGATCCACAGTTGCACACAATTACAGACCTGCAAGATATGGTCATACGAATGGGGCTTTATAGAGCTTTCTGCTGCACTGTGACCCCCACACAGTACAATATGCTTCACTGTGACCTCCACACAGTACAATCTGCTCCACAGTGGCCCCCCACACAGTACAATCTGCTGCACAGTGACCCCCACACAGTATAATCTGCTCCACAGTGGCCCCCACATGGATGGGTGTCCAAAGAGAAGGCTCTGAGTGCCATCTCTGGCACCCGTGCCATAGGTTCGACATTATGGTCTTAGGCCAAAGATGGAGCAGCCCAATAGGAGATAGAACACCTTTATTCTCTGTAGGATTTCTAGAACATTGTGTCAGATTCATGAATTCTTCAGGCTGACAATAGTGACGGCTACTATATTTCTACCGTACCTTTACCGTACCAATTCCCATTCCTTATGGTGTGGCATATATACCATGTAGATCTATAGTGCTGTAAGTTTCGTTCAGACGAACTGTGGGTAGTCCATGTTTACCGTGTCCATTTTTGTCCAGAATATGGACCGTTAAACACAAGCATGTTACACTTGTCTGAAATGAAATCTAAGACAAGCACAATACAAGTAGGCCATAATGGCACCTCTTAGAAAATGGAAAATCTGAAGCCAGTAGCTTGCTCCAAGCATTAGGATATCCTATGTATTCCAATGAAACGTCTTAGCTTCCATGTCACTCATCTCCAGTCGGGGCCAGAACTGGCAGGGCAGCAAATACAACTCTTGAATGAGAACATGACTGTTGACTAAATGTTTAACGTTCCCCCCGGCTGCTTACTGATAGATGTGCTATTGCTGAATGTGGGCTGTGCGTATTGACCCTGCCGTGTAGGTAGAAAGGCATCATTATGTATTAGCAATGCTTATTTTATTTTATTCTGGAAGCATGAAACTTACCTGTTCTCATTATTTTATTTCTTTTCAGTTGTTGGCTTTCTACTTACCTTAGTACTATGCACATTTTCTTACTTGCATGCTTTTTTTAAGTGATTTCTCTCCAAGTTATTCTTTGCACACATGCACATTGCATAGTTTCTGCTCATTGCTCATATGTATTATGTTGTCATTGCTCACATGGATAACAATCGAAGGCAGCAGCACTCTGCAATAAATCCAAGGACCGCCAGCACGCTTGTCCATGAGAGGGATCGGGCAATTCCTTCCTAACTTCCTAACAAACCAGTTATGCATTCGTTTCTCCTGTTTTGTTTTTTTTCTTGCTAGCCTGTTGAGTGCTGTAGTATGGATCAACGCTGTGGTATTGAAGTAAGCATTCCACAAGATTGATCTTATTAACCAGAGTATCCGCAAACTGGTTACAATATTTGGAAAATATTTTATTTTGTTGCTATGCTGATGGACACATTTTCATTATTGGCTTGTTTTGGGGGCAGTGGACACTAACGTGTGTTAGAGGGGTTTTACGGGATCGTTCAGAAATGGGGCACGGGAGGAAAGTACCATAAAATAATAATAAAACTGGAAAATTTACTTAGATCCCCATACAGAACACTATTACAAACACATAAACAACAAGAATGTTCTGATGGTTGTCCCAACCCATTGCCCAGTCCTTATTCTGAAAATATATGCCCAAAATACACAAATGGCCCATAGAAGTATCAGTGAAGTCTATAACAAACAGTTACAGCTAACAGCAAAATCTAACACAATCAGTTTGTTGATGGTTAGTTGTATGGGACGAACATTCGTAGCTTTTTTTAAGAACAGTTGTTCACCAAATGTTCAAAATCTGCCACTTCAACAATCTAAAGTCTGATGTGTATAAGCAGCATTACCCTTCATTCACATCTGCATTCGGTATAACGTTTGGGGAGTCCGCATGAGGACCCCCCCAAATGGAATACCGAACACAACTGCAAGCGCTGTGCAGTAAAAGCACACGGACCCCATAGACTATAATGAGGTCCGTGTGCTTGCCGCACGCTGCCTGCACTAATCATGCGGACAGGAAAATAGATTGTGAACTACTTTCATGTCCTCATGATTCCTGCGGAAATCTAGTGGAAAACACACGGACCCCCATTATAGTCTATGGGGTCCGTGTGCTTTCACTGGCACACCGCAGTTGCGTTCTGTATTCCGTTTGGGGGTTCCTCATGCGGACTCCCCCAGACAGAATACCAACGCAGATGTAAACGAAGCCTTAGCTACTCCCAGTCCACAATCCAGTCTACAATCCAGTGGTAATGTTGAACTACATCTGACTGTAATACAGGGCGTATCAGTATACAATTAAGGTGGATTCACACCAGTGCTCGAATTCCGTTCAGGGATTCCGTCCCACATTCCTCTTGAAAAACACGGAGAGAAAAGTCCTACAAACAGGACTTCTCTCTCTGCATTTTTCGGGCAGAAACCAGGCAGAAACCCAGCGGACCCTATAGTCTATGGGGTCCGTGGGTTTACTTGGGTAACCGCCTTTCAATCGGTTTTTCGGGTCCCCAAACAGTCCCAAAAATGGAAACCGAAGGACAGGTGTGAAGCTAGTGTACAAACGCAAAGTACTATATATACAAAGTTTCTCAAACTTATATATGGGTTAAAGAGGTTTCTGGGATCAAGATTAAAAGAAGGAAATGGTGTTAAATTGTATAAATTATTGGGGAAAACCCCCCAATATTTTAACTCTTACTTTTCATGTGTTGCCACTTAAGTGCTCCCTGCCATGGTTTCTTTATTATACTTTATGACTACAGAGGGGCAAACCTGAAGATTCATTTAGTTTAAGGTTTAGATGGTTCAGCCCCAAAAATTTTCAGGTCAGAATAATAAAAGGAGACCCAGGGGTGGTGTGGAAACATGATAACAGTTATACTCACCTTCCTTACCTCTCCTAGGCTTCCTCAGGGTCCTCTTCTGGCCTCTTCCATTTAAGCATCACAATTTCGACATACCCCATGTGATTGTGACTGGTCCTCAGCAGTAACCCGAAGTGTGTGATTTCACCTAGGAGGCCACATGAGGACCTCGAGGATGCCCAGGATAGTTGAGAGAAGGTGAGTATAACGGTTTCCACAGCTTCCACTTTTTATATCTTGAGGTCTATAGAGTCCCCAGAGTATAATAGTAGCACTTCTGGTTCATGTGTGACAAATACCCAAAGATTCAGGTTCAAGTAAACCCTGAAACTTTTGGAAAATTCAGGATGGATTCAGTTTGTTCCGAATTTGTTCACTCATCTCTATATAGGACTGAGATGACGTTGACACATGTGAATCCGCCTCAGCAGTTTTTACACAATACCCCATCATTGCCCCATTCTTTCCTGATCCCAAATAACCACTTTGTGGAAAAGTTTCTTTTTTGTTGCAGATTTCACTGTGGTTTTCTGAGCCAAAGCCAGGAATGGGAACCATAAAGCAAGCTCGTATACTTCTCTCTTCTACTCCTGGCTTTGGCTCAAAAAACGGCAGCAAAGTCTGCAACAAAAATCTGCTTTTCCGTAATATGGGCCCTTAGCCTAAAGGTTATGTTCACAGTAGCTGTAGCTGATTGAGGATCAGAACAACAGACATAATAGTTTCCCAAACAAATGTTTGTAGGACTTTCCATTTTTATCCATCCTCATCCATTTCAGCTGCAGAAGGCAGTACTGTTGTTTCCTTTAAAAAAAAATGGAGAGCTAATGGAAGGGTCCTCCTGTTTTTGTTTCAGCTCTGAAGTAAATGAAGACAGATACAATGGAAAGTCCTGAGTGCGGCTCTGATTCTCTGATCAGAACCACAAGTGCTGCAAGTCCAACTTTTTTATTCAGCAGTATCAGTTTAAAAGAACAGCCACCTGATGGACCCCATTATAGTCGGTGGTGTCCACTATTTTAGTGGTCTGTGTGTCCTTTGTTCCGTTCCTCCAACGGACCAGAACAACAGACACAGCAACGCAGATGTGAACATAGCGTAAGTGGTTTAAAATAGCAATATTTCATTTAACCTGAATTTAATTGGACCTGTCACCTCTCCTGAGGTCCTCGTGAAGTAACAGGTCTGGAGCATTTTGTAGATCTGTATTGTGCTGTTCCTCAGTTATTCCTCCTATTAATGTATGAATACACTCACCGGCCACTTTATTAGGTACACCTGTCCAACTGCTCGTTAACACTTAATTTCTAATCAGCCAATCACATGGCGGCAACTCAGTGCATTTAGGCATGTAGACATGGTCAAGACAATCTCCTGCAGTTCAAACCGAGCATCAGTATGGGGAAGAAAGGTGATTTGAGTGCCTTTGAACGTGGCATGGTTGTTGGTGCCAGAAGGGCTGGTCTGAGTATTTCAGAAACTGCTGATCTACTGGGATTTTCACGCACAACCATATCTAGGGTTTACAGAGAATGGTCCGAAAAAGAAAAAACATCCAGTGAGCGGCAGTTCTGTGGGCGGAAATGCGTTGTTGATGCCAGAGGTCAGAGGAGAATGGCCAGACTGGTTCGAGCTGATAGAAAGGCAACAGTGACTCAAATAGCCACCCGTTACAACCAAGGTAGCCAGAAGAGCATCTGTGAACGCACAGTACATCGAACTTTGAGACAGATGGGCTACAGCAGCAGAAGACCACACCGGGTGCCACTCCTTTCAGCTAAGAACAGGAAACTGAGGCTACAATTTGCACAAGCTCATCGAAATTGGACAATTGAAGATTGGAAAAACATTGCCTGGTCTGATGAGTCTCGATTTCTGCTGTGACATTCGGATGGTAGGGTCAGAATTTGGCGTCAACAACATGAAAGCATGGATCCATCCTGCCTTGTATCAACGGTTAAGGCTGGTGGTGGTGGTGTCATGGTGTGGGGAATATTTTCTTGGCACTCTTTGGGCCCCTTGGTACCAATTGAGCATCGTTGCAACGCCAAAGCCTACCTGAGTATTGTTGCTGACCATGTCCATCCCTTTATGACCACAATGTACCCAACATCTGATGGCTACTTTCAGCAGGATAATGCAATGCCATGTCATAAAGCTGGAATCATCTCAGACTGGTTTCTTGAACATGACAATGAGTTCACTGTACTCCAATGGCCTCCACAGTCACCAGATCTCAATCCAATAGAGCATCTTTGTGATGTGGTGGAACGGGAGATTCGCATCATGGATGTGCAGCCGACAAATCTGCGGCAACTGTGTGATGCCATCATGTCAATATGGACCAAAATCTCTGAGGAATGCTTCCAGCACCTTGTTGAATCTATGCCACGAAGAATTGAGGCAGTTCTGAAGGCAAAAGGGGGTCCAACCCGTTACTAGCATGGTGTACCTAATAAAGTGGCCGGTGAGTGTATATTGAGAACCTGGGTTACTAGTTATGGCAGTCCCAATATAGACTGACTCTGTCCAATCACTACTGTCAAGTGGCAGACTGTGTAGGGATATACCTCTTTAAGGCTAAGGCCCCACTGGGCGGAAACGCAGCACAAAAGCGCTGCGGGAAGAAGTGCGGCATGAACGCATTGCGGTTCTTCCCACAGCGCTTTCAACAGAAAGTTCACGGAGTTTTCCTCCGCGGACTTTCTGTTACAATTATATCTATGGGAAAGCTGCCGGCATTTCTGTAGATATAATTGATATGCTGCAATTTTCAAAACCGCGATGGTTTTGGAAATCGTAGCATGTCTGTGCTGCGATTTTTTCCGCAAAGTGGACATTAGAGATGAGCGAGTACTGTTCGGATCAGCCGATCTGAACAGCATGCTCGCATAGAAATGAATGGACGTAGCCGGCATGCGGGGGGTTAAGCGGCCGCCCGCCGTCAAAGCGGAAGTACCAGGTGCATCCATTAATTTCTATCGGCTGATCCAAACAGTACTCGCTCATCTCTAGTGGACATGCGAATCCCATCCACTTTGCAAGTACTGTAAGACGCCGCGATTTTTACCAGTGGGGATTTTTACCAGTGGGGCCCAGAATAAGGCTAAGGTCCCGCGTATCGAAAGGCAGCAGAAAAAGGTGGCATCGTGTATTTTTCCGCAGTGTTTTTCATTGCAATTTCAAAGAATTTTCCTCTGCAGACTCCCTGCTCCCATTATACGTACACCGAGAACATTAGCGGTTCCGCAGGTATAATTGACATGCTACGATTTGGAAAACATAGCTTTTCCGTTTTACCCAGAATTCCATCCGATTTGCAGGTCTTTGCAAACTGGGGCTTCAGCCTGTCAAGTGAGATGGTAACAGCTAGTTGTTAATTTACCTTAAATACTCAGGAGTAGAGATGAGTGAACACTGCTCGGATCAGCCGATCCGAACAGCACGCTCCCATAGAAATGAATGGAAGCACCTGGCACGCAGACTTTGCCAGCGACCGTCCGCTTAACCCCCCGCATGCCGGCCGCTTCCATTCATTACTATGGGAGCGTGCTGTGAGCGTGCTGTTCGGAACGGCTGTTCCGAACTGTGTTCGCTCATCTCTACTCAGGAGGAATAACAGAGGAACAGTACGACACAGAATTATATAGAACTATATTATTATAACAGAATTATAATGGCTCCAGAACTGTCATATATCAGTGCAAGCATTTTGGCTTCGAGTTCGCTCATGTCAACCATTAAACAAACGGTAATAGACACATTGAGGGGTATAAGGCCAGTTATCTTGCATAGGTGGGTATAACTTTGGCATACAGCAATTTTTTTGCACCAAAGATACGCCACATTTTTTTTACTATGCTCACTCAACCCATTTTATGGAGAGGGAGAGACCACCTTCTCAGGTGTGTAGAGACTTATACAGTCATAGTTGCTCCACTGCAAGGGAACATGGGAAGAATATGCAAATCTGTCTCCCAAGATGTAAACAGGGAGACATCTTGGGAGACAGATTTGCATATTCTTCCCATCAACCCATTTTGAAATCGTGGCCTATGCAAAGTGCAAGATGGCCAGGGCAGGCACAAATATATTACAAGGCGAACCTGAAATCTGGCATAAGTTATAGGGGAAAATGACCCCTCTTTTACAATTAGAATTAGGCAAATCCTTCTTATGCATTGATAGAATACTGTCCAGTATGATGACCATGCTGCTGATATACTGTAAAATTTCGACAGTTCATCGCAGCAGTTTTATGAATGATGACCTTTATCTCATGTTCGGGGAATAGACTATATGTAGCAGATGTGCATCTGTCAACCCCAGACAATGCCAGACACAGTCGGTATCATTGTAACAAAAATCACTGCTGGTAACAATTACTGCGTATGCACGATCTACCAAGTACAGTGTAACTTAATACTGTACATTCTACATTAATTATAGGACAATGCTGCTGGGTTCATGAAAGCCATAAATTGACACATTACAATGAAGACATCCTGCCATTGGTAAACCATTACTACTACCGTAAGGGTCATTACCGCGGGAATGTCAGATCTATATTACCTAGAATTGTGGAGGCAAATAAAAATGAATACAAAATGAATTATAAAAAAAGGAACAATATGGTGGATTGTAATCTGGCACAGAGTTACGCGGATTACCCTATGGGGTGGCAGCTGTCAGATATAGCTCATGATAAAATGTCATCTACACTGTCATTTTCCAAAGTGTAGAAGAAAAGCACCAGAGGCCGCACATGGACCAGAGACAGAGAGAAACATAAAATCTGGAAAAATCCCTAAACTTTATCTAAGGAATACATTGACAAGTATGTATAGAGGATTAGTGCCCCTCTTGTTCATAGTCTGTGCTTGGTATTGCGGCTCAGCCCAATTCGCTTGAATGGAAGTGAGCTGTAGTTTTAAACATGGACGTCGAAGAAATCAGACCTATCTTTTTCCATCATCTGTTATCTAATATAATCCCTTTAAGGCCAGTATCACATCCTTAGAACAATCCTTTGTGTTCAAAATAAAAGGGTGTTTTAAAGACGAACCTTTCACCACCTCCAACAAGTCGAGTTTTTTCATCAGTTAATAGCTGCTGATCCACTGATTTTGGCACAGTTGGTATTTTTTCTCTAGTCACCACCATTCCTGAGCCATCAATGCTGTTAGTTTGGTCCCTGATATAGTATTTCTGTAATGTCAGTAGAGCAGTGTCAGGCAGGAGCAGACAAGGGGTGTGATTGTGAGCGCTGGCACTGGCAGCCTATGATTGGAGCTCTGAATCCCACCCCCTGCCTGACTCCGCCCAACTGACATTACCTAGCCTAAAGGGATTCTATCATTAAAATCAAATTTTTTTCTCGATTACACGTAGGAATAGCCTTAAGAAAGGCTATTCTTCTCCTACCTTTAGATGTCTTCTCCATGCAGCTGTTTGGTAGAAATCCCGATTTTAGTCTGTATGCAAATGAGTTCTGTCACAGCACTGGGGGCGGTCCCAAGTGCTCAAACAGCACTGGGGGTGTCCCCTATGTTGCAAGAGAAATCTCCAGCGCCGCCTCCATCTTCTTCAGGAACGGCCTCTCTGCATGTCTTCTTCCAGAGCTGGGTTCAAACTTCTACGCATGCGCAGTCGGCTCTGCCATCGGGACTCAGGCAGAGCCAACTGCACCAGCACGCGGCCATTTTTTTGTGGCCCTTTACCCCAGCTTACTATGTAAGCAGCCACAAGAAAATGGCCGCTAACACCAGGCGGGCATGCGCAGTCAGCTCTGCCCAAGGCCCGATGTCAGAACCGACTGCGCATGAGTAGAAGTTTGGACCCAGCTCTGGAAGACGTGCAGAGAGGTGGTTCCTGAAGAAGATGGAAGCGGCGCTGGACTGGGATGCCCCCAGTGCTGCGAGAGAACTAATTTGCATACAGACGAAACCCAAGATTTCTAATGAACGTCAGCGCGGAGAAGTAAACTAAAGGTAGGAGAAGAATAGCCTTTCTTAAGGCTATTCCTACGTGTGATCGAGAAAAAATGTGATTTTAATGATAGAATCCCTTTAAATAGTACAACAGGCACCAAAGCTACCTGCTTTTGTTGCTCAGTAATGGTGGGGGCTAGAGAAAATTCCAACTGTGCCAAAATCAGTGGAGCGGCTACTGTACAGATGCTAAGAACTTGAATTGATGGAGGTGATGAAGGGTCTTCCTAACTATGCATTCTGCTTTTATCATGAACCTTTTATTCTTTCTGGCACTGTTCCTTAAATTCCCGGTCCCCTTTAAACTTTTGTAAAATGGCCACCAGATTCTCAGACTACAGTAGAAATACTGTGAACTGGTAACTCTGACAAATCAGAGACAAAGCCATGAGCCGGCCCTACCGCCAAACCATTCCACCAGGCTTCATTTGCTGACCCTCAAGAGTATTCTAAACCACTGCACAAGTAGGTTCTCCTCTTCCTCATCTACTGTATAGTAATTGATGATGAGTCCTGTACATTGGCATGGAATTTTTTGGCCTATTCCTCTTCTAAGGAGCTTTCCAGGACTCGAGTGTAGGTCATCAATATCAGATCGGCAGGGGTCCAATACTCTCAAACAGCTGTACGAAGCAGTTTCAGCAGTCACTTCATCAACCAGTGACATCATATTCATCTGTCACATGAATGGGACTGAGCTACAATACCAGGCACAGTTGGTATACTAGGCACGCTGCTGTGAAGAGGCCGCTGTACATGTCTGAAGACTGCGAGGGTGAGAGGTCTTCAGTAACAGACTCCTGGACAACCCTTTTAAAGGGAGTCTGTCAGCAGGAAAATCAGTATTAAACTAATGACAAGTACTTTGTAGGGCGACTTCTACACTTTCCAAATATGTGTTTCTTATTCTGCATTGCAGCTCCATTTTTATGAAAATCAGCGTTTTATTCTTAGGCAAATTAGATAATGCGAGCTTTAGGGGCATCTTCTCGCGTCGTTCTCTGCCCTAGATAACCATCCCTAACAAAGTGTGACAAAGTGGGAGATGTCACTCAGGGAGTGGGGGCAGTGCTGAGTGGAAGTTAAAGGTGATTATAGAAGAGGGTGAAGATCTGGCTTTAGAGGACACCTCCCCCCCTAAAGCCCTTGTCAGCTACTTTGCATAAGAATACAATCCTGATATTTATTAAAATGGAGCTGCAATGCGGAATAAGAAAGACTCTCCTACAAGGTGCTGTCATTAGTCTGAGACTGATTTTCCTGCTGACAGACTCCCTTTAAGTTAGAAGTACCTATGAAAATTTGTATTTTCTGTTATAGCTGCACAGACATGACAGTTTTTCATTATGGGTATCTGAGCCCCCTCCTAGATCTTGTACAAGGGAGCCAATAAAAAAATCGGTACAATAAAAACATCATCTTCTCATTGGCATTGGACACGTTAAGAAGATATTCTAAGAAGGAATGAACAGTACACTAGGGGGCGCTATAACAAGTATATAAAAACAACATCTAGAAACAAAAAAATAGAAGATATTCCCACAGAATAATGATTTACAGCTCCATCATATATAATGCATACTGGCCACTTTCCTTGACAAGACCACCCCCGAGAAGACCACTTTTCAATGCAATTTTTTGGTGGTTTTCACTGTATTAATATACCATTGATAGTATAGAAGGCAATAGCCTATTATATATAGTATAACTGTGGGATCCAATGTTTAGTAGAGTTCCCCTAAATTGTCTGGCTGCCATTACCAGAAGAGCGCAGAGCCCCTGGCTTAGGTACTCCTATGGGATTCATGGAGGCTGGGATTATTAGTGTCGTTCACTTTTTCATAAGCCACATTCACAATGTTCTTCCTATTCCATAAATGTCTATCTTCTGCATTGTGCCTAGATTTTGCAAGCATTTAGTTATATACATTCCCAGCCACATAAGATCATGGGCCAGCACCCAGGGGTGTAGTTATAAGGGGTGCAGAGGTAGCACTTGCCATAGACACATGTCCAAGGCTAGGTTCACATCTGCGCCAGAGTATAGATTACATGGAGGACTTTTCTCTCTGCTGGTTTCAATATAAAAACGGCCCAACAGACACCCTGGTGATCCCCATTATAGTGTATGGAGTTCACCGGTGTCCGTGGGTAATTACTGTTTTAGCGTTTTGGCTCTCTGGACCCGAACGATGGAGATCCATGTGCAGATGTGAACTTAGCCTAAACAAGGTCCACATCTTACTAGAGCGCTACATAACTCTTCATGTACTGTAGTTCACTGTCAAACAGGCTGATGACAAGTTATTCCAGTAGGTGGCAGCATTAAACCATAGCAGTATCATCTGTTCTTCTGGTTTCATAGAGCTAGACAAAGAGCATCCTTATATTAACCTTGTTCTTGATACCGGTTTACCAATTCCTTACAAAGGGTTAATTCTAGGAAAGTGCCCCTCTGGGTTTCCCATTACTGGAATAAAACAGCTGTTCTCAGAATTCTCCATTTCTGATTTAGTGGCTTTGTGCACACTTGGGGCAATTTAATTAAGAATGACGATTCTTAACTCGCCAGAATTTTTGCGTATATAAGTGCATCAGATTGTAAATTTGTGCCAGTCAGGAACTAGTATAGATATGTGATATAACTCAAGTTTATTGATTTGTTGTAAATCTGGTGAACTTTGACACCCCCATCCTGGCCCCCTAGATTCCTGCCCCACTGCACCCACTGTCTAAAAGAACGGCGAGCGGGCCACGAGACGCAATGCCAAACTAAGGCTCATTTCTGGCCACCTTCTAGATGCCTTAGTAAGTGTAGGACAGTGAATGTAAATCTGAATTGTATCTGATACTTTTGTATGGTGGTGACGAAATTCTTCACTTTAAGCGACTACAGTTATGGACAGTCTGTTGTGAGCAGAATCTTAAGATCGTAGTCTGTAGATAAAGGACAACTAGACAGGAAGCCATATAATGATATTCTTCAGTATCAGCAGAGTATTGTTAGTTGTAGTCATTGTATTAGTAAAGTTGTTAGATTAGTAATGTAGGTTTTATATTACTAGTGTGTTTATAATAGTAGATTTGTAATTATATTAGAAGACTTGTTAGTCCTAGTGATATAGTTATTTTAGTAGAGTACGGTAGTTGTTATATTGGTAATGTAGGTATTATATAAGCAGGGCAGGGTTTATGTACTAGTGTAATGATATTAGTGGACTTGTTATTATAGTAGTCTAGTTGTACTTGTTATATTTGTTGAATAGTTGTTATATTAGTATATTAGTTATATAAGTAGAGACATTGCTTTGTTAGTAGTGTTGTTGCTATATTAGTATAATCAGTATTATATTAGTATATTCAGTATTATATTAGTATAGTATTTGCTATATTAGTATAATCAGTATTATATTAGTATATTCAGTATTATATTAGTATAGTATTTGCTATATTTGTATAATCAGTATTATATTAGTATAGTATTTGCTATATTAGTATAATCAGTATTATATTAGTATAGTATTTGCTATATTAGTATAATCAGTATTATATTAGTATAGTATTTGCTATATTAGTATAATCAGTATTATATTAGTATAGTATTTGCTATATTAGTATAATCAGTATTATATTAGTATAGTATTTGCAATATTTGCATAATCAGTATTATATTAGTATAATCAGTATTATATTATATAATATTAGTAATGGACAGTAGTTGTACAGTGACAATTAATATAAATGTAATTATATAGACTTAAAGTGTTACATTATTGTGCTAACAAATCCAGTAATGATGTAGAATACAATAAGAAATGTGAAAACCCCAATCCCCAATTGGTGTCAATATTAAAGGAATATTCCAGGTTAACACCCCAGACTCCTCTGCCTAGCGGAGCCCCTGAGGACGCAGTGTATGACAAGGACATAGCATAGCAAGAGAATGACAAGTCACGTACAGGTCCCTCAGATATTGCATTAGATATAACACAGTCTGCCTATTAAGAATATACAATATATACTTTATTGTGAAAACAGTTCAGGTGTGGAAAAAACGCTGTAAAGTAAGAAGCTTTCAAAAATAGAAGTGTTAATAGAGTATTTTGGTTAATTAACCCTTAGGTACCATCATGGTGTCTATCATACTCCCCTATCACACACATATCATTATGATAGACACCATGATAGTACTTAAGGGTTAACAACTGAAGTGAATGGATTAAAGAGAAATCTAAATCCCATCAATATTCGGTGTAACCTTTGCACTTTGGAGGAGGAGTCCTGGAAGGGATGATACGGCCCCCACAGAGCCCTGATCTCAACATCATCCAGTCTGTCTAGGGTTACATGAGGAGACAGAAGGATTGGAGCAAGCTTACATAATAAAGAGAAGATCTGTGCTTAGTTCTCCAAGATGTCTGGAACAACCTCCCTGCCGAGTTCCTTAGAACTATCTGCAAGTGTACCGAGAAGAATTGATGGAAGACAAGAGGCGATCACGCCAGATATTGATGGGATTTACGTTTCGTTTTCTTCATTCACTTCACCTTTTCTTAGTTGACAAGCATTGACTATTCTCACTTCTATTTTTACATGCATTGTTACTTTGCAGTTTTTTCCTACGCCTGCCTTTTGCACATCGCTATACAATAAACCAACACTAGTAGGAAGTAGGTCATTTTGGTTTGCAAAGTGTTACTGTATGAAATTGTACACTGTACATTGGGGAGGGGGATACAGTGTTGTAGTGACCCGTCTGATCTATGGGGGGTAGATAAGATGCTGTTTTACATAATATAATACCAGGGTCATGTGGAAATAGAATCTTTCTAGCAAATTGATGATCCACTGAGTTGCCCCATTTCTTTCTGCTCAGCTGGACCACGGTTTTTCCATCAAGAGATCAGGGTCTTTGGACTACTACCAACAGCCAGGAATGTATTGGATAAGGTATGAGATGGTTCAGCGCCAAAAGTCAGTGTTTTCATGGCGACGTGCTGGCAGTCTCCATTAACCAGTCCCTTCAGTGGATAAACATGCTTTTTTTTATTTTTTATACCCAGTCCATATGCCGCTTTATAAGTTATAATCTCAGTCTTTGTTGAGATTTTGCAACCGCCTTCTCCATCCCTTTTCGTCCATTATCCACGCTGACATGGCCAGCTTTCTTCATCACACATTTGCTAAATACCTCCTGTGGTTTAAAAGACAGTATATATGCCAATAGCATGCAGAACATTAACCTTATCTACCAAAAATTCTGATCCGTCTTTCTGTAAAAACACACATAGCAATGTAGCCGAGCTGAATTTGCAACTTAGCTTTTAGTTGCAACTTGACCAAATTGCAAACTCAGCACTGCTACGCCGATGGACAGCATATGAAATGTAATGGATATATAGAATACGTCACCTATCTATATCCTGTAGTTTTAAACCACACAAAACACAACCCTTACCGAAATCCTGACGACTAACAATGCATAACATGACAATGCATTGAGCATCAGTCACTTCAGTGTGTTATGGTCTGAAGTTTATTGTCTGGTTCCTTGTACTGTTTGTCTCTCTATATACTGTATATGTTAGTTATGTTGCTGTTTGTATGATACAGAGCTTGAATTCTTTGTCTATAAGCTTGTTAAAAGCCAATACACATGTTACATAAAGAGAATGTAATATAATAACTTAGTAAGAAGATAATTCTAGCCTAATAATATGTATTATATTGCTATTGAAGATACAAATAATGAGATCTTTACCTTCACGGGTAATCTGAGATTGGGATGAAAGACTATAGAAAGTGACAGAGACATAGTTTAGATCTGTGGGATATCTGACAATTCTTATGACATTGCCCAAGATCCCATGGTCAGAGGAGAGAAGCCAAACAGCACACTGCCATGTAATATGATAAGAAGAAGCTTACCTTATGGTCTGGGTACCTACAGCATGTAGGCAACATCCATAGCTTCTTCAAGACAGTGATGCCCTCTTTACTAAACAGATAAAAAAAAAGAATTCAGTGCAGCTGCAGATATAGGATATAAGAAGCTTTACTGTATCTGCGCCTGCGCGGGACACTTTCAGCACTTGCGCCCTTGCGGACTGAGCTGTCATCTTGGAGAAGTTATGGACATCTAATTTGTACATTGGTACCCTGGAAATGGGGAAAGCTTCTCCTTGTGGGTTAAGGTAAGAATTAAACTGATTTATTGGATCCATATGTCATTACACAGCAGACAATCCCTTACACATTCCATGGAACAAGCCAATTTCGACCTTGCTGGTGATCTGTCTAATGTACATGGGTGCTACTGAACTCTCACCCAACAGCAAATGCCAGAGGAAAGAAGGCATATTGGAGGTGGGATTCTTTGTCCCTGAGGCGATCCACTGAAGGTGCATGTACACTCACTTGAGATGAGCATGCATGTACAATATATGGTGAGTAGGGTTGAGCCGATCTTGAAATTTCAGGATCGTTTTTAATATCCGATTTCCGATCATTTTCCATTTGAACCCGATCCCAATTCCGATCCCAATGCAAGTCAATGGGATTTTTTAAATAATCGGAAATCGGATTTAAAAAACGATCCTATTCACTACACAGCATGTAGTCCAAAAATTGATTCAACTTTTGGACCCCACGCTGTGTAGTGATTTTTCTGATTCCGATCACTCAACCCTAATGGTGAGGTCCGGAGAAATAGAGTAAAAGTATATGGCTTATGAGCACCTCTTCAAGTTTGTGTTCAGAGCCTGTAATAAAACAATACAAGTGAAAAGAACTACTAAAATGTATTTTGCTAACCCAAAGCAGGTGTATTATGGCTGTGATGGTTGGTAAAGCCAATGACCTTTGGAATGACTCCTTGCCTGGCCCTGTAGCGCCAATTCACAGAATAAAAATTGATTACTAAGGGTGAGTGTTTTGCAGGCAGGTTTTTTTTCACATTAATTGGAGTCAGGCAGATTTTTTTCAGCTAAAGGGAAAAAGTATATTCAAGAGGATCTGCCTTGTAAACCTCACTGAAATGAATAGGAGACAGAAAAAGCTAGTGCTAGTGTTTTTTGAACATTTTTGCAAAGAAAGGCTCCGTTCCCACGGAGTAACACGCTGCGCATTCTGACACGTATACACATGTTAGAGTGTGAGCGCTCAAAACAGATCCCATTCACTTCAATGTGTGCCGGCTTACGGGCGCTACACATTGAAATCAAGGGGAGGCTTTTTAACCCATTGATTTCAATGTGTAGCGCGCGTGAGCCCGCACACATTGAAGTGAATGGGATCTGTTTTGAACACTCACACTCTGACACGTGTATACTAGAGATGAGCAAACAGTGAAATGTTCGAAATTCGATTCGAGTAGCCGCTCAATACTTGACTGTTCGATCGAACATCGAACCCCATTATAGTCTATGGGGAATAAATACTCGTTTAGGGGGTAACCACTATTCAACTCAGGAGGGTCACCAAGTCCACTATGACACCCCAGGAAATGATGCCAACACCCTGGAATGCAACTGGGACAGCAGGGGAAGCATTTCTGGGGGCATCTAACATGCCCAAGTCACTGTATTACGTCGGGATCCCTGTCAGCTTGCGATATGCGGGAGCTGACTTTTTCCCATAGGAATGCATTGACCAGCGTTGATTGGCCGAATGCCATGCAGAGTACAGCATTGGGCCAATCAACGCTGATTATGCCGGGGGCTTGTCTGTGAGGAGGCGGAGTTTAAGATCGGACCAGAATGGAGACTGCTGTGGACCGATCTTAGACTCCGCCTCCTCCAGCAGAACCAGCGCTGATTGGCCGAATGCTGTACTCTGTACTCTCGACTACACCGGAGAGGCAGTCGAGCTAGCACGCGGCCAGCACTGCTACACCGGAGATGTGAACCCTGCTGCACACTCAGCTCTGCTGTATCAGAGATGCGCTGAACCCTGCTGCACACTCAGCTCTGCTGCATCAGACGTAGCAGAGCTGTGTGTGTGCTGAACCCTGCTGCACACTCAACTCTGCTGCATCTCAGCAGAGCTGAGTGTGCAGCAGGGTTCAGCGCACACTCAGCTCTGCTTCATCTCCAGTGTAGCAGTGCTGAGCGCACGGCCAGCACTGCTACATCTCGGCATAGGAATGCATTGACCAGCGTTGATTGGCCGAATGCCATACAGAGTACAGCATTCAGCCAATCAACGCTGGTTCTGCCGGAGGAGGCCGAGTCTAAGATCAGTCCACAGCAGTCTCCATTCTGGTCCGATTTTATACTCCGCCTCCTCACAGATGAGCTTCTGGCAGAACCAGCGTTGATTGGCCGAATGCTGTACTCTGTATGGCATTCAGCCAATCAACGCTGGTCAATGCATTCCTATGAGAAAAAGTCAGCTCCCGCATATAGCAAGATGACAGGGATCCTGACCAGATAGAGCCCCAAAGAGCTGGGTGAGTGACATTCCCACCTAAATAAAAGTAATCCCTAGCTAACCCTGCCAGTCCATCTATCCCTGTCTCACAGTCACATAGTTCACAGTCTCATATGAACCGGATATTAAATCTACTATTCGTATAAATTGAAGGTCACCTGATTTAGCCAGCCAATTACTTTTTCCGACTTTTTTTTCAATGCTCCTGTTCCTGTCCCACCTCCCCTGCTCAGTTATTGGTGCAAAAAAAGCGCCACGGGAAGGTGGGAGGGGAATCAAATTTTTAGTGAGTTTGCCCCCTGGTGTTTGACTCGAATCGAACATCTCAAACAGCCTGATATCCGATTGAACATGTACTCGATCGAACGTTGTTCGCTCATCTCTGGTGTATACGTGTCTGAATGCGCGGCACGTTACTCCGTGGGAATGGAGCCAAAAGTTGCAAAAAAAATGCTAGCAATTTTTTTTTTACGTCTCATTTATTTCAGTGGGGTTTTCTAGGTAGAATCCGCCTGGAGATAAATCATGATGCATCTTTTTTTACTTTAGCTGAAAAATTTGCTAGAGTAAAAATTCTGCTCCAGACCCCTGCTGAAATAAAGAAATGAGTTGAGCTAAGACACTGCGTTAGCGAGCCGCAGCAAAGAAACGCTGCTGAAAGTACCGTGTTTTTTTCTACAGCTTTTTTCACAGAAGATCAGCAGAGTTTTCCTTTGTGGACTTTCTACCCCTATTATACCTATTCAGAAAACACCAGCGTTTCCGTAGGTATAAGTGACATACTGCGATTTACAAACACAAGGGTGTTTTTAAAAAACGCAGCTTTTCTGCAATGCATGGATGGGATTAGCCAGAATCCCAAAAATTTTGCAGGTAATATAAAACAGCATTTTAGCTATGTGGGGGGCGGTTTTTTAGATGTGTTCCACCTCAAAATCTGCTGGCAAAAAGTTCTGAAATAATACAGTTTTTCTTTTTGACAGTTTTGCTTCCTATCTGACATGTAAGATGCTATTTATGGCACTTCGCTGCAGTAAGGATAGGATTTATATGGGCAATAACTGGGCCTCTAGCAACAAATGGCCGGTGCGTTGATTATTGCGCACATCCTCCACCATCGAAAACACTAGTCTTCATAAATCTCCCCCAAAGTGTACTATAAATTTATACAATTATTGTAGGTCTGCCATGAACAATGAAAAAAAGAACAACAATGCCAAGAAACATGGCAAAAGCCAGGGCTGCATGTGATGTAAGAACCAAGGCTGCCAAAAAATCGTAGCATTTTACAGTCACTGTGTAGTGGACGGTATTCTAATGAATTCCATCCTCGCAGTGCGCTGTGATTTCCAGAACCGCTGCAGTTTGGAAATGGTAGCATGTCAATTTTACCTACGGAAATGCCAGTGTTTCTCTATAGGTATAATGGAAGCAGAAAGTTCGCAGGGGAAACCTCTACAAACTTGTTGTGAAAAGTGATGCCGCCTCGGTTTTTCCCGCCGTGCTTTTTTACTGTGGGATGCTATGTGGGGGCCTTGGCCGAATCGTGGTTTTTTTTTCTTATTGTTCCCAAAATGTGTAAAAACAGGACCAAAGATTGCTGTTTTAATGCGAAATTGTAATGAAATGGTGAGATGGAAAATCCAAAAATTTTCAAAAATGAGCTACAGTAGTCCTCCGGGGTTAATATTATACATATGTTGCAGAGCTGAGTTTTATATTTGGTACAAGTGTTATCTGTTGTATTACATAGGACTGCAGGTAAACCTATGATATATGTTCCTGAATCGCAACGTAGCAGGAACTAGTAACATGACAAATTCAGCTCTGCTTCATCTGTATGGATATAATAAATAACCACATAGGCTCATTCGGAGTAATAAATGGTCTCATTGTAACTGTGTGTTATATGGATGTGGCTACAAGCAGCCGGGGAGTTTTTTACCATAAGGAAACATATGCTGATCACTATTGGCTTTGGACCATAAGCCTCTTACAACAAATCATTCTAATGCAAACCTTGTCTAATCTCCCAGACATGCCTGACACCCCCATACGTTTCAGCCAGCTGCCGAGGGCGGCTATTGAAAAGCTCAATCTCCGACTTCTCTGTGATAAAGCATATCCACTATTAAGCTGTGTTTGGACCGTCGAGAGAATGGACGGAGCCTTGAAGCAACCATTACACCACAAGCAGGACATTACTTATTTATACAGTTATCAGAACGCGGGATTGCAAACACAATTCACCTTCAGGAAAACGACTCTCTTGGGTGTCTTGCAGAGTCTGAGTAAAGTAAATAGTGAAGTTATGATTCCATTATTATATTCAGCGGGAGCAGATACAGCTGGTATGGTGATAAATATGGGATGTCCTACATGTCTATTTTATCTTTGCTTTATTTGAGACACTTTATATAAAATAATAGGGGATTGCATAAATAGCAATTCCAAAATGTATCTATAATAATGCCAGCAGAAGTAATCCCAAAAAAAACAGGGGCAAGCCTGCTCAGTCCTCAACTAAGAGCAGCGAGGAGTTACGTGCGGTCAGTTCTATGTCAGATTCAGCAGTGCTGCCTGCTATGTAGAGGGATTCACAGACTCTACAGCAAGATAGTTGTAGGAAATCTTTAATGAGCATTGTTTAGAAAGTTGCTAAACTCTGCATTTAAGAAATGAATGATACAAAAAAGATCAGTGCAAAGGTGTCCATAGTGTTTAAAAGGGGCTCTCGAATTGTATTAAAACAGTGCTGGCACTCAAGGCCCTGGTTCACATCTGCGTTCGGTATTCCGTTTGGAGAGTCTGCATGGGGACCCCCCAAATGGAATACTGAATGCATTGACAAGCGGTGAGCTTATGAAAGCACAGGGACTATAATGCACATAAACTATAATGGGGTCCGTGTGTTTTCCACACTGTGTCCGCACCAGTCATGCGGAGAGGAAAGTAGTTCCTGAAGTACTTTTCTCTCCACATGACTCATAGCGGAGACCGAGCGGAAAACACACGGACCCCATTATAGTCTATGGGGTCTGTGTGCGAACTCATCAAACGGATTACCATTCGCAGATGTGAACCAGGCCTTAGGCCCTGGTGTTTCTGGTCCATAAGGGGAGTCTGTCAGTAGTAAATAGGTTATAAAACTAATGCAAGACATGGAGATTCTATACTTTACAAATATGCCTCTGTTATTCAGTTTAGGAGCCCCATTTCCATGTAAATTTTCATTTTATTTATATACAAGCAAAATTTAAAGTATTGTCTGGGAATCTAGAGCTGAGAGAAAATGTCAGCTTACATGAAATTAGGGCACCAAAGCTGATGGTAGCTGTTGATAGACTCCCTTTAAGGACTCACACACATAAGCCCCTATTTCTAATGAAACCTGCGTAATCACTATGGACTCAACTTCTGAAACCACTGGAGATTAAGGAGAGTCATGGTTGTTGCTAGAGGAAATTACAGCCATACATATAGCATGACTTTGTGGCCTTGTACTATGATACAAGAATGGGTTAGGTCTTCCTGAGCTGCAGATACATGGTGTCTTTTTTCATAGATTGTGGTCAAGAGTTGGAGACCTTTGCTCTTTGAAATCCATATGCCCTATAAGGCATATGGGGGAGGGTTGTCTTAGGGAGACAACCAATTTAAGGATCCCTCAATTTTTCTTTACCTTGGAAATGCCTGTTAGAGGGGTATTTTCCTCAGCATATCAATGAGACCAAAACACCCATGTTCTCATGATCTATTTCATGGATAGGGTATAAGTTGCTGAGGTGGGAGAACACCTCTAAGCTAAAGCCCCACATAGCAGGCTGCAGCGAAAAAGTTCTGTGAGAAAAACATTGCAGTTTTCCCCGCAGCACTTTTCCCAAAAAGTCTGCAGAATTTTCCTCTGCAGACTTTCTGGGATCATACCTATTAGAGATGAACGAACACTGTTCGGATCAGCCGTTCTGAACAGCACGCTCCAATAGAAATGAATGGCAGCACCTGGCGCGGCGACCGGCCGCTGGCAAAGTGTACGTGCCTGGTGCTTCCATTCATTTCTATGGGAGCGTGCTGTTCGGAACGGCTGATCCGAACAGTGTTTGCTCATCTCTAATACCTATAGGAAAACCGCCGGCATTTACTTTGGTGTGCATATTTTTCTGCAATGTGTGGAAGGGATTTGCTAGAATCCTATCCAATCTGCAGGGACTGTAAAACCATGGCGGTTTTTGCCACGTGGGGCCCCGGCCTGTTGTAAACTGCATTTGGGTGTATTCTTTAATGATCCCCTAAAGCATACTACATGAGTGTTGCCTATCCCTGTTGGATTAAGGATATTATCCTACTACTGTGAGTAGGCCTTTGTCATCATACCTTTACAATAGAGTATTTCTGGAAAGTGCAGATTATTGGAAACTTCTCTTATATGGAGGAGATTCCATTCCATTCAGTAGTTTTTGGCAGAGGATCAAAATGCGCTGATGAGGTCAAACAAGGCAGGAACCGTCTTCTGTTAGGTAGGCTTTATCATAATTCATAGTGCTTTCTGTGTTAACATCAATAACCGTACGTTTATTCTCACTTGGTGGATTTGATATCCTAAAGTTTTATCTTTACATTCAGATCTTAACATCTTTGTTCTTTCCTGCTCCCCCCCCAGACCACCGCTCTTGATAAGGAGAGGCAGGTTTTCAGACGAAGACGCAACCAGGATGTGAGGAGACGATTCATGGCCCAGCCAGCTGCACCTGACCTCACTTCAGAGTCAGAGGACTATTCACCAAGTTCATCTGAGACTGTTCGCTCACCTAACTCACCCTTTTAAGGAAACACTTTAAGTCTTGGCTTAACCCTTCGAGACTTCAGTATGAGAACAAGAAACCCTTCTGGAAATCTGTTTTGGACATTACCAGTCTTGATAATAATTCTAGGTTTGGAAGAACAAATAGCGGGGGTGAATATATGACAATGAGGACATATTCGTCCTAGTGGGGTAAATGCTTGTAATATCTTCTTATGAATGACTGATGAATATATGAATGACTATAAGGCTGCTATCTGTGGAGAAGACGTAGATGGGTTTACGTTTGCATTAATAACCACATACAGCAACCATGCAGAATATTATGGATATATCATAACATGTTTAGCCCGGGGTTATAGTGAATATACTGATTGTAACACTGAGATATAGAAGAATGATAGAATAACATTATTGTGAATAATTCTATGTTATTTGAAGCACAGCCACATTACGGTGGGTAATCGCTCATCCTAATGTTTCCGAACACCTGTTTTCGGGGCCTATACGAGGCCAAGTCATGAGTGTACGCCTATGTTAGCACAGATGCATGAGAAAGAAAATAGGGATTACTACAAGTACGGACTGATTGAAAGGGAACCTAACATCAGTCCAGTCCATGTTCCTATCACCACCATTCCACATTTACATTCCCCAGGAGACCCGACCGGAAATTCGCAGAGAGTGGATGTATCAAAAAAACGTTGTTGAAAATCAGAAAAATGAAAGCTACATTTTCCGAAAGCCAAATGTACCAGTTAGTGTTTGTTTGTGAGCTTATATAGTAGTAATGGATATCTTGGATGCCAGTGCGTGAGAGCCATGTATGTCTATCTTGCCTGTTGTCTTTCTACGTCTGTCATACTCCACCAAGAAAAAAATAAATCCAAATATTTTTTTTTTCTCGTTTGTCATTTTAAAATAAAATTTGATTCTTCTTTCATTGTTTTCAGATTTGCTTTGCTCATATCCATTTTCTTCACGTTCATTGTCCTCTGTTGTAGTAATATTGTCATTAAAACATTGAATGGTCAAAGTAACAACGATTTTATGAGTGCTCCACTTCTGTGAATTACCCCATCTACCGCATTCTGTAATATAGAGTGGGGTCACATGTTTCCCTACATTAGCTATGGTTCTGGTAATGTTACAACCGAAAAACAAAGCATAGAGAGAAAATGCCTAGCACATAGCATGGCAGGGCTCATTCACTTATATATCTGGTGCAGGGTGTATTTAGGATGTCCACCTTTGAGAACCTTTCTACAACCTATAGATATAGCTTACATAAATGTGGAGTAAGGCTGTATTCACATGACCGTGTCAGTTTTTTGACTGTAAAAACGGACAAATTGGCCTATTGGTAAAGGCTATTTCACATCGGGTCTGTTTTTGGAAGGCCAAGTGTCAAAAAAATGGATGAATTTTATTAGTCCTTCTTTTTTTGATCCAACCCACTGATCCATTTTTAATGGATGTATCAATACTTGTTTTACGTCCGATAAAAATGGATCCATTGATTTCTTTTGGGTCCATGTGTACATCAAAAAAATGGACATGTCAATACATTCATTCACTTGCATTGTTTATAAAACGGCTGTGACGCCTTTAAAAAAAAACAAAACAAAAACGCCATCACACTGCCGTTTTTCGCTTTTGAATGAATAAGGCCTTAGTCAAAGCTGTTGTCACCGTCCAGAGCTGCATTCTTAATTCTGCTGATCACCCTTGGTAACCAGCAACAAGCTTCTAACCAAACACCTCTTTTACAGCTTCTTAGTGTAGGTTCACACTAGCTATACGTTCGGGGTTTCTGTCCCCAAATCTGCTTATAAAATGCAGAGAGAAAGGTCCTTCTTGCATTTTTCGTATGGAAAGCTGGCGGACCCCATTATAGTCTATGGGGTCCGCGGGTTTCTCTGCAGGAGAGCGTTCCGTTTTTCGGAAGAATGTTAAGCCGAACACTAGTGTGAACCGTGTTTGTTTTACATTACATTGCAGAGCAATGTCTAGTGTAAAAAATAGGCAAATATTGAGTCTCCACCAGGCAATGCTGGGAGATTTCAGCTCTGGAACCTGCAAAATTGTGAATGCACCTCTGGAATATAATACAAGCCGTAACTTACAATCCATATAAGTGATGATCTGTTTTCACTCACCTGTAATTCTCTGTGTAAACTGTGGACTGGGTTGTAAAGGTGCAGATACAATTTGGTATCGGCTAGTTACCCATTTGCAGTGGTATCATACATTGACTAACTGGTAGGTAGCCATACTTTAGTGTAAATTTGCACCTTAATGCAGAGACAGTGGGTATAAAATTTTCATTTTGCAAACTTTTTTATTTTGTACAGTACAGCTGGCCATACACTGGGTGATATATTTTGGTCCAGTTTGGTGGTGATTTATGTAATGTGCAATAATCTTATACTTGAACATTTGCTTTGGTACAAGCAAGCGATCTTTCATTCAACCCAAGTATCAGATCTATTGAAATGGTTTATCGACATGTCAGGTGATCGTTTCTTCAATGGTCGTTGAATGAACTTTAGATCAGTTTGAGGATCGCTTTATATTGCGTCTATATTGAATATGATAAAAGATCATTCATTGTATGGCCCCTTTAATTGTATAGGGCCCTTTGCACATAGGTTGCTTTACAACCACTGAACCTTGGTATTTGTGCATTATGCTTATACTGTATCTTGTGACGTTCTTCAGAAGATCATTCTGTGCTCTTTTGCTCTCTCCGCTATATAATACTAGGCTTAGAGGCGGCTTTATATCTGACCCCAAAGCCATGACTATAAACAGCATTGAGTTACCCGTACATTAAAGGTATACAGAGATATAGAAAATGCTGTTTTATAGTGAAGGAACAACAGGGCTTGAGATACAAAGAAGGATAACTGCGGCTAGATATCTCTCTAACAGGGTTCGGATTATTGCTAGAGGGCATTTCACTTCATCTTGTTGGGTGGAAGATACTGATGGATCAGCATTGTGATCCACAAGCCCAAGTGGGTACTTAATGAGCAAACAACTTAGACATCCCATCATATCTCCCACTACAGACATTGAATGAGACAACTGACCAGAAGTAGTTCATAGCCTTCAAGATATAATGTAGTGGCAGATCTGATTCTATCATATAAAAATGTAGTCTAATCTGCATACAGAATGCTGAAGAGCAGGAGGAGCGGAGCAGATTGATATATAGGTTTGTAGGAAAAGATTCACTATAACCGGTAATTTATCCATTGAAATCTCTGCTCCTTCTATGTTGATAAGACCAGGAGGTGGAGCTATCAGTGGGACAGCTGTCAATCACTGATAGGACCGCCCCTGAGCTTCCAGGCATAGACAGAGACAAGACATACATAAATAAATGACTCTTTGTACTGAATCTTTTCCCCTAAAGTTATACATCAATCTGCTCCGCTCCTCCTGCTCTATAACATGGTGCCTACAGATCAGATTATATTTTCCATGTGATAGGTTCCCTTGTATTAGTATACAGAAGTCAGAGATGGACAGTAGTTATCACCGAGCATTCAGGTCAAGTGTTATGTAGTCACCATGTATGATAATTCTATTTTCATTGTTATACTTTCTAATATACTTTGTATATTCTCATCATTCTTAGTATCTCTGCTTGCTGTCAGTGGCTGAGAATTCTGTACAGAGCTTATCCAGTACATAGCTAATGGATTATTACATTTGTAGCCAGTGTAGACAGCCACATAAATCTCTTCCTGGCCCCAGCGGCTTGAACTAGATGGTGGTTTTTCACCCATGATGAAAGCAATATCAGTCTGGAGCCGGTTAACTTACAGATGTTTCTTACACCGGATACTTTTTTTAAGCAAAGTTTCGCTTTTGACAAGTAATAGGTCTCGACAAGTCTTCAGCCTCAGCATTTAACCCAGAAAGTTTCCATTCACTGACAGTTAGTAGAGAGCCTAAGGGCTTAAGCTATATTCACACGACAGTAAATAATGGCCATGTAACATCTGTCACATGTTAGCATTAAATTCAATGCAAGTGAATGGGGCTATTCATATGACCATTAATTAGGTCATGTTCTAATTTTTGTCAGATTTATGGATCCCTTCATACACTTAATTTTTTGGGGTGCAAGGTGGCCATGAAAAATGTCCATTTTGCACTTCTGTCGTATGAGTGTAGCCTTATTTCCACAAGTGTAACTTCCGTCACACGGCCATTTTTAAAACCATAAGCGTGAATGAGTGTAATCACATGTCCATTTTTTTACCGCACATAAAAAATTGCCAATGGATGACAATGGTCCATTTGTTGGTTTTTTACGGCCAAGAAACGGACACAGTTGTATGAATATAGCCTATAATGGTGAGTAATTGAAACGCAATGTATTACATAGGTTACATAGGTTATAGTTATATACTAAGCTTTATCTACAAAAACTGGACAATCCTGTTAAATCTACATATATATACATCAGATGTAGTCACAGACTCTGCATGACTAGAGCTTATGCTATAACTGTTTTCGAAGGGTTAAGCCACCTTTCATACGGGCAATGAATGTACTACTTTCTTAAGAAGGGGTATGCATTTTTCTTACTAGCAATGTTAGCCCTCTGAGTGTTGGTATTTGTAGAAGAATTTATATTGTGTCAGAGAAGCGTACAAAATAATTTATACAATCCCAACCTTATCGGGCCCCCGTCAGTGACAGGCGACTTCTAAACCAGTAGATGACTCTTTATGGTCCTAAGAATTTTTTTGTCTACAGTCTTGACCTATTCTGCAACAAAGTAGGTAGCCCCATAGCATAGTGAGGAGCACAACCACCTGAAGATGATGCATCTGACACCAGACATATACTACTTGGTCAAGTGGGTTGCGTAGTAAGATACGGCAACGTGTGTGATGTGAAGAGGTCACAGCATTCGCATGAGCAGTATAGCCCCTTCTAATGGATGATCGTTGGGGAACCTGGGTGTAGGACCCCACCAATTTAGCAAAATATTGAGCCCATAGAAGGCTGCCATGGCCCCCTTCAAACAGCTGATTGGTGGGGGTGCCTGTCTAGGACCCTAACCAATAGTAAGATACAGCAACAAATATGCAATATCTTGAGCTCAGAGAAGCCTATTGATCCATTAGAAAGAAGATCCATCCCACTGTTTGACCCATCAAAAGTTGGTCAAAAATTATAGTCACAATCATCAAGGTCGTAGCTGTGGAGAGTAAAGGAAGTAGTCACACATAGACCCAGGTGCCTGAGAAGGTCAAAACCCCTCTCAGATGCCACCTGGGAAGATATTACTATGATAACTTCCATGTGGAAAGTGGGGAGCACTGATATAGATTTTGCATTAGTGAGCATCCAAAAAAAAGCACTTTACTAAGTGGTAAACTCCATGTAAATCTGGCACAATGTCCTGAGTAAAGGGCCATTGATCTGAATGTTATTCACTCATTACAGATGTTGCAGGATAGGTTATTAATCTCTGACGCCCGGCACCCCTGTTGATCAGCTGATACACAGAGAATGGAGCAGGAAGCAGTTAGCTTTGTTCTCAACACAGTGGTCAGACCAGGTACTGCAGATCAGCTCCTATTCATTTGAATAGCAGTTAAGATGCAATGACTCATCTCTGCCACAACACATAGAATAGCGCTATCTGCTTCCTGTATCAGTTTCTGGGAACAGCTGATCAATGGGGGTGTTGAGTATCGGATCTCCACCAATCTGATATTGGTGACATTTCATTCCCAAGCTAAAGGAAAAGATTAAGCCACAATACCATGCACGGCCTATAAACAGGAGCGGCACTACCTGAAAGTAAGAAGAAGACCCTTGTTCTAATCCTGCAAAAATACATATAGGAAGTTTCTAAAGTCATACGTCGAGTTAACATAACAATAAATACCCCCAATGCCCCCTAATCTCTGCACCTTGATTGTAAAAGGTCAAAAGCTTGAAATAATATTTTATAGAATATATACATTGCTTTTAAGATAGAAATATAAAAAAGAATATTACAACTATCCAGTAGCAAAAATCGGTCCGGTGCCATGTTTCTGAAGGCCCTTCATGGGGCAATGATGACACTCATCTTGTTTTAGATGTAGCACTAAGCCATAGGGAATGTTCAGTTGACCCTCGGCTTTGACTTCCTCCAAGAGGAGGCATTTCTATTATCGTGCCATTTTGTATGTATGTCATAAGCCGATGCATGACATAGACAGAACCACACCAACTACTCGGTATAACGAAACAGAGATGACACCGTGTTCTGATGAATATTCTTCATGTTATATCTTTATCATGTATGTAAACTGTAGAACCATTCATTTGCAATAACTTGTAGTACAGCTGTCAACCATGTCCTAGCCCTTCTGCCGATCTTTTATATTATACTGTCTGAGCAAGAAATGTATTTGCATGAGATACCGCTGGAGCCTGATACGTTTTGATACAAAAATTATAAAATGCGGATGAAGCTAAATGGAAATATCGACCATCTGATAAGTGTTATTTCTTTTTATTATACCTAGAACGAATATCCCTAAAGGAAGTTACCGTCCTTCTTCCAGAATAAGCATAAGATTGTCTGTAGCATAAGGTAAACTGAGGGAACCTTCAGATTGATGTCCTTTCTTCAAGGGAGTTTGTTGCCAGACCCCAAAATATCAACCAAACCTAGGGTTAGGATCACCTGATCACCCCTTGCGAATTGCTGTCTCCCTTGCCAAGATATTTGTCAATTTGAAAGTGAGCATTATGGAGCAATGAGGGTGTTGCTTATTACCTTTTTGGAGCAATGGCAACCCCTTTGTTGCTCCAAAGAGCTCATTTGCCTATTGACAATGGAGGCAGGGGAAAACACGATTTGATATAGGTGACCCGAACCTAACTATCTACAGGGAAAACGCCCATTAAACAGAAATGTCCAATTTTCAGCTCCTCCAATTCCACACATGGTGGAAATGAACACTGTTGGGCCTAACACAGGGCGTGAAGGGTGCTACATGACACCAATAGGAGAATTCCTACATCATGTATCACCCCTTCAGGCCCTGCGCTAGGCATAAGTGTATAAGGTGTATTTATTTAGGGACTGGGCAAAGGCACCACTTTCCCCGAGTCCCACAACTTTTCTATGCTTAGATCACTTTGTCGATTCATTATCGGTCAATAGGACTTTTATTAGGCGGATTATTCCATATTTTAGTTTGTGGTCATCACCAATCCAAATACAGTCCCTTGCTCTAGTGTGTTAATTTGGCCAATCCAAAGAATCATTTGTGTAAGTGGGGTGTGACGCTAGGTTCATAGCTGCGTTTGGATTTCTGTTCGGGGGTTGTGCTTGGGGACCCCCTTAAATGGAAAACTAATCTGCTTAAAAAAGTGGTTACCCTCGGAAACCCACATATCCCATAGACTATAATGGGGTCAACCGGGTTTCCACCCGAAAAAGGTGAAAAATGCAGAGGGAGAAGGACTTTTATCTCCGTATTTTAAAGCAGAAGGGGAACGGAATCCCCAAGTGTGAACCTAGCCTTACAACAAGATTCAGGGGTGAGGTGTATTTAGGCTATCACGTCCAGTCCTTCAGTTTTTAAGAGATATAAGCCTTTATATATAAAGCACTCCCTTTCCAGAACACATGCACGCTCAGTTGGGCTAAGCATACATGTAGATAGATTGTTCAGGAGGAATAGCCGTTGGCCAAATGAATGTTCTTCATGACCTTTACCTTACGTGTGGCTCCTGAGGGGCTGCCATGAACTTTCCCTTTCATTTTGGTACTGTTTAGCTTTAAAACCTTGCTATGGGACCATCGCCTGTACAGCAGCACTCAGGAATAGGATTCTGTATAATGGCAGTTCTCTGTATGGCTTCTAGGGGAAACTGAACCATATTAACAGAATATGATATCAAAAAAACATCCGTGTGCCGCTGTATGAGGCAGACAGAGGTGCAATATGGGCTCATAGACTTCTGTTGACAATTGGTTACGAATATAGTGGTGTGCATGGGGCGTATTTGGATATTATTACGGTTTTGATAAAATTACGCATTCGTATCCGCATTGCATGAGATTATTTGGATTTAAAACCACTGTAATATAGCTATGTCCGTCCCAGCACTCAGAGGGTGATCAGGAGCACAATCCACGCCTCCAACCATGTATGATATGTGCTTTGCTTTTTCCCCGATATGTTGGTTTATGAAGTGTTGCTACCTTTTCAGAATATCCCATCTTCATAGTAAGTTAGAGCCGCGGATAACCTATGGTAATAATATCTTCTTTACTTGCAAATATAGTGAGAAATGACAACAGGAAGTGCCGCCATATTGGTTGTCACTTTTGAATAAACTTCTTAGAATCTTCTCAGAGAAAAGGGGCCAGATTTACTAACACTGCCAACATTTTTGGATATTTTTTGCACTGTCTTAAAGGGGCTAATCCAGGATTAGAAAACATGGCTGCTTTCTTTCAGATACTGTGATGCCACTGCCTAAGATGAGGAAGTAGAGATCCGCCATGTTTTCTTATCCCGGATAATCCTTTTTAATCACATTGTTTCTCAATAAGCCACGCCCCTGCCCTTTAAGCCATGCCCCTTTGTCAGATGAGGCATCAAAAATACTAGAATATGGTGCAAAGCACGTGCACCAGATTTTTTGCACACCTTTAGCGACACTCTAGATGCCTGTTGTGACAATAATTGGAGTTTTTGTGCCTCCATGTTGCTTTCATGAAAGTGAAGGTGTATGGGAGTTGTGGTGGATTTAATATAGTTTATACAAGTTTACTGGCAACTAGTCTGGTCACGGTGCCACAGCTTTATGAAGAGGAGCGTGTCTCCTAATAAACGTGGCGGTTCTTGTGCCATAACCAGGGGTATGAAGACTGGCATTCAGCACTCCAGTCTTCATAGATATGCTCCGTCATGTCTGAATTTTAGCAAATTTTCATTAGCAAATCTGCCTCATCCCGAGCCTCAGAATCTTCATGTCACGTACTACAATCTCAGGCCTTGTAGGCCCCATTGATCAAAGTAGTTTTCTTTGTTGTCCATAGCAACTATTTAAAGCGCAGCTCCTATTTCGTAAATGAAAGCTGCTGTCTGATTGGTTGCTAATAGCCAATGAGGTCCAATACCAAGGGTATCAGTTTTTCCAGAATGTTCCTCAGCCTTTTCAGGATAGATGTGAAAAAACAATATTAAAATTTCAGAAGCCATGACATCAGGATATAACAGGCGTTTGACAATACTGAACTTCTATCGATTACATTGTAGCAGCCAATACATTTCTTGCTTGAGACTGTTAGAGGGGAGAGTGAGACTGTCGTGATAGGATATGTTGTATATTTACAGTAGCTCTCATCTCAATGTCAATGTGGTGCATACTACATAAAGCAAAGCCAAACCTGTGAATAAAATATTTACTGAGGAAACCTACCTGGAGCTTGTATTCATTCTCATGGATCTCTTGAGGGAATGTATGGAAAATTTGCTGGGGATTTAAAGAGGACCTTTGACGTCCTCACGGTACATGCAGAGTAATACACTGCTAGAAAGATGACAGTGCCCTGAATTCGCTTATGGAGACCTCACTCTTCAAAAAAGAATGCAAAAGGCAGCGCTCACCCAAAGACAAACTTTATTAGGCACAACGCGTTTCGGGCTCCTCAGGCCCTTTATCAAGTGCAACAGATTTCCTTTAAAAAATAACATAAAAACCAAAATGACCAGATATTCACAATAAAACTGATGCCAATACAAATGATGCATAATTACATTCAGTATTGAGCCAAATCCAATACATTTTTTTGTATCATGAAGCCATTAGCTTATAGATGTACCTCAATAGTCACAATATTTACCATTATAATAGCTACATAGCTATATGAAACCAGGGGAGAAACATCATATTACCAAACATTAAGCAGGGATAAAGCTCCTAAAACATATTAGTAACGTAAACAAAGAGACAGCCTCAAAGAGAATAAACCAACCACTCACCTTCCTCTCAGCAATGGAGGACGTAAGTGTTCAATGAGAAGGGACTGGTTTATATAATGCTACTGGCCGGAGATGTCGTCAGGCGGCAAATGGACAGAAGCTCGCCCGCTGCACGTGCAGTGGTCCGGCGTCCGGAATATATGAACCGCGCATGCGCGCGAGAACAATCTCGCGCACGCGCACTAATGATACCCGGGATCGCCAGTGAAAACAACATACTGCCGGGCGGCATACGGGAATGAAAAAGTCCCGATGCACGTCTGCGCAGTAAATTCAGCAATACAGATAGGTTTGTCAAGACCCCCAGCCCCTTGTTTAGACGGGCAGAACTGCCCAACACTTTTGGCAAGACATAAACTATTGGGCATACCAAGTTAGGCTGTTAAAAACTGGGGACAAATAAATTAATACATAAATAAATAAATAAACTAATAGAAGAATAAATTATTAAGATGAATAGAAAGATTCATACTATTAAAATTGAGAACACATGGGGAAAAAAATATATATATAAAATATAGGAATTAAAATATGGGAATTAAAGGAAGAATCATTGAATGGATATATACAGAAATTAATATATATTGAATGTAAACATCCACCTAAGAGAATCTCAACGAGTCACATCCTCCAAAGCTTCATTGAGGCCTTTAGGTGCAAGGCTATCAAATTTATAAATCCAAAGGATTTCCTTGCGTCTCAAATTCTCAAGTTTTTTCTTTTACTAGTGCCCTGAATTCAACGCTTTCCCGTTCTAAGCCGCTGCTGAAGAGCTATCGATGCCGGTACCGGAGCTCTTCAGTGTCAGAAGGGCGTTTCTGACAGTCTGTCAGGAACGCCCTTCCTCACTGTAGCATCAATTGCGCTGTACTGTGTGAGGGGGCGTGATGCTGAGCGGTGAGGAACGCCCTGCAGTACTCGTCTATGGACGAGTACTGTCAGGAGTGGGAGGCGTTCCCATAAGAAAGTGGCGGAATCACAATTTTTCTCTAATTCCACCGCATTCTGATTTTTTTTTCCAGCTACCGCAAATCGTATGTAACAATAAAAGGTACCATTATAAGTACAATATGTCCTGTAAATAATAAGCCCTCAAAGAAATAATAATAAAAAAAAGCATGGCTTTTCGAAGGAAGGGAGTAGAAAAGGAAAATCAAAAATTGAAAACGGGATCAGCAGGATCATCCTAAAGCTGTTGGAAGGGGCTGAGGTCAGGGCTCTGTGTGTCAAATTCTTTGATACTAAACTCCCCCAACTAGGGTCGAACTGGCACACGGAAGAACCGGTGAATACCCCCACTGCTTTTTTAATTGGGTGTGGACGTCTGCTAATGGGCGAGGTAAGCAGTGGAGAGAACTGGAGATGTCCCGGGCCCCACAGCACCGTGATAGCGAGAGGGGAAAGCCTGGTTGTCTGACCGCTATACATATTGTTAATGGAAAGGGCTCCGGCTCCCACCTACCTATACAGTTGGCATCACGCGGTCATGCAGGTAACGTTCTCCTGACATTTACTAGACCCAGAATCATCTATCAGCCTGTCAGATAGAGGAGCGTGACACAAAGTGCATATAGACTATGCAGCGCCGCACCTCCCATAAGGCGACCTGAAGCGAGCGCTTCAGGCGGCGCTATGTCAGGGCCTCAGGGAGGGCGGCATTTTTGCTTCCCTAAGCCAGTCCAGGACAAGCTGTCCTGGACTGGCTTAGTACCGAGTGGTGGTTTGGGGAGGCCACTGGAGCAGCGCTGCTCCAGCAGCCTCCCCTCATGCTCAGGCAGAGAGCAGGTCACCTCCGTGCCTGCTCTCTGCCTGCGAACGGCGCTAAGTCCCACCCCCTCCGCTCGGCCACGCCCCCTCCTCCGGGAAGGGGGGGCGGCTTTCTGTAGTTCGCCTCGGGCGGCGAAAGGGGAAGGTTCACTCCTGAGACTATGTAAAGTTACAGACCGGGGTCCCCGAGTATTGGTGCATAGTAGGAAAAATAAAATGTAAAGTAAAATTGAGAAGAACATCGAATTAGGCCTCAGGTTACTTATAGCACTGCAGGTGCTCCATCTCTCCTGCTGACACATGGCCCTGCCGGTGGCATTGACTATAAACTGTAACACAATCATCTGCTAATTTAGAGCAGAACACACATGTACCATATTCACATTGGAAGATTAATTGTGGAATAAATTGAATAATATCTCCCTCCAAACAATGTCTTAGAAACATCTTATCAATAACACTGCCTATGGTAGACTGTAGTAGGGTGGCCTCAAAATCTTTATTCTTAGTACCGAGGTCTAGCTCAGAACTGGACAATTGCGCCATGGATTATATGTCTGGTATACACTATCTTTATGGACTATTTGTCCGGTATACACTATCTATATGGTGCAGCTAATACATTTTACAATATTCTCTCCATCTGAACAGGCACAATTTGCTTTTACAATAACGCAGGGGAAACCAGAGAAATGGAAGTGCATACCGGCCACAAGATGGCACCAAGCAACCTTAAGCAGAGCTTTCCACCGGAAAAAATATATTTTGCAGGATTGTATATGATTTACAATACAAGCACCTACAGCATAGTATATACTTCCATCATAGAGAAGATGAAATAATGTAGAGATACAATACATTAGAAAACTAGATTCTGGAAATTTTAAAACCTGCAAGAATGTTCTACACATTTCCTGGTCACTGTTCATATTAACAGGGAAAATGAGCAGACAATGCTTAGCCCTGGATTATGGGGCCACATCCGCTGGACATCATCTTTATAGCTTGCTGCAAATCTCTGTCAGTCTTTCTGTTTTGGGTCGGCACTGGATGGTGACTACAAACAAAAATAAGTATTCTGGCAGGTTTGGCCCTGCCCTGAGTGCTCTGAACAACTCATGTACGCTTACATTTAGGGCCCTTGCACACAACTGAGTACCATTTGTGGAAAACTGACCTTGTGTGGGCCATAGTACCTGGACTGAACTCTGCTGTGTGTATAGGAGTCAGTGTATCATAGTAATTATCATACAGTGAGCTCTCGAATGGCCCCATCCTACAGTAATTCATTGAAAGATGTCTGTTCTGACAATTCATTACTGTAGGATCGTGAGAGCAAAGAAGGGGATATCACCAAGCGTGCTTATAGTGTAGATAAGTTTGCAATGGATGTTGGAAATAAAAATGTACAGAGAAATGGACCAGTTGGTCCCTCACCTTCAGGTGTTGTGAATGAATCACGACACCAATGGAAGCATAGAGGATGAGGTGGCTTCAGAATCCACAGACTGGTCACCAAGGACCAGACGGTAATGGAAGGAAGGAGGCCAACGGCTAGAGATGGACATCTGAGCTCTCTGGTCCACAGATTGGAGTGTCGACAAGGTGAATAAAATATATGACCTTTATTGGACAAAAACGTACTGCACAACGCGTTTCACCTAACCTCACCTGGCAAGTAATGGAATACCTGAAGAAGAGCCTGTGGAGCTCAAAACGCGTTGTGCAGTACGTTTTTGTCCAATAAAGGTCATATATTTTATTCACTTTGTTGATACTCCAATCTGTGGACCAGAGAGCGCAGACGCCCATCTCTGGCTGTTGGCCTGCTTCCTTCCATTACTGTAGGATCAGGCTGTTTCGGAGCTCACTATATGATAACTGACTATAATGCACTGACTCCTATGTACATGGTTCAGTCTGGGAAATACAGCCCACACATGGACTATTGTCCATGGACAGTCGTGTACAAGGGCCCTTACTTAGGTCCTTGCACTAGAACCCTGTGTAAGGCTAGGGCCACACGTGGTATAAACGCCACAGTTTTTTACAGTCCCTGCAAAGTGGATGGGTTTCTAGCAAATACTATATCCACGCATTGCAGAAAAATACATGCAATGGACACGCTGCGATTTCCAAAACTGTTGCGGTTTTGGAAATTACAGCATGTCAATTATACCTAAGGAAAGATTGGTGATTTCTCTACGAGGGTTACATAATACTGTAGGTTGAAGCACGTGGCCTGCTATCCAGAACATGGGCCACGGGTGCCGAATTTTGGTGATATAATAGACTCTGCCATACTATACTAAACATTTTTCCATTTTGTATACTTAAAAAAAAAAAACTACATACTGTAGATTTTTTTTTTATCAAAGGAATCTGTATATATGACTTATCAGTATCAAATAGCATTATTTATAGTCATGTGGACAGATTTCCTTATGGAGTACTAATGGAAAGAGTCTGTGAAGGTTATGTAAGGTCCGCCATGTGGCTGTGGGAAATCTCACAATTCCGAAGACAAATGAACAGACTGATAATTCAGTGAAGGGAGAAGCTTTGACATGGAGGGGTATAAAATACCTAAACCTACAACATTTTATTCAACACCTTCCAACATTTTACACATCAAACCGATCTACCAGAAGCCCCTGACTCGCCGCGCACATGGCTGCGTGAGACCCAAACATTGTGATATGAGTAAGGCTTCTTTCACACAGATGATATCATCAGAAATATCACATTGTAACATTAATGGAGTTTTACATTGACTTCTGGTGTTTGTGGCTGAGTGATCATATGGTGCTCAGTTCTCATGTTATGTCTGCAATAAAACACTGGAGCACCCTTATTGGAATCCCATTACATATAGCCCTACACAGCCACCATCTTACTCACATCTCCTAACCAGGCAAGCACAAACAGTAAAGACCCAGATGCTTATTATTTTTAAGGGGGTGGTTAGTAACGAGGGCGGTCATGTTTTCCTCTCCATTTTTCCATCAGAGTTACTTTCCACATATTAGTCTATGAGGAGGGTAGGGGGTTTAGAAAATAAGACATTTAAGCCAAATAATTTCTGCTTCTTCACTCTGCTATTCTGAGCTGTTTTAGAACTGCTGGGATGTAGATAAGAGGCTAGGAGTGCACAGAATGAGGCCATAACTCAATTAACTAACCAGCAACTCCACAGAGCTCTATGTATCAAGCCGAATACTGACATCAATATAATGTGAATAAGTATTAAAGGTAAGAAACAAAAGAACATCTTAATAAGAGGAGAAGGAAACAGATCTCCTTAATAAGATAGGCCATAATATCTGATCAGTGGGGTATTGCCATTGCCATTCGCCTGAAGAGGGATGCTAATGCCCGTCTTGAGGACTTATGCTCCCGTTTGCATAGAGTGGAAAGTGACCTAGCGTCTCACCCCTCTAGAGCTCTCCTTAAGACTTTGATAGACCTCCGTGCCCAGATCCGCGAGGCCCTTCTGGAGAAAACTTCTTAAACAGCGATATGATAGAGCTAATAAGCCCCATACTCTCCTGGCTCGCCAGCTACGTGACCTGCGGGAGAAGAACTCGGGCTATGCGTTGCGACGACCCGAAGGCGCGGTCGTATATGATCCTGAGGAGATTGCTCGTTTTGTTTCACGCTTACTATTCTAAGTTGTATTCCCTCCCATCGGATCTCCCAGCTGACCCCTAGGAGCTCTCTGCGCTCCTCAGGGACTTCTTTAATTCCTGTAATCTGCCCACGCTCTCTTCCACTAACCTGGCTTACTTTAATAAGCCCATCACAGCTGATGAGGTTTCTCAAATCCTCCAGGAGCTTCCTAATGGGAAGTCCCCCGGCCCAGATGGCCTTACTTACTTTTACTACAAGGTGTTCGGCACAGAACTGGTCCCACACCGTGTTTCATTATTTTCGGCTTTTATGGCGGACGAGGCTTTCCGGACTCATTTTCACACTCCTTTCTCAAACTTATCCTGAAACCTGGAAAGAATCACCTTGGAATTATAGACCCATCTCACTTTTGAATGCTGATCTAAAGCTGTTTACCAAACTCCTTGCGTCCAGACTGAATGAGTGCCTCCCTTCCCTGGTCCATAAAGACCAAGTATGATTTGTCCCCTGTTACCAGGGTGGTGAAAATACCAGACGGACCATTGATCTTATTGATTTGACGTCGCGTTCTGCCTCGGAGCTCTTGGTACTCAGCTTGGATGCGGAAAAAGTGTTTGATTGGTTGGGCTGGCCGTTTTTATTGGTTTTCGGGGGCCTTTCTTGTCGGCCATTAGGTGTCTTTATTCATGTCCTTCCGCTACGATTAAACTCCCTCATGCCAATTTCCCCCCCCCATTTCGCCTTTGTAATGGCACTAGGCAGGGTTGCCCGCTATCCCCTCTACTTTTTGTTCTGTGTATTGAACCTTTAGCGATGGCTATTCGGTTGTGTCCTGACATTTCGGGGTTTGGGAGTTTAAGCTTTCCCTATTTGCTGATGATATTCTCCTTACTCTTACTAACCTCTATGTCTCCCTCCCTAACTTTCACACCCTCTTCTCTTGCTTTCAGCAACTGTCTGGTTATAAGATTAACACCTCAAAGACGGAGGCCCTACCCATTCGTGTCCCCCCTTCGGTCTTGGCTGGCCTTCGAGCTTCCTTCCCATACACTTGGCAGTCCTCCTCTTTAAAATATTTAGGAATTCACCTGACTGAGTCCTACTCCCAACTGTATCAGGCAAACTTTCCCACTGCTTTAGAGACATATACAAACTATTCTTGCCAAGTGGCGGGGCTTGCCTTTGTCTCTCTTTGGCCGCATAGCTGCAGTTAAAATGACTGTGTTGCCTAAGATACTCTATCTGTTTGAAACCCTCCTGATACCGGTCCCTCTTTTAAAGACCTTCGGGCACTGCAGAGCTCACTGCTCCATTTTGTGTGGGCCGGGGGGGAGACATAGGCTGTCCCGTCAGCTTTTGATGACCCCTAGATCTCGAGGTGGCCTTTCTTTCCCTAACCTACTGTTGTATTATTGGGCTGCCCAATTGCGCAGGATCCCAGCTTGGTCTACTCTCCATGCTTACTCTAAGTGGATGGAGATTGAGAAGTTGTGGTTGGCCCCGCACCATCCTAGCTCGTTGTTCTGGTCCGGTCCATACTCACCTCCTGGACCCGACCTCCTGGGTCCTATGGCGCTTACTAGGGATGTCTGGCGCACATGTCTGGCTCGATTCCCTATCTCCTCCATGCTCCTCTATGACTACATTTCTCTTGCACCCTCATTTTTCACTTGGACTTGCTGGACACATGGCTGAAGGCTGGCCTTTTTCGGTTAGCTGATATCATTGACTATCAGACTCGGGCTCTCTTGCCATTTGCTGAGCTCCAGTCCCGGTTTGATCTCCCCAGGTCCAGCGAGTTCATGTATATTCAAATTTCCCACTATGCCTCTTCGGTTTTTCAGGGATCAACTGCGCCCACCCCTACAATGTTTGAGAGGCTTTGCAAAGCTGGTACTGGAACGCAGGGGTTAGTTTCGGACACATAGTTTCTCCTTCATCTCCCACCTGTCAAGTTGCGCAAGTCTGCTCTCCGTCTCTTTTTATTTCTTTTGACGCCTGCTAGGTGTCTTAATAGCTAAGCACTGGCACCAGCTAGACCCCCCCCCCCATCCCTAGAGGAACTGTACTGTAGGATCAGGACTGCACGTTCTCTGGAGTACCTAACCGCTGTTCTTAATAATGAGGAGGAGCGATTTCACGCCATTTGGAACCTGTGGGACACATTTTGGGCAACTCAGGCTATATGATTTAGTGGTCCACTGAACCCCTACCAGTCTTCCCTTATTGGTGTTCCCTCCCTGTCCCCTGTCCTGTCCTTGGCCACTGTTGTTCTTTTTGTCCTTCTGATTATGTAATATGTTTTTGTTTGGTTTGATGACCTGTGTTGATTTAATTATCGCATTACCTTAATGGTGTATTCCTTTTTGTTTTTTTCTCTCCTTTTTTTTTGGATTGATACTGGTTATCGTACCTGTTGTAACCTTTCTTTGTTGAAAAATTTCA
Organism: Leptodactylus fuscus; assembly: GCF_031893055.1. Classification (NCBI taxonomy): domain Eukaryota; kingdom Metazoa; phylum Chordata; class Amphibia; order Anura; family Leptodactylidae; genus Leptodactylus; species Leptodactylus fuscus. The sequence continues at coordinate 241,933,600 of NC_134266.1, forward strand.
TAAATAAACAATTTAAAAAAAAAAAAAATATGATCAGTGGGGTGCAGATAGCTGGCCCCCACGCTGATTAGCTATATGGGGTAGACACCTATACTATACACAACATAGGGATTGGAAGCAGGTAGCTCTGGTCCCTGTATAGTGGCTGACCACTGGTACTGCATCTCAGTTCTTATTTACTTCAGTGAGAGTTGATCTGCAGTATCAACACTCATCCACTATACAGGACACAGAGCTGCTAGCCCCATGTTGTGTATAGTGCAGGCAACGGAAGCGGTCCAGTACAACAGATCAGTGTGGGGGCTAGCTATCAGATCCACACTGGTCACATATTTATGACCAATACTAAGGATGGACCCTAAAAGCCTAAATCCTGGACAACCCCTTTAAGATTTGCAGCAGCACAACACAGTGTATGAGACAGAAGTGACGTAAGACAATAGTAAATGCAGAGTTTCTCCTCTGTGGTCTCCAGAATTTGCTGCCACTGGTGGATATTACCTATGGTAACAACATTGTTTAACAAAGGAGACGCATAAAGAGAATAAAAAGAGCTCAATAACAAAAATTGAACTATATTGTAGGTATGCGTATTGTAGGATTGTGGATTGGTTTAGCCCTCTTACCATTATTATAATTATTGTTATTATTGCTGATTGTGAAGAATATTTCTGCGATACTTGTACATACATTGTAGCTCTCTGTGCTCTGCATTAACAATCCTCTCTTGTCCCAGGGCGTCTGCGCGGGTGACCCAGTGTGTGAGGTTAGGGAATACCGAGTCTTCAGGACCAATGACAAATATATTTAAAATCCATACAGACAGGAGTAAAGAGGGCTCGCAGTCGCAGGATGTTTCTCTCAGGTGAACATGTTGTAACAGTGACAGGACTTGCGTTCCTGTCTCATCTCGATGCTCTCTAGACCTTGATCTCTTGGTGCTGTTGACTTCTAAACATTTGCTGTGTCCTGGACAGTGAGAATATGTCTTCTGTTACAATGCCATAGACATCACGTAATGGAGGAACGCTCGCTAGATCATATGTGTCTAAGCATTGTGAAGTACTGTATAGCAAGGTATATGTGACTTAATATCATGATGTCATCAATGATGTCACCAAAGGAGTTTATTGGTATTTGTTGTCCTTCTCCATATGGTTCACATTGGGTGATGGCTGCATTTATCATTATACATTACTATTCCTTTAATTTTTGAGTCCCAGCTTTCTTTATACTTTGTAAGGCCCTTAGCAATGTCAATGTCAATGCACCCAATGGTATAGGGTGAAAATAAGGCGACAGACATGGAACCTCATACTGGACCAGGCACATGCCCCCACATACAGTCAAAGTATCCCCTAATACAGTGCCAATACATAACTCACAATTAAAAGTACCCGTCACATACCTTACCATAAACAGTGCAAATCAAAGAGTTGTTTAGGATTATCTTTTTTTTTTTTTTTATAGATAGCGCCACCTGTATCCTCAGGTTGTATGTAGTATTGCAATATACAGTCCTATGAAAAAGTTTGGGCACCCCTATTAATCTTAATCATTTTTTGTTCTAAATATTTTGGTGTTTGCAACAGCCATTTCATTTTGATATATCTAATAACTGATGGACACAGTAATATTTCAGGATTGAAATGAGGTTTATTGTACTAACAGAAAATGTGCAATATGCATTAAACCAAAATTTGACCGGTGCAAAAGTATGGGCACCCTTATCATTTTATTGATTTGAATTCCCCTAACTACTTTTTACTGACTTACTGAAGCACAAAATTGGTTTTGTAACCTCAGTGAGCTTTGAACTTCATAGCCAGATGTATCCAATCATAAGAAAAGGTATTTAAGGTGGCCAATTGCAAGTTGATCTCCTATTTGAATCTCCTCTGAAGAGTGGCATCATGGGCTACTCAAAACAACTCTCAAATGATCTGAAAACAAAGATTGTTCAACATAGTTGTTCAGGGGAAGGATACAAAAAGCTGTCTCAGAGATTTAACCTGTCAGTTTCCACTGTGAGGAACATAGTAAGGAAATGGAAGACCACAGGGACAGTTCTTGTTAAGCCCAGAAGTGGCAGGCCAAGAAAAATATCAGAAAGGCAGAGAAGAGGAATGGTGAGAACAGTCAAGGACAATCCACAGACCACCTCCAAAGAGCTGCAGCATCATCTTGCTGCAGATGGTGTCACTGTGCATCGGTCAACTATACAGCGCACTTTGCACAAATAGAAGCTGTATGGGAGAGTGATGAGAAAGAAGCCGTTTCTGCACGTACGCCACAAATAGAGTTGCCTGAGGTATGAAAAAGCACATTTGGACAAGGCAGCTTCATTTTGGAAACAAAAATTGAGTTGTTTGGTTATAAAAAAAAGGCGTTATGCATGGCGTCCAAAAAGAAACAGCATTCCAAGAAAAACACATGCTACCCACTGTAAAATTTGGTGGAGGTTCCATCATGCTTTGGGGCTGTGTGGCCAATGCCGGCATCGGGAATCTTGTTAAAGTTGAGAGTCGCATGGATTCCACTCAGTATCAGCAGATTCTTGAGAATAATGTTCAAGAATCAGTGACGAAGTTGAAGTTACGCCGGGGATGGATATTTCAGCAAGACAATGATCCAAAACACCGCTCCAAATCCTCAGGCATTCATGCAGAGGAACAATTACAATGTTCTGGAATGGCCATCCCAGTCCCCAGACCTGAATATCATTGAATATCTGTGGGATGATTTGAAGCGGGCTGTCCATGCTCGGCGACCATCTAACTTAACTGAACTTGAATTGTTTGTCCAAAATCCCTTTATCCAGGATCCAGGAACTGATTAAAAGCTACAGGAAGCGACTAGAGGCTGTTATCTTTGCAAAAGGAGGATCTACTAAATATTAATGTCACTTTTCTGTTGAGGTGCCCATACTTTTGCACTGGTCAAATTTTGGTTTAATGCATAGTGCACATTTTCTGTTAGTACAATAAACCTCATTTCAATCCTGAAATATTACTGTGTCCATCAGTTATTAGATATATCAAACTGAAATGGCTGTTGCAAATACCAAAATATTTAGAACTAAAAATGATTAAGATTAATAGGGGTGCCCAAACTTTTTCATAGGACTGTAGCTACATTCAATTCAATGGAGCCGAAACGCAACACAAACAACAATACAAAGCACAAAAGCAATACAAATCACAACCCATAGACCCGTGTAGTGCTTGTTTGGAAGAAAGCAGCCATGTTTTTCTAATCCTAGGCAAAATGTTTAGGTTGAGGCCCCTCGTTGCAGAAAAGCTAATGTTTTGTTGCAGATTTTGAAGCGTTGTTTTAGCCAAACCCAAGAGAAGGAGATATAAAGAACGCTCCTAGAGGGTGTTCACACGTAGGAATGTGACACTGAATTTGTCAAGCAGAAAATTTGTGCTTCAGGAATTTGCAGACATGCAGCTTTTTGTGTTGCAGATTTTTCTGTGTCTTTTGGAGCCAAAGCCAAGAATGTTGGACCACAGAAGGAATGGAAAATATATAGGAAGTTCTTATACTTCTCCCTTCGCCTCAATTCACTCCTAGCTTTGGCTAATAAAAAATAAAAAAAACGCAACAAAATCTGCAACAAAAAAAGCTTTTCAATTTCTGCAATGTGGGACCTCAACTTGAAGCCGATTCTTTTCTGCTTGTAAAAAAACAGATGAGTATTTTGATGCTGAATTTGAAGCAGAATTTGGAGAAGCGTGCCAATATATATTGCTTTTATTGCGCAGATCCAAATTCCTTAACCTACAAATGGATTTTGACAAATTCTGCTTCAAATTTCACCCCGTCGGAAAAGGTGTATTTTCCGCTTTCCACTGGATCCTGAAGGGGCCCAAAGCACTCTTTACAACATAAGGGTGCATTCACACGGAGTAACGTGCCGCGTGATGTGGCACGTATACGGCGTGTGAGACTTTGTGCACCGTAAATGCTCCCATTGATTTCAATGCAAGTTAGGATCGTATATGCCTCATTATTTTGCGGCCGTGATTTTGCGGCCGGAAAATCACGATCGCAAAATAACGCGGTGAATACAATCCAGGCTCCCATTGAAATCAATGGGAGTGTTTACGGTGCGCAAAGTCTCACACGCCGTATACGTGCCACATCACGTGGCACGTTACTCCGTGTGAATGCACCCTAAGAAGACACCAGTATTATGCCGCTATAGCACATGGTAAGTGGGAACCTCAGATACAACAGATATTGTATTAGGGCCCATGAGCTTCAAGGTATGACAAGACCACCCATATGCAGTGTAGACACATAATCCATATAAATATCAGTCCCACACCTCCTATATGCATATAATCTATCCAACTATGTATAGTACAAACCACAGCTCCACTATATGTAAGATATACTCCTTCATTTTCTATCCCTACATCATTTTCCATTTCCTCAATCCGATGCCTCACATAATGTTTTGTTACTGCAGAACAAACATAGTAGACCTTGGGGAAGAAGGAATGTCCCAGAAATCTAGGACAGTCCCACTGATTTGGGGTTTCTTGGGGCTATGGATTCATACAGCAAGGCAGACAGCAGACATATACGGTGTATATGACTATATTTTTGTATCCATTCTCCAGTGTTAATCTCAGTAAATAAGTAGTACAATGAAACTTCTTTAATCTGTCATCTGTTAATATAGGAAATCCGATAATCCAGCAGAGTACAGTATGTGATAATCTAACACCCATCTGATCCTAGTTATGTCACATTACAGGAATTGTAAAGTATCATTGATATGAGTGTTCTCCTAATGTAGATGCCAACATCAGAAGGGTTGTACTTCATGGCATCGGAACACAATGCAGGGGATGCAGGCATGACTGGGCCCTAGCAAGAGCCTATAAACCCTATTGTGTAAGCAATTCCATCATGTGCAAGCGTCATCATTGTAGGATGACGTAATCCCGCTAGATGGAGCTATCACACTACACAAATGTGCTCCACATATTCACATCTGATATTTGGAGTGATCAATTTGCGTAATAGATAGTGGCCTGTATATAGCTTTATGGTAAAAAAAAAAAAACAATGCATGGAATTATTCCTCTTGTTACCAGATCCCCTTTCCCCAATTGTAATCCACAGATTCTATTCACCAACCAGATTCTATGCTCCATTGGCTATTCAACCTTTTTAGCTTTGTTGAGGATTAGAGATGAGCGAGTAGGTATTCAATCGAATAGTCGAATATTGAGGTCTACTCAAATCGAATTTTCGAATATTTCAGTACTTGCTCATCTCTACTGTATACATTCATTTTTAATGCCTACGTTGTCCTAGTTCCTGTCCCACCTTCCCTGCATAGCTATTGCATACCTCCCAACTTTTGAAGAACTGAAAGAGGGACAAAATGTGCGGCGCGCCGCGGCAAGTTTAGCCCCTACCACTTTTGTGTTGACTCCACCCACTCGTTAATTTTGCATGTGCCCGCACACAGTATAATCCTCCTACAGTCACCCATAAATTATATGTCCCCCCCTATCTCTCCCCCAGTTTCATATACGCCCTTCATCTGCCCCCAGTTTCATGTCCCCCTTCCATCTCTGCCCCCAGATTCATGTCCCCTCCATCTCTGCCCCCAGTTTCATGTCTCCTCCATCTTTGCCCCAGATTCATGTCCCCTCCATCTCTGCCCCCAGTTTCATGTCTCCTCCATCTCTGCCCCCAGATTCATGTCCCCTCCATCTCTGCCCCCATATTCATATCCCCACATCTCTGCCCCCAGATTCATGTCCCCTCCATCTCTGCCCCCAGATTCTTGTCCTCTCCATCTCTGCCCCCAGATTCATGTCCCCACATTTCTGCCCCCAGATTCATGTCCCCTCCATCTCTGCCCCCAGATTCATGTCCTCTCCATCTCTGCCCCCAGATTCATGTCCCCACATTTCTGCCTCCAGTGTCATGCCGTCCTCTCCATCTCTGCCCCCAGTGTCATGCTCCTCGCTTCGCCGCTTCCGGCGGCCACTGGCACATCGCGTCTACATATGTGTCAGCGAGAGAGGCGCGCAGCGGCGAAGAGAGGGGCTCACCTGTGTCAGCTCCTTGCTTCAACCGCATATGTGTTCAACTCAGATCTGCGTCCTCTGGACGCAGATCTGAGTTGAAATCGGGACATACCTCCCTCCAACCGGGACCGCGGGACATGTCACCCAAATCGTGAATGTCCCGCGGAAATCGGGACGGTTGGGAGGTATGCTATTGGTGTAAAAAAAAGTGCCAGGGAAGGTGGGAGGGGAATCAAATTTTTACTGTGTTTACCGCGTGGTATTCGACCGAGTACGAGTATTTTGAATACCGTAGTATTTGATCGAATACCTACTCGTCCATCTCTATTGAGGATTCCTATGTTCCAGATGGGATGTAATGATGGCCATTATGGGGTATACCCATCATGGCATTTATGGTTATATCTACACAATACATCATAAGGGCCTGATAGGTGCATGTGTGTATGTGTGCCACCTATGGGACCTGCATCTACTTTGATAATAGGGCCCTGCTCATTGCAGAAGGTTCTCTTTGCTGTTTTCAGCATAGGGCAGTGCTGCTCCAGGTGGCAATCGCTGTCTCATGGGCCAAAGTCAAAGGGAAGGAAGCTCTAATGCCCTGCAGACAGGATTTGTGCGGGCAGTGCACGGCAAGCACACGGACCCCATTATAGTCTATGGGGTCCGTGTGCTTTTACAGCACAGCGCTTGCAATTGCATTGTATTCTGTTCTGGGGGGGAAGGTCTCCATGCAGACTCTCCCCCCAAACGGAATACAAAAGCAGATGTTAACGAACCCTAAGGGTAAGTTCACATGGAGGAAGATGAAGAGGAATTCCTCTTTATTTTCCACTGCCATTTTCTGGCTGTCAGCCAGGGACAAGGATCACATGGAAATGTCAGTTGAATCAACTAATGGATTTCGTCTATGACTTTCATGTAGGGTCTACATCTTTACAAATATTCCATGGCACACGGAGTATTTCAGTTTTGATTTTTTTGTTAAATTACCACACTGTAGAAGAAATGTTGTTGACCCCTGTTCTATGTTATGCAGGTGATGGGAGTGACAGGTAACTGGAGTCCTTCTGGCTTGGGAACTGGAAACAGGCATGATTTGGTTTCTATTGCATTGGGACCCGACTTTGTCATATGCTACATGTGTACACTCTGCCAGTATAAATGTGTATGGATTTCCCTGGAAACAGCTCAGGTAATACAGTCTACCACCTGTATTCTATTAGGTTACATAGGTTATTTAAGTATATTACATTAATGTTCACCAAACACAATAGCAAGAAAAAAAATAAAGAAAATGGGATTTACACTTAAAGGACTGTGTTTGTGACCCCTTTTGGAGGAGTGCTTACACGTAACTAGATGATTTAGGTTTGGCGGTAATACCTCAGGATTCCCTCTCTCTAATTCTCAGGTAGCTTTGCATATTAGCCTTGAGATAGGATAAAGATTAAGAAAGGTCTCATTACCATTTGGTGTTCACTACTAGAGATGAGCGAACACTAAAATGTTCGAGGTTCGAAATTCGATTCGAACAGCCGCTCACTGTTCGAGTGTTCGAATGGGTTTCGAACCCCATTATAGTCTATGGGGAACATAAACTCGTTAAGGGGGAAACCCAAATTCGTGTCTGGAGGGTCACCAAGTCCACTATGACACCCCAGGAAATGATACCAACACCCTGGAATGACACTGGGACAGCAGGGGAAGCATGTCTGGGGGCATAAAAGTCACTTTATTTCATGGAAATCCCTGTCAGTTTGCGATTTTCGCAAGCTAACTTTTCCCCATAGAAATGCATTGGCCAGTGCTGATTGGCCAGAGTACGGAACTCGACCAATCAGCGCTGGCTCTGCTGGAGGAGGCGGAGTCTAAGATAGCTCCACACCAGTCTCCATTCAGGTCCGACCTTAGACTCCGCCTCCTCCGGCAGAGCCAGCGCTGATTGGCCGAAGGCTGGCCAATGCATTCCTATGCGAATGCAGACTTAGCAGTGCTGAGTCAGTTTTGCTCAACTACACATCTGATGCACACTCGGCACTGCTACATCAGATGTAGCAATCTGATGTAGCAGAGCCGAGGGTGCACTAGAACCCCTGTGCAAACTCAGTTCACGCTAATAGAATGCATTGGCCAGCGCTGATTGGCCAATGCATTCTATTAGCCCGATGAAGTAGAGCTGAATGTGTGTGCTAAGCACACACATTCAGCACTGCTTCATCAAGCCAATACAATGCATTAGCCAGTGCTGATTGGCCAGAGTACGGAATTCGGCCAATCAGCGCTGGCTCTGCTGGAGGAGGCGGAGTCTAAGATCGCTCCACACCAGTCTCCATTCAGGTCCGACCTTAGACTCCGCCTCCTCCGGCAGAGCCAGCGCTGATTGGCCGAAGGCTGGCCAATGCATTCCTATGCGAATGCAGACTTAGCAGTGCTGAGTCAGTTTTGCTCAACTACACATCTGATGCACACTCGGCACTGCTACATCAGATGTAGCAATCTGATGTAGCAGAGCCGAGGGTGCACTAGAACCCCTGTGCAAACTCAGTTCACGCTAATAGAATGCATTGGCCAGCGCTGATTGGCCAATGCATTCTATTAGCCCGATGAAGTAGAGCTGAATGTGTGTGCTAAGCACACACATTCAGCTCTACTTCATCGGGCTAATAGAATGCATTGGCCAGCGCTGATTGGCCGAATTCCGTACTCTGGCCAATCAGTGCTGGCCAATGCATTCTATTAGCTTGATGAAGCAGAGTGTGCACAAGGGTTCAAGCGCACCCTCGGCTCTGATGTAGCAGAGCCGAGGCTGCACAAGGGTTCAAGCGCACCCTCGGCTCTGATGTAGGAGAGCCGAGGGTGCACTTGAACCCTTGTGCAGCCTCGGCTCTGCTACATCAGAGCCGAGGGTGCGCTTGAACCCTTGTGCACACTCTGCTTCATCAAGCTAATAGAATGCATTGGCCAGCGCTGATTGGCCAATGTATTCTATTAGCCTGATGAAGTAGAGCTGAATGTGTGTGCTAAGCACACACATTCAGCTCTACTTCATCGGGCTAATAGAATGCATTGGCCAGCGCTGATTGGCCAGAGTACGGAACTCGACCAATCAGCGCTGGCTCTGCTGGAGGAGGCGGAGTCTAAGATCGCTCCACACCAGTCTCCATTCAGGTCCGACCTTAGACTCCGCCTCCTCCAGCAGAGCCAGCGCTGATTGGCCGAATTCCGTACTCTGGCCAATCAGCACTGGCTAATGCATTGTATTGGCTTGATGAAGCAGTGCTGAATGTGTGTGCTTAGCACACACATTCAGCTCTACTTCATCGGGCTAATAGAATGCATTGGCCAGCGCTGATTGGCCGAATTCCGTACTCTGGCCAATCAGCACTGGCTAATGCATTGTATTGGCTTGATGAAGCAGTGCTGAATGTGTGTGCTTAGCACACACATTCAGCTCTACTTCATCGGGCTAATAGAATGCATTGGCCAATCAGCGCTGGCCAATGCATTCTATTAGCGTGAACTGAGTTTGCACAGGGGTTCTAGTGCACCCTCGGCTCTGCTACATCAGATTGCTACATCTGATGTAGCAGTGCCGAGTGTGCATCAGATGTGTAGTTGAGCAAAACTGACTCAGCACTGCTAAGTCTCTGCATTCGCATAGGAATGCATTGGCCAGCCTTCGGCCAATCAGCGCTGGCTCTGCCGGAGGAGGCGGAGTCTAAGGTCGGACCTGAATGGAGACTGGTGTGGAGCGATCTTAGACTCCGCCTCCTCCAGCAGAGCCAGCGCTGATTGGTCGAGTTCCGTACTCTGGCCAATCAGCGCTGGCCAATGCATTCTATTAGCCCGATGAAGTAGAGCTGAATGTGTGTGCTTAGCACACACATTCAGCTCTACTTCATCAGGCTAATAGAATACATTGGCCAATCAGCGCTGGCCAATGCATTCTATTAGCTTGATGAAGCAGAGTGTGCACAAGGGTTCAAGCGCACCCTCGGCTCTGATGTAGCAGAGCTGAGGGTGCACAAGGGTTCAAGTGCACCCTCGGCTCTCCTACATCAGAGCCGAGGGTGCGCTTGAACCCTTGTGCAGCCTCGGCTCTGCTACATCAGAGCCGAGGGTGCGCTTGAACCCTTGTGCACACTCTGCTTCATCAAGCTAATAGAATGCATTGGCCAGCACTGATTGGCCAGAGTACGGAATTCGGCCAATCAGCGCTGGCCAATGCATCCCTATGGGAAAAAGTTTATCTCACAAAAATCACAATTACACACCCGATAGAGCCCCAAAAAGTTATTTTTAATAACATTCCCCCCTAAATAAAGGTTATCCCTAGCTATCCCTGCCTGTACAGCTATCCCTGTCTCATAGTCACAAAGTTCACATTCTCATATGACCCGGATTTGAAATCCACTATTCGTCTAAAATGGAGGTCACCTGATTTCGGCAGCCAATGACTTTTTCCAATTTTTTTCAATGCCCCCAGTGTCGTAGTTCCTGTCCCACCTCCCCTGCGCTGTTATTGGTGCAAAAAAGGCGCCAGGGAAGGTGGGAGGGGAATCGAATTTTGGCGCACTTTACCACGTGGTGTTCGATTCGATTCGAACATGGCGAACACCCTGATATCCGATCGAACATGTGTTCGATAGAACACTGTTCGCTCATCTCTATTCACTACAACTGGGAATCTTCTATTGTCATGAGTAAAAGCACTTAATACTTTGATGCTCATGAAAGGACTCAGACCCTCTGATGCCACTCTCTGAGGTTTCTTTGGACTCTGTTTAGAAATATATATTTCACTCTCTATGTGAATGGGACCTGTGTCCGCCCCACATTGGGCTGCACATTTTTTAAAAACTTTTCTAGTTAATATTCACAGCTGATCCCCCCCCCCCCCCAAAACTGTAAATAGAGATGGGCGAACCTCTCAAGATTTGGTTCGTGTTCAGGATTGCATGGGCACCAGGTTTGTATATGTTGACTTAACACTAGGTGTAGAACACCGTCAAGGCTCCTAGTAACCTATCTATAAAACATTTCCGCAGTGCTGAGTGTGCGTTGAACCATGCTGCACACTCAGCTCTGCTGCATCTCTGTGTGTGCTGAGCTCTGCCGCTTCTCCGTGTAACAGTACTGTGTCAGCACTGCTACATCTGAGATCGGACCACAATGGAAACTGCTGTGGACGGATCTTAGACTCCGCCTCCTCCGGCAGAACCAGCGTTGATTGGCCGAATGCCGTACAGTGGCCAATCAACGCTGGTCAATGCATTCCTATGGGAAAAAGTCAGCTCGCGCATATCGCAAGCTGACAGGGATCCTGACGTAATACAGTGACTTCGGCATGTTAGATGCCCCCAGACATGCTTCCCCTGCTGTCCCAGTTGCATTCCAGAGGTGTTGGCATCATTTCCTGGGGTGTCATAGTGGACTTGGTGACCCTCCTGAGTCGACCTGAAACGAAGAATTTTTCCCCATAGACTATAGAAAAGTAGACAAGAAAAACCGCGCTTCCTTTTAGATCTTAGAAAAAGCAGGAATAATTCGCCTTAGCAAAAAAAATTTTTTTGGTAAATAAAATCTCCTTAACGGTGTGCCGAGCATATGATGGCAGCGTTGAACTCACGATCAAAGATCGAAAATCATAGTGGGTACTGGATATACCAGAGATAAAGTAGAACGCGCTCACTCGGACCAATTTAAAACAATTATTGTAGTTTATTCAGATAACGCGTTTCGGGGTTTGTTTGGAGTCACACAGGATTCCACCCCTTCATCAGATCTAAAAAAGATACATACAGAAAATATATATTTTACACTAAAAAATTTTTTATAACAAGTGAAAAGTTATAAATAGAATCATAAAAAGAACTTTTCCTAAAAAACAATTCAAAGGTAGTACTAATTAACCTTTTGGTCCATATATTGTCATATTCATCACACTTAGAAATATTGACTAGTTAGATGTAACAGGTAGGACCAATTATCTAGATGGACTAAATTGCCCTTAAAGAACATATGTCATATAAAAAACTTTTCAGACAATAAAAAGACTTCCATATATTAGGTAGTTTTCACCATCCTTAAAAACATATGTATGAACACATATATACCAATAAAAAAGATATAAGCAAAGTCAGTCAAGACTATTACAACATCAATTGAAATATAACCTAGAATAGAGTAGATTAAGATATACATATAAATACCTTGAATTATTCTGCTGAACAGCATGCAATGTTGGTTGCACGCTGGTCAGCATCTTTTAAATCCTACAGAAAAGCCGCGAAAACACCGCACGCTTGGTTCCAAGCCTCGCTGCCATTGCGAGGTCGGCACTCCACGCATGCGTGGTGTCTCTCCTCACCATATACCCAGTGGGGAAGGGGACTCACGGTCAATAGGAGCTGGGTGCGCATGCGCAGAAAAAATCTACAACGCGCATGCGCATCTCCAGCAAACCATTGTCGTATTCGTAGTATCGAAAGGAGTTCACGGCCAGTATTAGCCGGGTGCGCATGCGCAGAAAGGTTCTCCATCGCGCGTGCGCATATTATGTGCACCGCGACAACAAGAAATTCACAGCTACTGTGGAGTGAACGCACTTGCACGGGCTAAATCTACATCGCGCATGCACGTAGGGACTTAGAACCAACTATAAAGAGTAAGTATTAGATGGTCTATATTTGTGTTTTTAATATTGATATGCTAAGTGAACTAACATGATTGGACTAAGTTTTCTACTACCTAAAATGAAATAACAAAATACCTATATTACCTAATACTAAGATTGAGTAAAACAATTACATTTGACTCTTTACAAAGAAAATATATATGTAGGGTGGACCGATAGGGATATTAGTTAATTTATACACGGTAAACTTAATGACGATGTAGCAACTTTAATACCAAAGTAGATTTATATACAATAATAGTAGGTAACTAAACAGTACCAAGGATATAATCTATATCTAAAGATTCTAGTATACAAAAGATGGAAAACTATTAATGGGAAATTCAAAGTAATTATTGATTATGATGTTGTTAGGTACAAAATAAAGTACTATGAAGGATACCATTATAAAAAGATAATATTAGTTACTGACCAATTCCTTTGCTTCGTTTAAACCCCTGGGATTAAGCGTATTAAGTTTAAAAATCCAGAACATTTCTTTTCTTTTCAGCTTTTCAAATCGATTAATTTCAGAATCAGGAATTTGTTCAACTATTGATACCTGAAAATGTTCGAAATTGCAATTATGGTTGTCATAAGCATGTCTTGATAGACTATGTTTCTGATAACCTTTTTGTACATTGTGTCTATGTCCGTTAATTCTTACTCTCAAAGATAGAGTGGTACGACCCACATATTGTAGGCCGCAACTGCAGGAGATTAAATATATAACAAAGCTGGATTCACATGTGAGGAATTGTTTTATCGGAAAGTTTTCTTTCGTGCTAAAGCTGGTAATGCTAGTTGTATTATGTCTAATGGATTTGCAACATTTGCAGCGACTTTTGCCGCATCTGAAAACACCCTTTCTGATATCCGTAATAGGAGAGGAATCCTCTTTTCTAGGAGACCGCAGTTTGCTTGGTGCTAAAATATTTTTTAGTGTTTTAGCTCTGCGGTAAGTAATTCTTGGTTCTTTTGGTATAAATTTACCCAAAATGGGATCGTTTTTTAGAATGTACCAATGTTTTCCTAACACTTTTTTAATAGTATTATGTGCTCTATTGTATGTGGTCAAATAGTTCATTTGCCATTTTTCTTTATCTATCCCATCCTCATGTTTATTGGGGTTAGATACCAAACACTCCGCTTGTGTTAACTTTTTTGCTCTTAATTCAGCCCCTTTTATTAGACTTGGGGGATACCGTTTTTCTGCAAAGCGTTTTTTCATTATCTCCCCTTGTTCCTCATAATCTTTAGTAAGGGAGCAATTTCTCCTTAGTCTTTTAAACTGTGAAAAAGGTACGTTTTCTTTCCATTTGTGGTAGTGGTCACTATAAAAATCAAGTAGACTGTTACCATCTACTTTCTTAAAATAGGTTTTTGTGATGATTTTTTTGTCTATAGTGCTAAGTACTAAATCTAAATATTCAATTTGTGATTTTGCAAAATTGCTCGTGAAGCTGAGTCCCCAGGTATTATTATTTAAATAGTCAATAAAATTGCACAGGGCTTCAGATGTATTATTCCATATAAACAATAGGTCATCAATATATCGTACATAAAAAATGATGTCCTGTGACCATTGATGTTGGGAATAAATGTATTCCTTCTCAAATTCACCCATATAGAGATTCGCAAAACTGGGTGCAAATTTAGTACCCATTGCAGTGCCTTTATATTGTTGGTATATGTTTTTTTCAAACGTAACCACATTGTGTTGCAAAATAAATAGTATACGCTCTAGAATAAATGTTCTCTGTAACTTTGACAAAGCAACATCTTCTTTTAAATGTTCCGATATTGCCCATAGGCCTTTTTTATGTGGAATATTCGAATACAATGCGCTAACATCCAGGGTTACCCAGCTGTAATTATCATTCCATTCAATTTCGTTAACCAAGTTTATTAAAGTTGGAGAATCTTTAAGGTATGATGGAAGCTTTTGTACATAAGGTTGGAGTAGATGATCTACATATTCTGACAATTTCGATGTAAGTGAATTGATGCCGGATATAATCGGGCGCCCTGGAGGATTTTGTTCATTTTTGTGTACTTTAGGTAAGTGATAGTACACTGCTGTTCTTGGGGTCGTTATACTGAGAAATTCTTTTTCTTTCTTGGTCAGGAGGCCTTGCTTATCGGCCCGTGTGATAAGCTCATTGTATTCTTTTTGATAAATAGGGGTAGGATCAGTGTCTAATTTCTTATAATACTCTACATCCGATAGGATTTTTTCTGCCTCTATCAGATAGTCTATTCTGTCTTGGAGGACAATGCCTCCCCCCTTATCTGCTGAACGGATAATTAAATCAGTATTGGTAGACAATGTATTCAGGGCTTTACGTTCTAATTTTGATAGATTATTTCCTTTTAATATATTGTCATTTTGTGTATTGATATTTCTAAAAGAATCTGACACTACTGAAAAAAAGGTCTCGATATAATTACCTTTGTGGTGGGCAGGATAGAATATAGACTTTGGTTTTAGATTTGTATATCTAATGGGAGGTGAATCAGACGTTCTTGGACATAAGTTGTATTATTATAAAATGAATAATGTCCTGAGTGGTCAGTAGTTGTTTTTTTACTTTTTTCAATCTCGAAGTGTCTTTTCAAAGTGAGTTTCCTAATAAATTGATTTAGATCTAAAAATAAATTAAATTCGTTGATACTTCCTGTTGGGCAAAATAATAGGCCTTTTGACAGAAGTTGAGTTTCTGTCTCGGATAGCCTATAGGATGACAGATTAAATATTTTTATTGTACTTAGTTTTTGTTTTTCTTTGATTTTGGACTCTGTATCTGATTGTCTTTGCTTTGCATTTCTTTTTCCTCCTCCTCTGCAACCTCTTGAGGTTTTCTTTTTAAAGTCTTTCTTTGATTTTTGCAGACCGGGAGGAAAAATTGTGTGATTTTCTTGGAGCTTGGTTTCATTATAGGGGGGTGATATATGGTTTCTGTTGGTATTAATTTCTGTGGTATTTCTTCCACATGTAGTGTTAGACTTGGTACTAGTTTCTCTGGTAGGGGAAAAAAAGTAGGGATCACAGTGTTATTAACTTCCAAGGTGTGATTTTGAACTGTAAGATCCACTGGTGGATGGGTCTCCATTGGTGTTTTAAAATCCATAGTTAGAGAGTCTTCCAACATGGATGATGTATCATGTATACTTAGTTGTAAAAGTTCTTCCGTGAGGGACGGGTTGTTGGGGGTTGGAACTGCCCCGAATGATGTAGGGGGTAAAGCTAGTGATTGGATGGTATGAATATTGAGATCCCCCAATGAATTGATAATACCGGTGACTACTGGATTCGAGCATGTAGTGTCTAAAACCTGACTTTGGTTGGATGTAAAGGGAGATGAAACAAGTGTCTGTTGGGGTGGTTTAGTAAGTTTTGTGAAACCATTTCGTGTGTTAGTATTGGAATGGAGATTGGAAACTGTGGATTGTGGATTGATACCACCTAATCCAGAGGGTTGGGACGTAAGGGTAGAATTATTGCTTAATATTTTGGGGGCTGAGCCACTGGATTTGGTTCTATTCCGATATTGAAAAACAGTCCGGGGTTTAGGAACGGGTTTTGAATGAATATTAGTAGTGGATCTAGATTTGTGGACCTCTGTCTTTTGATAGGATCTACCTATCTCAGAATTGGATCTTGATGATAATCTACCTCTGTTCTTGGTTCTAGATTTAGAACGTGATTTTTTCTGAGGATCCAGGTGATTATTTATTTTAGTATCCCACTGAAAAATATTTTGCGTAGCAAAATCTGCCCTATCTCTTCTTAATTTATTTGTTTTCTTGTTGACTAATTGTTTTTCTAAATACTGAATACGTGAATTCAATAATCTATCGAATTTCAAAAATGATGTGTGTGATCTATGTTCACACAATATATCATATACTTCATCAACCTGATTACGGATATTATCTACTAAAGATGATCTCTTATCTTTTAGAAGGCATAACAATTTTTTGGAACAGTCCTTGAGAATATCTTCCCAATTCTTCACAAATATTTCGTCATTTTTAAACGTGGGGGCTAATTTTATTCTCAAACCCCTTGGAATGAGATATTCCTCCAGATAGATATCCAAAAATATGGAGTCCAAATGATGTTGGGTTTCTTCTTTTAGAAGTGATTCCAATTTGAAGAAAATGTCTCCCAAGTTATTTGTGGAGATGGTGTCAGTTTGACCATTGGGAATATCATGGACTGGAGCAGATTGAGTCGCTCTTTCCTTTTGCAGGTATTCATTAAGGATAGATTCCCTTTTCATGAATCTTTCTTTACAGTATTCCATTCTTGTGGATTTCTTTTGTTTGATCTTAGGATGCTGCGTGGGTCTTTCAAACAGGTGAACCACCGGCAGGATATATAGAAAAGTAGACAAGAAAAACCGTGCTTCCTTTTAGATCTTAGAAAAAGCAGGAATAATTCGCCTTAGCAAAAAAAATTTTTTTGGTAAATAAAATCTCCTTAACGGTGTGCCGAGCATATGATGGCAGCGTTGAACTCACGATCAAAGATCGAAAATCATAGTGGGTACTGGATATACCAGAGATAAAGTAGAACGCGCTCACTCGGACCAATTTAAAACAATTATTGTAGTTTATTCAGATAACGCGTTTCGGGGTTTGTTTGGAGTCACACAGGATTCCACCCCTTCATCAGATGTTTTAAAATCCATAGTTAGAGAGTCTTCCAACATGGATGATGTATCATGTATACTTAGTTGTAAAAGTTCTTCCGTGAGGGACGGGTTGTTGGGGGTTGGAACTGCCCCGAATGATGTAGGGGGTAAAGCTAGTGATTGGATGGTATGAATATTGAGATCCCCCAATGAATTGATAATACTGGTGACTACTGGATTCGAGCATGTAGTGTCTAAAACCTGACTTTGGTTGGATGTAAAGGGAGATGAAACAAGTGTCTGTTGGGGTGGTTTAGTAAGTTTTGTGAAACCATTTCGTGTGTTAGTATTGGAATGGAGATTGGAAACTGTGGATTGTGGATTGATACCACCTAATCCAGAGGGTTGGGACGTAAGGGTAGAATTATTGCTTAATATTTTGGGGGCTGAGCCACTGGATTTGGTTCTATTCCGATATTGAAAAACAGTCCGGGGTTTAGGAACGGGTTTTGAATGAATATTAGTAGTGGATCTAGATTTGTGGACCTCTGTCTTTTGATAGGATCTACCTATCTCAGAATTGGATCTTGATGATAATCTACCTCTGTTCTTGGTTCTAGATTTAGAACGTGATTTTTTCTGAGGATCCAGGTGATTATTTATTTTAGTATCCCACTGAAAAATATTTTGCGTAGCAAAATCTGCCCTATCTCTTCTTAATTTATTTGTTTTCTTGTTGACTAATTGTTTTTCTAAATACTGAATACGTGAATTCAATAATCTATCGAATTTCAAAAATGATGTGTGTGATCTATGTTCACACAATATATCATATACTTTATCAACCTGATTACGGATATTATCTACTAAAGATGATCTCTTATCTTTTAGAAGGCATAACAATTTTTTGGAACAGTCCTTGAGAATATCTTCCCAATTCTTCACAAATATTTCGTCATTTTTAAACGTGGGGGCTAATTTTATTCTCAAACCCCTCGGAATGAGATATTCCTCCAGATAGATATCCAAAAATATGGAGTCCAAATGATGTTGGGTTTCTTCTTTTAGAAGTGATTCCAATTTGAAGAAAATGTCTCCCAAGTTATTTGTGGAGATGGTGTCAGTTTGACCATTGGGAATATCATGGACTGGAGCAGATTGAGTCGCTCTTTCCTTTTGCAGGTATTCATTAAGGATAGATTCCCTTTTCATGAATCTTTCTTTACAGTATTCCATTCTTGTGGATTTCTTTTGTTTGATCTTAGGATGCTGCGTGGGTCTTTCAAACAGGTGAACCACCGGCAGGATATATAGAAAAGTAGACAAGAAAAACCGCGCTTCCTTTTAGATCTTAGAAAAAGCAGGAATAATTCGCCTTAGCAAAAAAAATTTTTTTGGTAAATAAAATCTCCTTAACGGTGTGCCGAGCATATGATGGCAGTGTTGAACTCACGATCAAAGATCGAAAATCATAGTGGGTACTGGATATACCAGAGATAAAGTAGAACGCGCTCACTCGGACCAATTTAAAACAATTATTGTAGTTTATTCAGATAACGCGTTTCGGGGTTTGTTTGGAGTCACACAGGATTCCACCCCTTCATCAGATCTAAAAAAGATACATACAGAAAATATATATTTTACACTAAAATTTTTTTTATAACAAGTGAAAAGTTATAAATAGAATCATAAAAAGAACTTTTCCTAAAAAACAATTCAAAGGTAGTACTAATTAACCTTTTGGTCCATATATTGTCATATTCATCACACTTAGAAATATTGACTAGTTAGATGTAACAGGTAGGACCAATTATCTAGATGGACTAAATTGCCCTTAAAGAACATATGTCATATAAAAAACTTTTCAGACAATAAAAAGACTTCCATATATTAGGTAGTTTTCACCATCCTTAAAAACATATGTATGAACACATATATACCAATAAAAAAGATATAAGCAAAGTCAGTCAAGACTATTACAACATCAATTGAAATATAACCTAGGATAGAGTAGATTAAGATATACATATAAATACCTTGAATTATTCTGCTGAACAGCATGCAATGTTGGTTGCACGCTGGTCAGCATCTTTTAAATCCTACAGAAAAGCCGCGAAAACACCGCACGCTTGGTTCCAAGCCTCGCTGCCATTGCGAGGTCGGCACTCCACGCATGCGTGGTGTCTCTCCTCACCATATACCCAGTGGGGAAGGGGACTCACGGTCAATAGGAGCTGGGTGCGCATGCGCAGAAAAAATCTACAACGCGCATGCGCATCTCCAGCAAACCATTGTCGTATTCGTAGTATCGAAAGGAGTTCACGGCCAGTATTAGCCGGGTGCGCATGCACAGAAAGGTTCTCCATCGCGCGTGCGCATATTATGTGCACCGCGACAACAAGAAATTCACAGCTACTGTGGAGTGAACGCACTTGCACGGGCTAAATCTACATCGCGCATGCACGTAGGGACTTAGAACCAACTATAAAGAGTAAGTATTAGATGGTCTATATTTGTGTTTTTAATATTGATATGCTAAGTGACCTAACATGATTGGACTAAGTTTTCTACTACCTAAAATGAAATAACAAAATACCTATATTACCTAATACTAAGATTGAGTAAAACAATTACATTTGACTCTTTACAAAGAAAATATATATGTAGGGTGGACCGATAGGGATATTAGTTAATTTATACACGGTAAACTTAATGACGATGTAGCAACTTTAATACCAAAGTAGATTTATATACAATAATAGTAGGTAACTAAACAGTACCAAGGATATAATCTATATCTAAAGATTCTAGTATACAAAAGATGGAAAACTATTAATGGGAAATTCAAAGTAAATAGACTATAATGGGGTTTGATATTTGTTCGAATAGTCGAATATTGAGCGGCTATTCGAAACGAATATCGAATATTTTACTGTTCGCTCATCTCTATTCATTTATTCTAGGCAGATGCTCTGAAAAAGACTTACTGAACCCTATTAAATAGATGACACCATTGTGACTTCTGTCACTGTAGTAATGTCAGCCTGGACTGGGATGTCATATTAATAGAGATGAGCGAACAGTGTTCTATCGAACACATGTTCGATCGGATATCAGGGTGTTCGCCATGTTCGAATCGAATCGAACACCACGTGGTAAAGTGCGCCAAAATTCGATTCCCCTCCCACCTTCCCTGGCGCCTTTTTTGCACCAATAACAGCGCAGGGGAGGTGGGACAGGAACTACGACACCGGGGGCATTGAAAAAAATTGGAAAAAGTCATTGGCTGCCGAAATCAGGTGACCTCCATTTTAGACGAATAGTGGATTTCAAATCCGGGTCATATGAGAATGTGAACTTTGTGACTATGAGACAGGGATAGCTGTACAGGCAGGGATAGCTAGGGATAACCTTTATTTAGGGGGGAATGTTATTAAAAATAACTTTTTGGGGCTCTATCGGGTGTGTAATTATGATTTTAAGTGAGATAAACTTTTTCCCATAGGGATGCATTGGCCAGCGCTGATTGGCCGAATTCCGTACTCTGGCCAATCAGCGCTGGCCAATGCATTCTATTAGCTTGATGAAGCAGAGTGTGCACAAGGGTTCAAGCGCACCCTCGGCTCTGATGTAGCAGAGCCGAGGCTGCACAAGGGTTCAAGCGCACCCTCGGCTCTGATGTAGGAGAGCCGAGGGTGCACTTGAACCCTTGTGCACCCTCAGCTCTGCTACATCAGAGCCGAGGGTGCGCTTGAACCCTTGTGCACACTCTGCTTCATCAAGCTAATAGAATGCATTGGCCAGCGCTGATTGGCCAATGTATTCTATTAGCCTGATGAAGTAGAGCTGAATGTGTGTGCTAAGCACACACATTCAGCTCTACTTCATCGGGCTAATAGAATGCATTGGCCAGCGCTGATTGGCCAGAGTACGGAACTCGACCAATCAGCGCTGGCTCTGCTGGAGGAGGCGGAGTCTAAGATCGCTCCACACCAGTCTCCATTCAGGTCCGACCTTAGACTCCGCCTCCTTCGGCAGAGCCAGCGCTGATTGGCCGAAGGCTGGCCAATGCATTCCTATGCGAATGCAGAGACTTAGCAGTGCTGAGTCAGTTTTGCTCAACTACACATCTGATGCACACTCGGCACTGCTACATCAGATGTAGCAATCTGATGTAGCAGAGCCGAGGGTGCACTAGAACCCCTGTGCAAACTCAGTTCACGCTAATAGAATGCATTGGCCAGCGCTGATTGGCCAATGCATTCTATTAGCCCGATGAAGTAGAGCTGAATGTGTGTGCTAAGCACACACATTCAGCACTGCTTCATCAAGCCAATACAATGCATTAGCCAGTGCTGATTGGCCAGAGTACGGAATTCGGCCAATCAGCGCTGGCTCTGCTGGAGGAGGCGGAGTCTAAGATCGCTCCACACCAGTCTCCATTCAGGTCCGACCTTAGACTCCGCCTCCTCCAGCAGAGCCAGCGCTGATTGGCCGAATTCCGTACTCTGGCCAATCAGCACTGGCTAATGCATTGTATTGGCTTGATGAAGCGGTGCTGAATGTGTGTGCTTAGCACACACATTCAGCTCTACTTCATCGGGCTAATAGAATGCATTGGCCAATCAGCGCTGGCCAATGCATTCTATTAGCGTGAACTGAGTTTGCACAGGGGTTCTAGTGCACCCTCGGCTCTGCTACATCAGATTGCTACATCTGATGTAGCAGTGCCGAGTGTGCATCAGATGTGTAGTTGAGCAAAACTGACTCAGCACTGCTAAGTCTGCATTCGCATAGGAATGCATTGGCCAGCCTTCGGCCAATCAGCGCTGGCTCTGCCGGAGGAGGCGGAGTCTAAGGTCGGACCTGAATGGAGACTGGTGTGGAGCGATCTTAGACTCCGCCTCCTCCAGCAGAGCCAGCGCTGATTGGCCGAATTCCGTACTCTGGCCAATCAGCACTGGCTAATGCATTGTATTGGCTTGATGAAGCAGTGCTGAATGTGTGTGCTTAGCACACACATTCAGCTCTACTTCATCGGGCTAATAGAATGCATTGGCCAATCAGCGCTGGCCAATGCATTCTATTAGCGTGAACTGAGTTTGCACAGGGGTTCTAGTGCACCCTCGGCTCTGCTACATCAGATTGCTACATCTGATGTAGCAGTGCCGAGTGTGCATCAGATGTGTAGTTGAGCAAAACTGACTCAGCACTGCTAAGTCTGCATTCGCATAGGAATGCATTGGCCAGCCTTCGGCCAATCAGCGCTGGCTCTGCCGGAGGAGGCGGAGTCTAAGGTCGGACCTGAATGGAGACTGGTGTGGAGTTATCTTAGACTCCGCCTCCTCCAGCAGAGCCAGCGCTGATTGGTCGAGTTCCGTACTCTGGCCAATCAGCACTGGCCAATGCATTTCTATGGGGAAAAGTTAGCTTGCGAAAATCGCAAACTGACAGGGATTTCCATGAAATAAAGTGACTTTTATGCCCCCAGACATGCTTCCCCTGCTGTCCCAGTGTCATTCCAGGGTGTTGGTATCATTTCCTGGGGTGTCATAGTGGACTTGGTGACCCTCCAGACACGAATTTGGGTTTCCCCCTTAACGAGTTTATGTTCCCCATAGACTATAATGGGGTTCGAAACCCATTCGAACACTCGAACAGTGAGCGGCTGTTCGAATCGAATTTCGAACCTCGAACATTTTAGTGTTCGCTCATCTCTACATATTAACAGGTCAAATCTAGAGATGAGCGAACAGTGTTCTATCGAACTCATGTTCGATCGGATATTAGGCTGTTCGGCATGTTCGAATCGAATCGAACACCGCGTGGTAAAGTGCGCCATTACTCGATTCCCCTCCCACCTTCCCTGGCACCTTTTTTGCTCCAATAACAGCGCAGGGTAGGTGGGACAGGAACTACGACACCGGTGACGTTGAAAAAAGTAGGAAAAACCCATTGGCTGCCGAAAACATGTGACCTCTGATTTAAAAGAACAGCGCCGCCCAGGTTCGCGTCATTCTGAGCTTGCAATTCACCGGGGACGGAGGTTTCCGTCCAGTTAGCTAGGGCTTAGATTCTGGGTAGGCAGGGACAGGCTAGGATACGAAGGAGAAGACAACCAACAGCTCTTGTAAGAGCTAAATTCCAGGGAGAAGCTTGTCAGTGTAACGTGGCACTGACGGGCTCAATCGCCGCAACCCAGCTTTCCCAGTATCCTGAATGGAATACACTGACAGTGTATTCCCATATACCCTATATATACACCCCAAATCCCCGTTCCAATGGTGTGCCCCCCCCACCTTCACCCCAGAAATACCCTGCAAGTCCCCTAGCAATAGAATTGGGGCTATATACACCCACTATTTTTGCTACTGCTATATAGTGCCATTGTCTGACTGGGAATTCCAAGAATATATTGGGGTTACAAATACCCTCATTTCTTGCTACTGCCATATAGTGCCATTGTCTGACTGGGAATTCCAATAATATATTGGGGTTACAAATACCTTCAAGTTCTGCCACTGACATATAGTGCCAGTTTCTGACTGGGAATTCCAAGAATATATTGGGTTTACAAATACCCTCATTTCTTGCTACTGCTATATAGTGCCATTGTCTGACTGGGAATTCCAATAATATATTGGGGTTACAAATACCTTCAAGTTCTGCCACTGACATATAGTGCCAGTTTCTGACTGGGAATTCAAAGAATATATTGGGGTTACAAATACCCTAATTTCTTGCTACTGCCATATAGTGCCAGTTTCTGACTGGGAATTCAAAGAATATATTGGGTTTACAAATACCCTCATTTCTTGCTACTGCTATATAGTGCCATTGTCTGACTGGGAATTCCAAGAATATATTGGGGTTACAAATACCTTCAAGTTCTGACACTGACATATAGTGCCAGTTTTTGACTGGGAATTCAAAGAATATATTGGGGTTACAAATACTCTCATTTCTTGCTACTGCCATATAGTGCCAGTTTCTGACTGGGAATTCAAAATGCGCAAGGCTCCCAGAAAGGGACGTGGACGAGGCCGTGGGCGAGGTCGGGGGAATGGTTCTGGGGAGCAAGGTAGCAGTGAAGCCACAGGGCGTCCCGTGCCTACTCCTGTGGGGCAGCAAGCATTGCGCCACTCCACAGTGCCAGGGTTGCTTGCCACATTAACTAAACTGCAGGGTACAAACCTTAGTAGGCCCGAGAACCAGGAACAGGTCTTGCAATGGCTATCGGATAACGCTTACAGCACATTGTCCAGCAGCCAGTCAGACTCTGCCTCCTCTCCTCTACCCCAACAGTCTTGTCCTCCTTCCTCCCAAAATTCCCAAGCTTCACAGAACAATAACCCCAACTGTCCCTGCTCCCCAGAGCTGTTCTCCGCTCCTTTCATTGTCCCTCAACCTGCCCCTCCATGTCGCGATTCCACGAACCTAACAGAGGAGCATCTGTGTCCAGATGCTCAAACACTAGAGTCTCCTCCATCTCCGTTCGATTTGGTGGTGGATGACCAGCAACCCACCCTCATCGACGATGATGTGACGCAGTTGCCGTCAGGGCATCCAGTTGACTTGCGCATTGTGCGGGAGGAGGAGATGAGACAGGAGTTGGAAGAGGAAGTGGTGGATGATGAGGACACTGACCCGACCTGGACAGGGGGGATGTCAAGCGGGGAAAGTAGTGTGGATGTTGAGGCAGGTGCAGCACCAAAAAGGGTAGCTAGAGGCAGAGGTCAGCAGCTTAGGCGAAGCCAGGCCACACCCGGAATCTCCCAAGATGTTCCAGTTCGTACCCAGCCCCGAAAAACTCCCACCTCAAGGGCACGTTTCTCGAAGGTGTGGAGTTTTTTCAAGGAATGCGCCGAGGACAGATATAGTGTTGTCTGCACAATTTGCCTCTCGAAATTGATTAGGGGCTCTGAGAAGAGCAACCTGTCCACCACTTCAATGCGCCGTCATTTGGAATCCAAGCACTGGAATCAGTGGCAGGCAGCAACGGCAGGACAAAGGCCGCCTGCCGTTCACGCCACTGCCTCTGCCACTGCCACTGCTGACTGTGCTGGCGATGCACTCCAGAGGACGAGCCAGGACACCACTTCATCTGCCTCCGCCACTTTGTTGACTTCTTCCTCATCCTCCCCTGTTCCTGTCTTATCTCCTTCTCCTGCACCATCAAAGGCACCATCAGGCGCTTCTTTACAACAACCCACCATCTCTCAGACATTGGAGCGGCGGCAGAAATACACCGCTAACCACCCACACCCGCAAGCCTTGAACGCCAACATCACTAAACTGCTGGCCCAGGAGATGTTGGCGTTCCGGCTTGTTGAAACTCCCGCCTTCCTGGACCTGATGGCAACTGCGGCACCTCGCTATGCCGTCCCTAGCCGTCACTACTTCTCCCGGTGTGCCGTCCCCTCCTTGCACCAGCACGTGTCACTCAACATCAGGCGGGCCCTTAGTTCCGCGCTTTGCACAAAGGTCCACTTGACCACCGACGCGTGGACAAGTGCATGCGGACAGGGACGCTACATTTCACTGACGGCACACTGGGTGAATGTAGTTGAGGCTGGGACTGCTTCCCAAAATGGCCCGGTGTACCTCGTCTCCCCGCCTAACATTCCTGGCAGGGACACGAGAAGAACACCCCCCTCCTCCTCCACCACCGCCTCCTCCTCCGCCACCGCCTCCTCCTCCTCCTCCGCTGTTAGATTGACCCCAGCTACGAGTTGGAAACGTTGCAGCACTGGCGTTGGTAGACGTCAGCAGGCTGTGCTGAAGCTGATCAGCTTGGGGGACAGACAGCACACTGCCTCCGAGGTGAGGGATGCCCTCCTCGATGAGACGGCAATATGATTTGAGCCGCTGCACCTGGGCCCAGGCATGGTCGTTTGTGATAACGGCCAGAACTTGGTAGCAGCTCTGGAGCTTGCCGGACTCCAACATGTTCCATGCCTGGCCCACGTCTTCAACCTAGTGGTGCAACGTTTCCTAAAGAGCTACCGCAATGTTCCAGAGCTACTGGTGAAAGTGCGGCGCATGTGCGCCCACTTTCACAAGTCGACAGTAGCCGCTGCTAGCTTAAAATCTCTCCAGCAACGCCTGCATGTGCCACAACACCGGCTTTTGTGCGACGTCCCCACACGCTGGAACTCAACGTTTCAGATGTTGAATAGAGTGGTTGAGCAGCAGAGACCTTTGATGGAATGCCAGCTACAAAACCCTAGGGTGCCACAAAGTCAGCTGCCTCAGTTTCTCATCCATGAGTGGCCATGGATGAGAGACCTTTGTGACATCCTACGGGTGTTTGAGGAGTCCACAAGGAGGGTGAGCTCTGAGGATGCGATGGTGAGCCTTACAATCCCGCTCTTGTGTGTTCTGAGAGAATCCCTGATTGACATCAGGGATAACTCAGATCACACAGAGGAGTCAGGGATAGCATCCGATCCGTCACAGCTGGAGAGTAGGTCCACACATCTGTCCGCTTCATCGCGTTTAATGGAGGAGGAGGAGGAGGAAGAAGAGTTGTCCGATGATGTGATGGTGATACAGGAGGCTTCCGGGCAACTTCGAATCGTCCCATTGTTGCAGCGCGGATGGGTAGACATGGACGATGAGGAGGAAATGGAGATTGAACTTTCCGGTGGGGCCAGAGGAGTCATGCCAACTAACACTGTGGCAGACATGGCTGAGTTCATGTTGGGGTGCTTTACAACCGACAAGCGTATTGTCAAAATCATGGAGGACAACCAGTACTGGATCTTTGCTATCCTTGACCCCCGGTATAAAAACAACATCTCGTCTTTTATTCCGGTAGAGGGGAGGGCCAATCGCATCAATGCTTGCCACAAGCAATTGGTGCAGAATATGATGGAGATGTTTCCAGCATGTGACGTTGGCGGCAGGGAGGGCAGTTCCTCCAGTAGGCGACCAAGTTCTCACCGGTCCACACAAACGAGGGGCACACTGTCTAAGGTCTGGGACACCTTGATGGCACCCCCTCACCAAAGTGCCGCCACGGAGGGTCCTAGTGTCACCAGGCATGAGAAGTATAGGCGCATGTTGCGGGAATACCTTTCCGACCACAGCCCTGTCCTCTCCGACCCCTCTGCGCCCTACACGTATTGGGTGTCGAAGTTGGACCTGTGGCTTGAACTTGCCCTATATGCCTTGGAGGTGCTGTCCTGTCCTGCCGCCAGCGTCCTATCTGAGAGGGTGTTCAGTGCAGCCGGTGGCATCATCACTGACAAGCGCACCCGTCTGTCAGCTGAGAGTGCCGACCGGCTCACTTTGATAAAAATGAACCACCACTGGATAGAGCCTTCATTTTCGTGCCCATCTGTGTAAAGCACCCCAACATGAAACTCCATGTCTGTGCTCAACCTCTCCAATTCCTCCGCATCCTCATACTCATCCACCATAAGCGTTGCACAATTCTGCTAATACTAGGCTCCCTCCACCCTGATTTCCCCCAACTCTGCTGGTTAGAGGCTCCCTCCACCCTGATTTCCCCCAACTCTGCTGGTTAGAGGCTCCCTCCACCCTGATTTCCCCCAACTCTGCTGGTTAGAGGCTCCCTCCACCCTGATTTCCCCCAACTCTGCTGGTTAGAGGCTCCCTCCACCCTGCTTTCCCACAACTCTGCTGGTTAGAGGCTCCCTCCACCCTGATTTCCCCCAACTCTGCTGGTTAGAGGCTCCCTCCACCCTGATTTCCCCCAACTCTGCTGGTTAGAGGCTCCCTCCACCCTGATTTCCCCCAACTCTGCTGGTTAGAGGCTCCCTCCACCCTGATTTCCCCCAACTCTGCTGGTTAGAGGCTCCCTCCACCCTGCTTTCCCACAACTCTGCTGGTTAGAGGCTCCCTCCACCCTGATTTCCCACAACTCTGCTGGTTAGAGGCTCCCTCCACCCTGATTTTCCCCAACTCTGCTGGTTAGAGGCTCCCTCCACCCTGCTTTCCCACAACTCTGCTGGTTAGAGGCTCCCTCCACCCTGATTTCCCACAACTCTGCTGGTTAGAGGCTCCCTCCACCATGAATTGGTCCAAACTGGGCTGGTTAGAGGCTCCCTCCACCATGAATTGGTCCAAACTGGGGTTTTTAGAGGCTCCCTCCACCATGAATTGGTCCAAACTGGGGTTTTTAGAGGCTCCCTCCACCATGAATTGGTCCAAACTGGGGTTTTTAGAGGCTCCCTCCACCATGAATTGGTCCAAACTGGGTTTTTTAGAGGCTCCCTCCACCATGAATTGGTCCAAACTGGGGTTTTTAGAGGCTCCCTCCACCATGAATTGGTCCAAACTGGGCTGTTTAGAGGCTCCCTCCACCATGAATTGGTCCAAACTGGGGTTTTTAGAGGCTCCCTCCACCATGAATTTGGCCAAACTGGGGTTTTTAGAGGCTCCCTCCACCATGAATTTGCCCAAACTGGGCTGGTTAGAGGCTCCCTCCACCATGAATTTGCCCAAACTGGGCTGGTTAGAGGCTCCCTCCACCATGAATTTGCCCAAACTGGGCTGTTTAGAGGCTCCCTCCACCATGAATTTGGCCAAACTGGGGTTTTTAGAGGCTCCCTCCACCATGAATTTCCCAAGACTTGGCTGTTTAGAGGCTCCCTCCACCATGAATTTGGCCAAACTGGGGTTTTTAGAGGCTCCCTCCACCATGAATTTGCCCAAACTGGGCTGTTTAGAGGCTCCCTCCACCATGGATTTGGCCAAACTGGGGTTTTTAGAGGCTCCCTCCACCATGAACTGGTCCAAACTGGGGTTTTTAGAGGCTCACTCCACCATGAATTTGCCCAAACTGGGCTGGTTAGAGGCTCCCTCCACCATGAATTTGCCTAAACTGGGCTGGTTAGAGGCTCCCTCCACCATGAATTTGCCCAAACTGGGCTGTTTAGAGGCTCCCTCCACCATGAATTTGGCCAAACTGTGGTTTTTAGAGGCTCCCTCCACCATGAATTTGCCCAAACTGGGCTGGTTAGAGGCTCCCTCCACCATGAATTTGCCCAAACTGGGCTGGTTAGAGGCTCCCTCCACCATGAATTTGCCCAAACTGGGCTGTTTAGAGGCTCCCTCCACCATGAATTTGGCCAAACTGTGGTTTTTAGAGGCTCCCTCCACCATGAATTTCCCAAGACTTGGCTGTTTAGAGGCTCCCTCCACCATTAATTGGTCCAAACTGGGCTGTTTAGAGGCTCCCTCCACCATGAATTGGTCCAAACTGGGGTTTTTAGAGGCTCCCTCCACCATGAATTTGCCCAAACTGGGCTGTTTAGAGGCTCCCTCCACCATGAATTGGTCCAAACTGGGGTTTTTAGAGGCTCCCTCCACCATGAATTGGTCCAAACTGGGGTTTTTAGAGGCTCCCTCCACCATGAATTTGGCCAAACTGGGGTTTTTAGAGGCTCCCTCCACCATGAATTGGTCCAAACTGGGCTGGTTAGAGGCTCCCTCCACCATGAATTTGCCCAAACTGGGCTGGTTAGAGGCTCCCTCCACCATGAATTTGCCCAAACTGGGGTTTTTAGAGGCTCCCTCCACCATGAATTGGTCCAAACTGGGGTTTTTAGAGGCTCCCTCCACCATGAATTTGGCCAAACTGGGGTTTTTAGAGGCTCCCTCCACCATGAATTTGCCCAAACTCTGCTGGTTAGAGGCTCAATCCACCCTGATTTTCAAAACAAATGTTGGTGCCAACCTCAACTTACTACAAGGGCCAAATTCACTGCTGGTGACAAGCTCTCCTCACTCCAAGTGCCAAATACACATGTTTCAAGGTGTTTTCCTACTGTCAGAGAGGTGGTATTGAGTGTGTAAAGTGTGTAGTTGTTAGGCTGTGATGTTGGGGTAATAGAGGGTCTTTGGTGTGTTAGATGCCCCCAGACATGCTTCCCCTGCTGTCCCAGTGTCATTCCAGAGGTGTTGGCATCATTTCCTGGGGTGTCATAGTGGACTTGGTGACCCTCCAGACACGGATTTGGGTTTCCCCCTTAACGAGTATATGTTCCCCATAGACTATAATGGGGTTCGAAACCCGTTCGAACACACGAACAGTGAGCGGCTGTTCGAATCGAATTTCGAACCTCGAACATTTTAGTGTTCGCTCATCTCTAGTCAAATCCTTAAATACTTTACATAGTCATATAGAATAGTGACAAATGGAAATCTATAAAACTAGATAAGGGAAGAGAAGTGAATAGGGTTGGAGACTCCCATCTTGGGCATTCATGGCATAGCCACAGTATGTACAGTATATGCCTTATAGTTACAGTGTGGGCTCCATGTCTAGGACCTGCCCTTATAGAGTCAACCACAGTCCAATGACACTTATTCACTAATTCAAAGCAGTCAATGGTGACCATTTTTTCCCACTACAGCGGTTATGGAAAGAGCTGACAGGTTCATTTTAATAAGCTTTACAAGGTGAAATCCGACTGAACATAGAGTTGAGAATCATTTGTAGACATGGATTCCAAGTCAAAAATATGCCTGCAAAAAATCTCAGCGTGAACATGCCCAAAGTGGCGCTGACTGATGGAGAATTTGCACCCACCTTGCACTCAATGCACAGTACCTCAATGTGCTATAGCTGGTGTTAGTGTTTCAAATTTGCGTTGCTTTGATGTTTGCTTGGATTAGGAGGAATGCTGGGAATCGGCAGAGAATGGTAGAGTTCTGTAAAGAAAACATAATTTACAGCCTGACACTTATTTTGCAGTTTACAGTTTCATAAATAATACATTAATGGATGTGCGGCTGTTCCAGGCGCTGCCGACTCCACCATTCTCATTAGGACTTTCATGTGCTATTTTTCAATGCACCACTTCTATGGGAATTTGTGATCTCTGTTAACAGGCTGGAATTGATGGCTTTATGTGCAAATGGTGCATTAGTGCTGTTCTGTGCTCTTACAGCTGTCTACTTAACTGCCCGACGCATTTCAAGGCATAAAAATTAAGGAGCTTATTACTTGGTAATAAAAAATTGGATAATGTTGTTTTAAGGCTGAAAAGCACTTTAGCTGAAAAGGAACAAAGCAGTTTTATGATAAGTACTAGACGACTGACACAGAAACTACAATACACGTACTAACAAACTAATATTACCATAAATGAATGTACACATCCAATCACATCTACATCTTTGTCAATGGAGGGTACATTACTGCCTATCTTTTAGGGATTTCCACTTGTATTAGGAATAATTTTAATTTCTTGGAAATTGCAATTCCTTAAATTATTAAACTACAATGTATTTCTTACTAGTGGTGGAGAAGAGAGTCATGGGAGCAGCCTTAAATTTATAGGGTTGTCCAAGACCCAAGCCTCTTTTTTGCCATAACTATACATTATTTAGACCAGTCAGTACATTTATTATTATACTTGCCTTTTTTTGGTGCCAAAAGCTCTCCTGAAGTTTCTTCAGTGTTGGGAGTCCACAAACGTCTGTCGTAGTTCCCATAAACTTTGGACCTTTATTACTGTCAGTACAATGGTGAAATGTGGTGCAGCAGGTATAAAGCCAGGTGGAAGGATAAAGATGACACCAGTGGGTCCTGTGGATGGGATACTAAATGAGAAAGGACAAAATATGAGTGGTAGCTTAGGCCTTGTTCACATCTGCATTCGGTATTCTATTCAGGGAGTCCGCTTGGGGAACCCCCAATCGGAATACTGAACGCATTAAAAAGTGGTGAGCAATGAAACCACACAGACTCCATAGTCTATAATGGGGTCCACATGGTGGACCACAAGAATCATGCAGAAAGAAAAGTACTTCAAGCAGCACTTCTCTCTCCAATAATTCGTGCTGATACCACACGGAAAACACACCGACCCCATTATAATCTATGAGGTCCATGTACTTTCATTGCTCACTGCTCTTAAATGCGTTTGGTATTCTGTTTGGGGTGGGGGACTCCCCAAGCGGAATACCGAACGCAGACGTGAAGCAGGACCTATAGTGGAGCTGAGTATTTTGTGATTGCCACTGGAAGAGGAGACCGTACACTGAGCAAAAATCAGGAGAGGTATTGTAGGTGTAACACCCCTTCAGACCTCACTCTATAGGAAGGGTGTTTGTATCTTTAAATTTGCTATGGCGCAGTGCCTCCACCCGAATCTTTCTTTCTTGGAGCTCTGTAGGAAGGCAGGAGGGTTGTCCTCTTCTGCCAGGGGTTGACTCGGGAAACCCCTGCCTAAGCTCAGTACACACTCACAGAAATAGGGGTAAAACAACTGGGGAATATTTATTGGGATAGAAGTAAATAGGAGTGTACTTAGGCGAACAAATTGCAAAAGTATAAAGGTAAGATAGCATATAGCATAACAAATAAGCAATCCAGCGGTTGCTCCTTTGTAACCATGAGCTATAAATGCATGCCAGGCCTGGCGGATATAATAGTATAAATGGATCCCCTAATACTCTAAACTCTGGGGAACACAGGGTTAATGTACAATGACCCACACACAGTACATAGTTCTCTCACACAGATACGTTGGCACACACACTCCACATAGCTAGCTGCATGTGCCAAATCTCCCCTAATAAAGCTGCAGCAACATAAATATCTCAGTCCATCAGTTGGGGCCCTGTTGCCGCGAGTGTTGGCGCGCTTGCTGGAACCGTTGGTGCACTTAGGATTACAGTCCTCAGAAATAGTTCCCACAACAAGTCTATAACACAGTTCACAGTGGCTACTCACAACTCCCAGAAACATAGGTGCATCCACTTCCAGAATCCTGCTTGGCTCTGCAGCAATCAAGTCCTGGTGGAGTGGGGCAGGGTCCGCCTGTTTGATGAGACAAGGGGTCTCTCCAGAGCCAAGTTGTAGAGCTGTCTAGCTGCAGTGTGACCTCCTCTCCTGGTCTTAGCTGCTGTGCTGGCAGGACTGTCCCTGGAGCTCTGCCCTGTGTCTGCAGGTGCTGGACTCTCTGTTGTCCCAACCATGCGGTCCCCTCATCCCCTTCCTGCTCTTCCTTGACCCACAATCCCCTTCTCCCCCAATCCTCTGTAGCTCCTCCCCTAGGTGGCAGGGGCACAGATCGGCAGGTGGGGCTGGGATAGGTAATCCAGGGTGTCTGTACAGTGTTGCCTACTGCTGTTACTTTACCCCTAGCAGGGGTTACACTGGTTAGAAAAAGGGGCGACTATACTGAGAGGTCTTGGCTGGTCTAAATGAAGCATAATTTACTCACAGGTGGCGAAAAAATATTTGTGTCTCTTTAAAGGGATTATATGTCCCCAAATTCAAATTTTCATCATCAGTATGTGATCTGTCAGGTGTTACATGCTGCTAATGAACCGTGGTAGTGTACAGCGCCAATCCTATACAAGTAATAGGAGCAGCCCTGCCCACTGCTTAGTGGTGGTTCCAGGGAACTGCAGCACTGCTCATATTCAGAGTGGCACTGAAATCATTAAGAAGCCTTCATTTTGCTGCATCTCAGGAGTTTCCATGTGCCATAATTGAAATCCACATTAGTCAGGTCCTGGCATAGATTTCAGGTATACTGTAACTCATGCCAGTTTTCTCTGCTTCCTCCCCATGGTC
Organism: Leptodactylus fuscus; assembly: GCF_031893055.1. NCBI lineage: Eukaryota > Metazoa > Chordata > Amphibia > Anura > Leptodactylidae > Leptodactylus > Leptodactylus fuscus. Next base: position 241,967,539 of record NC_134266.1, read on the forward strand.
TTCCGTGATCTTCACCCTACTCCACCCACTGTTCTAAATAGAGAGTGGAGTAGGGCGTCCAAAGATGGGCCACTTCTGTTCTCCTGTGTAGATGGAATAGTAAATTCCGTCCAGTGAGTTATCGAAAACTCTTGCAACTTGCTATTATCCAGAATGGAACTTTGAGGGATAGTAAAATTGGGTGGAATATCTTACAGTCCTATGAAAAAGTTTGGGCACCCCTATTAATCTTAATCATTTTTAGTTCTAAATATTTTGGTGTTTGCAACAGCCATTTCAGTTTGATATATCTAATAACTGATGGACACAGTAATATTTCAGGATTGAAATGAGGTTTATTGTACTAACAGAAAATGCGCAATATGCATTAAACCAAAATTTGACCGGTGCAAAAGTATGGGCACCTCAACAGAAAAGTGACATTAATATTTAGTAGATCCTCCTTTTGCAAAGATAACAGCCTCTAGTCGCTTCCTGTAGCTTTTAATCAGTTCCTGGATCCTGGATAAAGGTATTTTGGACAAACAATTCAAGTTCAGTTAAGTTAGATGGTCGCCGAGCATGGACAGCCCGCTTCAAATCATCCCACAGATGTTCAATGATATTCAGGTCTATAAAGTGTCATACTATATGTATTGCCTATAGTTATAATACAAGATGTATCATTTCTACGCATTGGTTTTGGATGGCTGAGGTCTAAAAGTAATAGAAGGCATCAGCAGGTGGAGACAGATGAGAGTCCCTGAAAGGAGACAAAGATGTCGTCTACCGCACCCGGGACAGTCTGAGCCCATAGAACAGCATGAAACAATGAATGGTCATCATATTTTAAATGGGACTGAGCTCAGAACTACTGGAGAATCCCAGCCCAAGTATTATCCACCAACATCTACTCTGGAGCAACCTAAGATCCTGAAAGACCCAGAGAGCCACTTCACACCCTCCAACCACCCACATAAGAAAAAAGATCTCTTATACAAAGATCTGAGAGGTTTAGAGAAGCAGCCCCTTGTATGCAATAGAACCCAAGGAAGGAAGTATTAAACCCATCCTTGAAAAACCCCTTTAAACATTTACAAAAAAAATAATAAAAATACCATAATGACAGCTTGTGCATGTTTTTATTTTTAGTTTTCCTCTATCGTTCTACAATTCCCAAAACTGTCACGTAGACATCTGATCTGCATCCTCCACCTTAGTCTAAGGTTTATGTAATTGGAGTCGCCGCCTTAAAATGATATTTTGAGTAAGTTCAAAGAAAATACAATTGATGGTAATGAAACTGATATCACGTTGTCTTGGTAAGGAGTAAAAACAAGGAAACAGGTGTTATCCCAATCGTGGCCCCTACACAAGCATTGCCCTGCACACCAAGCCTTACAGCGGAACGCAGAAAACCCACTGGTCAATGTTACAGAGACATGGACGTATCTGATCAGATCACCTGACTTATATGGCATGAAATAGGACTTTTTCAGGAACCTATTTGTGCATCTAAATCGGCAGCCCACAGAAGGAAAATCTGAGCCCATAACAGGATACAAGCGGCATATTGAGGATCAGTGCAACAAAAATGAGTAGCACATTGGTGTAAAATAATTCCTGAATCACATACAGTTTTGCAGCACATTTCTTGACTGCGCTGAGACGATGGCAGTATGGTACTATGCAAAACTTTTAGGTAGGTGGGGAAATTGCCGTAAGAATGCTAATTGTTTATTTTTGTTAATTAACAAAATTAAATAAATGAAGGAAAAAGAAATCTAAATCCTATTAATATTTGCTGTGACCTTAGCCCTTTGGCTTCCATCAGTTCTTCTCGGTACACTTGCAGGTGAATTTTGAAGGAACTTAGCAGATAGACTGTTCCAAATATCTTGGAGAACTAAGCAGAGATGGCAAACATTTCTGATGTGCTTTTCTCATGGGAGCATTGTGGAGTATGGGAGTTAGTGGCTGCCATACAGGTGCTCATCCCCAACACCCATAAGGGCCAACTGTTTGTACAGTATACTTTTGGCATGTGGAAGAAAACCTAAGCAAGGATGGAAATAACATACAAACTCTATGCAGATGTCACCCTTGATCGGATTTGAACCAAGGATCGCAGGCTACAAAACAACCGTTGAGCCACCATGCCATTCTTCTGCTGTAGATATAGGATTGCTCAAATCTCTTCATGTAATAACAGACAGCCTGAATAATGTTGAGATCAGGGCTCTTTGGAGACCTTATCATCACTTCCAGGACTGGAAAAATAAACTATTAACAATGTGCATTCATGCCTGGCCTGTGTTGTCCAGACCTACTGCTCAGACACCATGCTCTGCAGGTCACACTGAGCCGCCTATCAGCAATGAAGGACAAGGAACCTTCACTCTTCACTGAAGACCTCTTTACTGAGGTAGATGGCAGTACATGACACGCATTTCTTCATTGGGTACAACTAGTGAGAGTTAAAGGGATGGAAGCAAAAATAGTAGCAAAGCCCAGTGTGAAAGATCTCTTGCCCATAACTGAAGGATCTTCTTAGCGATGAGTGTCCTAGGTCACAGAACCAGATGGTATTCTTGTGCAAAGGAGGAGGCTTTCTCTCTTAAGCTATTAAAACTGTCCAACTCTCAAGTTGGCTACCAACTGTTCCCCTACAAAGAGCAGTCCTCCTCCTTCCACACTGTCCTCCAAGCCAGCCCACACACCAAGAGTCTGGGAATGAGCCATTCCCACCCTGGCTAACTTGGGCAACCTCGGATGTGAACAGGTTGCACCATGGGGGGACATCAAACCATTTCCCCCAAGGCACGACTCACAGGCCCAGCCTTGTTACCCCTAAAGAGGAGCCATTCCATGTCACATCTTCCAGCAATTTCTAGAGCACCAACCACTGGATGATCTGCACCAATGAAAGCATCACGAGCATTCAACATAGTGCAAGTACATCGTAACACATGATACAATATAACAAGTAGGCTGCGCTAACTCCATTAACACTGCGCTCCTTAGCACGGCTACAGGTTTAGTTGATCTAAAGGTTTAACTCTTCTCATACAGCAAATGTTTAAGACGCTGCACCTCTTGGGAATTTCAGCAATCAGCAAGTTATTGTTCTCTGTTAGCCATGGTCTTTGTCTGCTTAGAAAATTCCTATTACTATCAGGGGTTACATATGTATCTTTTATCACTTATTTTATAGGAATCCTTTAGATAGGTGTAGCTTCATGTTACTGGAATATTCCTATAAATATATAGTACTAGAACCAGCCTACTGTAACAGAACCAAACCTAGAGCACAGAACCAGGTTTACTATAAGGCTTGGCAACAAAACGAAGCCTATCTTATTAATACAGTATCTGAACCAAGACTACAGCATAGACAATAGATACTCTTATCGTCCATGGGGCATCCCAATTGTTTCAGCCATTGTATCTGTAAAATTTGGAAGCACAAATAGATGAATTCTACACGTTGCCAAAATGCAACCCCTATAGTGACACCTCTGTATACAAATGCAAGTCTGTGAATCCTGATGAAACAGTTCTGGGAGGATGACGTCTAATAGAAAGACGAGGAGACAGCTGCAGCGTCTTTTGTACTGTCAGATACTCGGATATGTTTTAGGAAGAATCTTTAAAGAATGCAAATAATTTTCAAAAACTTATTTGAAGTCCAAATGAATCAGTCGGTGCCGTCTGATGAATTAAAAAAAAAAATCTCAAAGAGTAATTTATCATTCTCGGCTAGCTATGGTCTTTGTCTGCTCAGAAAATTCATATTACTAACTGTCAGGGGTTACAGACGTATCTTTTATGACTTATTTTATTTAATTAGGAAATTAATAATGTTTGCCTTTTATATTCTGTTTGAAAGAAAACTGTTAAAGGATTACTTGAGTGTGAAATTAAATGACACTTTTTTCATGCCGGGCTCAAGGGACGTCTAAAGATCTCATTGGATTGAAACGCGTTTGTGAATGGCCTTTGCTATGAAACAAATTCCCTTGTAAAAAAAAATATCATCCTATACAATTAGTCTCTAGAGGACGGAGCCAAATGTTCTATTAATCAAGAGATAATTAAATAATACAATATTTATAATCCAGTGTCATTTCTCTCGGAATCTTGTTATAGATAAATACATTTAGGCTTCATAGACTGTAGTGAGTTTCCTTTGTTTCACGAAAATCTGTGCAAAAACTATTGTTGTATCCCTGTACTCTCATCTGTGCCCAATTTTTTTTGGGGGGTATGAGATTCAAAAAAATATGACTGCCTTTAGAAACAGCGCCACTCTTGTTCTTAGGCCATGCTTGGTATTACAGTTTATGTGATTTTTTAAATACAATCAATGAGAACGGAATTGGTGCTTGTCTAGAGTACTAAGTTGCACTGATTGTCTCGATTCTGATGGTTATAAGGGACAACAATGGGCCTAATGGGGATGCCTTGAGCAAAATAACGCTCTTGCATCTGCTTGTGCGTTTTACATGCACAGGAATTATTGCATTGGAATACATAGATATTTTAATATGTTATATATGAAAAATAATATGAAAATCAAAAGTACACTTGGTAGACAAAAATGTAAATAAAGTTTGATAAATATCTAATACAAGACAAAAATTGTAAAAAGATTTTAAAAATTTGTAAATAGTTTAAAGTTTTTTTTTTTACAAATGTCTAATAAATTATAAAAATTGTAAAAAGATTTAAAACATTGTAAATAAAGTTTCAGAAATATCTAATAAGTGACAAAAATTGTAAAAAAAAAAAAAATTATTAAAAGCTGTAAAACATAAAAACCATAAAAGATATTTATTACTTATCGTTTTAAATATTAAAACCTGTACAATAGATTTATCATGTAATATAAAGTATTTTAAACATAAAAAATGGTGTAATTTTACATTTCATTATTTGCATTCACCAAATTAAACTGTACATTATACACATGGAAAAAGATGGCATCCTGAATACCAAAATCAGCCAAAAAAGATACACTTTACCAAATTAGGAATTTGTATGCTGCACGGCAGCGTATAGTATATAGTATGAATAGTGTGTAATGACATCATTCACTTCAAAATGAAGATACTGGTTTCTATGAAGTACATATGCATCTACTGTATGTATATGGGTGTGCACACAGCATTGCATAGGCATATCCAGGCTAGTCAATCCCCGGATTTATACGGATAGTAGCCGCACAAACAAAGTAGTCAATCCCCACTTTGACAAAAAAAACAACAACCCTGTGTAAACCAATATTGGGGACTGCAGTAACTCAAAAATTGCTCATCTGCCTCAAAAATATAAAGCAAGTATCCAGTTATGATTTCATAAATTATATTCATGTAGTTATCTATAGTTCAAGCTTACCAGCTACTTATTTTCTTAAGTATTTTCTTATTTGTTCAGCTCCGTTAGAGCTGTGATTAGAGATAACCAAACCTCTCAGGGTTAGTTTAGGGTTTGGGTGGCTTGGGTCCCAGATTCGTTTCGGGTCAAACAATTTTGATATGAACCACACCCAAGGGTGAACCTAGATTTTATGCCGCCTGCGGCGGACAACAGAAAGCCGCTCCCCCCCGGGAGGAGGGGCGGAGCGGAGGAGGCGGGGCAGAGCGGACGGGGCGGCGTTAGCAGGCAGGGAGAGGACCTGCTCTCTGCCTGAGCGTGAGGGGAGGCCGGTGGAGCAGCGCTGCGTCCACAGGGCCTCCCCAATCGACCGCTCGCTTGCCGTGCCGGGCTGCTGAGACGGTGACGCTAAGCCAGTCCAGGACAGCTTGTCCTGGACTGGCTTAGGTCAGCAAAAATGCTCCTAGGAATCCTAGGCTCCTAGGAACCTATCAATAAAACATAGTGTAGAACACTGTCAGTACTCCTAGGAACCTATCTATAAAACATAGTGTAGAACACTGTCAGGGCTCCTAGGAACCTATCTATAAAACATAGTGTAGAACACTGTCAGGGCTCCTAGGAACCTATCTATAAAACATAGTGTAGAACACTGTCAGGGCTCCTAGGAACCTATCTATAAAACATAGTGTAGAACACTGTCAGGGCTCCTAGGTACCTATCTATAAAACATAGTGTAGAACACTGTCAGGGCTCCTAGGAACCTATCTATAAAACATAGTGTAGAACACTGTCAGGGCTCCTAGGAACCTATCTATAAAACATAGTGTAGAACACTGTCAGGGCTCCTAGGTACCTATCTATAAAACATAGTGTAGAACACTGTCAGTACACCTAGGAACCTATCTATAAAACATAGTGTAGAACACTGTCAGTACACCTAGGAACCTATCTATAAAACATAGTGTAGAACACTGTCAGGGCTCCTAGGAACCTATCTATAAAACATAGTGTAGAACACTGTCAGGGCTCCTAGGAACCTATCTATAAAACATAGTGTAGAACATTCTTAGGGCTCCTAGGAACCGATATATCCAATTTCTAGCTGAAGTTATGTCAAAGAGAAAGTGAAATAATTATACTCTTGGGAACCCAAAGTATAATATGTGGAGTCCCAGGGAAGGTGACAAAAACAAGCATTCATATTCACCTTCTGTTACCTCTTGTGGGCCTCCTCTCTGAGTCCAACACTCTCTCTCTGCCTCCTCAATGACATCATGTGTCATGAAGCTTGCATGCCCTTGTGACTGCCCAATCACAAGCCTCAGTGGTGACCCAGGCCGCAGGTCGTCCCCAGCAGAGTGCCACAAGGAGACCCAAAAGAAGTAATAGAAGTTTAGTGTGAATGTTTTTTTTTTTTTATATTTAACCCCTACCTTGGGCTTCCACCTATTATACTGTGATATCTGAAGAGTATAATACGGCGGCCATTTTAGTTTGGCCAAGACAAATCTCCATTTGTTTGGATTTAAAAAAAAACTACTTGGAATATTCGGGTTGCCCATCTCCAGCTTTGGACAACTAAAACACCTATAAGGAAAGATGAATATCATGTAAATGCCATTAATACAGCATCTAGGGGTTTGATAAAGGGGCTGCTTTAATATCTATCACGAATAGTTTCATTGGCTATAAAACGTGGTTTAGTGAAAGACGAATTTATGTTTTTTTGCTATAAATATTCTGCAGAATCTTCACAGTTATTCTCGGTATAGCTAGAAATGTGTGAGCGCTCTAGGTAAGGGTCAGACAGCTTTACTCCGGAGACTGTATTATGAATGCGTAAAAAAAATGAGTTTGACGTTGTTGATCTCAAATCTCTTACAAATACTTCACACAAAACTTGAGGGAATTATCCTGTCATCTGGACTCCTAACCTTGAGCTTACACGAGATGGCGGACTGTAACAAGGACATTCCGAGCATTAGAATGGGCTCTGTACTTGTAAGATTACATCCTTCTCCATTGTGACTACTAGTAAAGTAGAACTAGAAGCAGCGAGACAGGGAACTAAGGGGCTGCGTGAAATTGGAAAAAAAAAATGTCTACTTAGCTTCAGAAATAGTGCCGCCGTTCATGGGATGGATTTGCCATTGCAACTCAGTTTCTTTCAGTTAGCTAAATGTGGCTATGGCTAGGTTCACACTGACGCTTTATTTCTGTTCAGGGATTCCATCCCCTAATTCGCTTCAAAAATGCAGAGAGAAAAGTCCTGAAAGCGGATCTTTTCTCTCCACATTTTTTCACCTTTTTCGGGTGGAAACCTGGCAGACCCCATGGTGTCATAGGCCCAACATCTCTCCTAAACCTTAACCCCATAACCTAAACTAAAAATAAAATAAATAACTATACAACAACAACATTATGTGGATAGATTAGGCCACGATGTTTATTATTTAGGGATTACATGAATTGATTAATAATTAATGAATCAATAAATAAATCAATAAATAATCAAATACATAACCAACTTATAATAAATCCAATCAATCACATGACCATAACCAAACCATAAACTGTAACTAACCTAGTCCACCCAGTATTATGGGGCATTCACACTACCGTCTGTGTCCGACAGGTAGTGTCCGCTACTAGCGTCCGTTCAAAATCTGGCACGGACATTAGGAGCGGACACTAGCCGTGTCCGTGACACCTGTCATTCACTTAAATGGGCATCGGGTGCGCTCTTTTGCACTCCGTGCCCGTCCTTCACTGTCCGCTTGTAAAGATGTCCGACTTTTCAAGCGGACAGAAAAACCTACATGTTGGGAGTCCCCCGGAGGACTGAAGGAGAAGTGGAGACAGCTGTGGGAAGGAGCAGGGATCGGTAAGTAAGGATACGGCAAGAGTATTTGTTGGAAAAACATCGCAAGATTCATCTCACAAGGTTCATCTGGTGGTTTTGTTCAAACTAAACATGTCTGAACCAAAACTCTGATTATATTCTGGGGTCTGTGATGGAGCCCAGGAGAGGTGAGTAATACTGTTTTTTTATGTTTGATCACTTCCTTGGGCCAACATCATTATACTCTAGGGTCTTAAGAGACCCCAGAGTATTACAATAGTTTGTGGACAGTGAATCCCCCAAATTGAACCCACCGTAGAGGTCACTATGGGACATTATACTGTGTGGAAGGGCCGCTATGGGACATTATACTGTGTGGAGGGGGTCACTGTGGGACATTATACTGTGTGGAGGGGGTCACTGTGGGACATTATACTGTGTGGATGGGGTCACTGTGGGACATTATACTGTGTGGAGCGGGTCGCTGTGGGACATTATACTGTGTTGAGGGGGTCACTGTGGGACATTATACTGTGTGGATGGGGTCACTGTGGGACATTATACTGTGTGGATGGGGTCACTGTGGGACATTATACTGTGTGGATGGGGTCACTGTGGGACATTATACTGTGTGGAGGGGGTCGCTGTGGGACATTATACTGTGTGGATGGGGTCACTGTGGGACATTATACTGTGTGGATGGGGTCACTGTGGGACATTATACTGTGTGGAGGGGGTCGCTGTGGGACATTATACTGTGTGGAGGGGGTCACTGTGGGACATTATACTGTGTGGATGGGGTCACTGTGGGACATTATACTGTGTGGAGGGGGTCGCTGTGGGACATTATACTGTGTTGAGGGGGTCGCTGTGGGACATTATACTGTGTGGAGGCCACTATATGGCATTATAGTGAGTAGAGGGGCTGCTATGAAATCTTATAATTTGTGAAGGCGCTTCTCTGGGACATTATACTGTGTGGAGGGGCTGCTATGGGACAGAATACTGTGTGGAGGGGTCACTGTGAGCCATTATAATGTGTTGAGGCCACTATAGGGCATTATACTGTGTAGTGGGGCCACTATGGGACATTATACTTGATAAGTATGGGGCCACTGTGGGACATTTTAGTATGTAAGTGGGACGTTATACTTCTTGGAGGGCAGAAAAGGAGGTTTGGGGGCCCAAGTCTAAGGTTTGTTATGGGTTCTAGTCTTTGCCAGTTATACCCCTGGAATTGCCTCAAATGTGACAAAATACACAAAAATTTTGGGGTAAAATTATGGCCCACAAATTTGTATAAGCTTAGAATAGACAGATCTAAAGCTGCACATTTTCCATAGCAGCCATTCCAGGCTAAACAATCGATGGCCTATCCTAGGGATCAATTAAAGATTGTTAGGGGCCCCATATCCGGCCCCCAACTGATCAGTTGTTTGAAGGGGCTGCAGCATTGTCCAAGCACAGTGCTGTACATTGTATAGTGGTTGTGCTTGGTATTGCAGCTAAACCCATACACTTCAATGTGTCTGAGCTACAATCAGGCCTTGTAACCAACGAATTTGAAGTTCCCTCACGGATCTTCAGTTGATGATCTATCCCAAGGATGAGCTGTCAACTAAAAAGTCCTGGAAAATCCCTGTAATTTTTTTTTTTTTAAAGGCACTCCTGGCTTTGGCTCAAACAAAAACTGCAGCAAAATTTACAAAAAAAAGAATGCAGAATTTCCCAAACGTGTCCTTAGCCTTAAAGGGCTCATGCAAGAATTTAGGAGGCTGGGGAAGGTGGAACATAACAAAAATAAACCATACTCTCCTGTCCTCAGCGCTCCAGTGTTAGGGCTCGTTCACATCTGCGTTGCCCTCTCCGTACTTGAGGTTTCCGTTTCCTGCCTAAAACAGATGCAGGAGACGGAAGCCTGCAGGAGACTTTCTCACCCATTCATTTGAATGGGTGAGAAAGCTGTCCGGCCGTGAGCGGCGGTGAGCGTTTTGCGCTCTCTGCTGCGAAACCGGGTTTTATAATCCGGACACAGAGTCGGACATGCAGTACTCTGTGTCCGGATAAAAAAATCCGGTTTCGCGGCGGAGAGCATAAAACGCTCACCGCCGCTCACGGCAGGACCCGGTCTATGGTTTCCGTCTTCTGGCATGCAGAAGACGGAAACCATAGAACGGAGACCCTGAACGCAGGTGTGAACCTAGCGTAAGTCGCCTCTGTCTGTTCCGGCACCCTGCGCCGCACATGACTGCTGAGACCAATCAGTGGCCTTACATACGTCACCGCTTCCTTTCCTGTGACTGCTGAGGTCTCCGATTGGCCTCAGTGCTCAAATGCGGCACAGGTCTTCCTCGGCCTCCTCTGGGATTGCTGAAATTCCTGGACAGCCCCTTTAAGGCCACAATATATTTCCAATAATTTGTGTAGAGATTTAAGGTCGCGCAGATTTGGGGTGTAAATAACACAATTAATAAGAATTGGAAATATTTTTGTCATAAATAAAAATTTAAGAGTGAAATGGAGGTAGGAATGTTTTCTTAGATTTTTAGCGTCCTGTTTCCTGCAGAAGTGATTCACATTCTGGAATTGTTGACTGATTTATTTCATTCTAATAATTCCAGGCAGCATTCAACACTTATCACTGAATGTCTGGAATACAAATAGTTAATCCGTCTCCTGACGCGAGGTGTGGGTGAAGTATTGATTACATATAATTGGTAGACATCAAAGGACGATTATTATCAGGTGAGAACAGCCTTGACATGGAATCGCTATCGTGCGCCGTATTTAAATAGACCTTTCATTACCTCCATTCTGGGTTTCGGGCTAGCGAGCGCCGCTCATGCACAGGTACTGGAGGACACGTTGTCACTTCTTCATTTACCGCTTTTGACACTCTGGTAGACATTAGCAGAAGGAGCGAAAACTTTGACAGTGACATTTATTGCTGTTAATAATGCTTGGTATTGACTGCCAGGCAGAGTAATAACTGAGATCATGTCTGTGCCTCATTCCATGGGCAAAACTCATTATAGACATTGATACACCCTACGAAGCCGAGCATTAATCACTTTATAACGAGGATTCCAAGAAATTAGAATAATAATAATCCTAAATACTTGGAGGAAAATAAGAATAAACCTTTTGTTGACAGGGCCAACTGTGCCTGACCCACTCATTTCTATGGGCCCATACACATGACCATGCATTATACGGTCCCATGTGCGAACCGACAGTCCGGGTTGCAAAATATGGAAGAGGTCCTATTTATGGCCGATATCGCGGCCCTGTTTCCACGGCTCCTAGTTATTGAATGTTATTCCACGGCCGGCTCAAGGATATCCCATGGGTGACATCCGCGTGTCCCTCATGTGCCACCCATGCCGTTTATCAACGGCAGCCGGCTTAAGTTCTTGTAATTTCAACCCTTAGGGGTTGCGGCATGGAGTTCCAGTTGCAGCACAGTAAAAGCACTAACTGAATACCGGCCTATCATCATTATTGTGCGCGCAAGAACCGCCAAATCACGCAGACCACAATAAGAAAAAACGGATAATTCATTATTGTTAGCACTGAGGGCTGCAGCTGTCCTGTGGCCGGTATCCAATTGGCACCACATATAGTGCCCAGTTAATATGTAGTGTAGTATTCAGATATCACTCCCTTAGGATAACACAGGACTGATAAGCTGCAGTTTCTGTAGGAAATCTGCAGCAGAAAAAAAGCGCACCAAATCCCAAATAATGTTTTTCTGTTGTGGATTTCATTCAAAAAATGCAGATTTCCCTGTTTGTGCTGCAGAATTTTTCAGCAACAACCAGACGAGATTCAAACTGTAGACATAAGAACACTTCCATCTCTCACGGCTTTTCTGCTGCTTTTTGCATTTTTCTCTCCTCCATATAAGTCTAGGAGAATATTCTGCACTTTCACAGGTATAATTAACAATCTGCGTTTTCCATTTTGAAATTAAATATTATCTCACTCACCTTGCTGGAATTTTAACATTCTGCATTTTTTTCCATTGTGTTGCCGCAAAGATCAAAAATGCTATTTTTCCGCAATTTTTTGGCCTTAGCTTTAAAGAGTTAACATATTATTGTAAGATACAGCGACTCCCATCTCATACTACAGCTCTCAAATAAAACTGCAATAGCACTAAAATGTACTGAATGGATTGATCCTTGAGTTGTGTCAAATATCCAAAGAGGCCCCCAAGGAAAAATGGGCCCTGGGAAATTACGCAGTTTGCCACTTCCTAAAACAGACACCTTTTGCAGTTATATATCTTACCACCGATCTCCACATCTGTAAAAAAAATAACAAAATAAATCACATCACCACATTGTTACCCCCGCTCTGGCTTTGTGTCACGTCATCAAGTGTGTCAGGAATAGGTGGGTGGGGGATTTAAACCTTTTTGCTTAAATGCATTGTTTTAGCAAGTTGAGGACCGATGACATGACATCATGAGTGACAGGCGGCAGAGAGATGAGCATGCTTGTCATACTGATCACACAGGCACTAATATTGGAACCATGTGATCAGGAGCAGGACCACAGCTGTAATACATAGCCACAGCCCACAGCCATACTCCAATGGCAGAGATTAATTTATCTTGTGATCTCCATCATTTAACTATTACAGTGCTGATCATCACAGTTAAAGGGGGAGACTATGAGAACACCCCTATGATGTCCGCAACATGATCAGGGCTCATGTATGGACAGACAGCCCAATTTCCAGGGAAAAGGACCTTGGGCTGTCTCACCATAGTCCCTGTTGTTAGATGATATTTAGGTATGCCATAATCACTGCCCATGTACGATTATGATATAGGCTGAAGTGCTGACTAGAGATGAGCGAGTACTGTTGGGATCAGCCGATCCGAACAGCACGCTCCATAGAAATGAATGGATGCACCTGGTACTTCCGCTTTGACGTCGGCCGGCCGCTTAACCCCCCGCGTGCTACGTCCATACATTTCTATGCGAACGTGCTGTTCGGATCGGCTGATCCGAACAGTACTCGCTCATCTCTAGTGCTGACGTATACTGTACATATGTGTCAGAACATCATAGTTAAAAAAAAAAAATCAAAATTATTAATTAATGAAAGAAAATATCGTAAGTCTAGGTTCACGTCTACACATGGATCTTCATTAGAGATGAGCGAACAGTGAAATATTTGAGATTCGATATTCGTTTCGAGTAGAGCCTCAATATTGACCAGCGATCGAATATCGAATATCGAATCCCATTATAGTCTATGGGAAAAAATGCTCGTTTCAGGGAAACCACTATTCAACTAAAGGAGAGTCACCAAGTCCACGAGTAGCAGAAGGAGAGTGTTTAGGAGGAGCGCTGTGCAGTTAAAGCACACAGACCCCATTATAGTCTATGGGGTCTGTGCCCTTTAACTCCACAGCGCTTGCAGTTGCACTGATAAAAAGTCAGCTCCCTCGTAACCGCAAGCTTTCAGCTCTTCTGACTAGCATGGACGAGCCTGCAGACGAGCAGTCGGGAGAGCTGGCAGCTTGCTGTTACAAGGGAGCTGACTTTTTTGTAATAAGAATGCATGGACCATCATTGATTGGCCAGTGTACAGCATTCGGCCAATCAACGCTGGTTCTGCCGGAGACTTGTCTGTGAGGAGGTGGAGTCTAAGATCGGACCACAATGGAGACTGCTGTGGTCCGATCTTAGACTCCGCCTCCTCACAGACGAGCCTCCGGCAGAACCAGCGTTGATTGGCCAAATGCTGTACACTGGCCAATCAACACTGGTCAATACATTCCTATGAGAAAAAGTAAGCTCCCTCGTAACAGCAAGCTGCCAGCTCTCCTGACTAGCAAGGACGAGCCTGATGCAGAACCAGCATTGATTTGCCGAATGCTATACACTGAATTGAATCTTTACTGCAAATAGCTAGTAGTATTCGATCGAGTATGAATATTTCGAATACCTACTCGATCGAATACTACTCGCTCATCTCTAATCTTCATCAATGAGAGAGACCCAGACGGCTAATACAGTAATTACCCAAAGACCCCATAGACTATAATGGGGTACGATGGGTGTCCATCATGTGTCCATTGGTTTCTGCGGTTTTATATACTGAAACCGATGGAGAGAAAAACTTCCATGCAGGACTTTTTTTTCTCCACCAATTTTTTTCGGTTTCTGTGGCGGAGACTCTGTCACAGATGTGAACCCAGTCTTAAATACAGTAAAGTCATTAAAACAAAATCACAAAAATGAACTTTGAACAATTTAGAAACTTTAGCAAATAGGAATACTAAAAACACATTAGAAATCTGATACCGGTGACCAGTCCTGATCATTGGTATCAAAACTGTGCAGTTCCAGAACACTCCTGTAGGTTGGGGCATAAACGAAACACTGCTGAAAAAAAACGCAACATTTTAGTCATTGTGTAGTTCCCAATGCGATACATATATAATGAACTTTTCTATATCATAAATTCGGTAATAGATGTGGAACCTGTGAATAACCGGTTAAACATTCTCTGGTCCATAGGAAGTATACAGTGAGTGAGCTAAGGTGAGGGCATATGAGGGCAATAGAGGCAGCTGCACCTGACAGAGGCGGGCGCAATATGAAAGGAGATTCCAGGGTAATGACTAGATTCTGTATTATGGGAAACTGATACCTGTAAAAATTGGGGTATAATATTACAAATACATTCAGCTAGTGGATACGAATTATTTGTGGAAGGGTATATAGTGCTAGAGAGAATGCGAAGAATAATGTTATTCCTTCCCTGTCTATTATCCTGGATCACTTTGTGTCTTTGACACCTGTGCAGACTGCTCCCTCATAAGATCCTTACCTTTGTATTATTCACCTGGATCTCAGCCTGTCCTAACCCGTGTGCACACCCTTATATCTTTTACTCCGACAGAATACAGATCTTCTCCAGTTACTATACAGAACTATGTCCTAGGGAAAAAGTCGCCCAGGTGAGTATTTTATTTACCTAATTCTAGATTACCACAGGGACATAACTTATAAATGTCCCATATATCACCGTATTCTTATAAGAATTGTAAGGAGTAACTATAAATGAGCAGTTCAGGTGAATAGAAGAAATGTTGTCATATATCTTATCAGAGGACTATGCTTCTATCTCCTGTTATTAGCCCCTGTCCTCTCTGCTAACCTGCTCAGTTCACTGCTCAGAACAGCTGTTATTGAATACAAGCTAGAGCCCATAGACAGATCAGATTACATAGAAGTCAGCAACATGGTGATTCAGTGGTTAGCACTGCAACCTTGCAGCACTGGAGTCTTGGGTTCAAATCCTGCCAAGGACAAAACATCTGCAAGGAAATTGTATGTTCTCCCTGTGTTTGCATGGATTTCATCCCACACTCCAAAGACATACTGATCGGGATAAAAGTACATTGTGACCCTATATGGGGCTCACACTCTACATTAAAAAAAAAAAGTTACATAGAAGTCTATGGAGATGGGTGGAGAAGAAGCCCAGTGAGTAAGAAATAGACACTTAAACATTCTGCTACAGAAACAGTAAGTACTCAGCAGTTTTCCCAGCACTACTGAGAAGTGTAGACGCAAGTAAAGCTCTGGTGATGTAGACATCTTACTGTTATCTTTTCCAGGGCATCTATGTCTGTGTCTCTGCTCCTCCTCCTGCCGCCACCCCCCTTACCTCCAGACTTCAATGAACTTTAGCCTGTGAATTGAGCAATCAGGAGATGTGTGATAAGAGGAGATCCCTTCTTATGAGCACCCCCTTGAAAAAGAACTCTGGTAAAAAAATATTTTGTCTCCTATTTGAAAATGACCTTTTGTATAGTATAATGTTACTGCATTACTGACTTATTTACTTATGACTAGAGATGAGCGAGTACTATTCGAAACGGCATGCTCCCATAGGAATGAATGGACACAGCCATCCTGTCCCATAACCCCCTGCGCGCTGGTCATTCATTCCTATGGGAGTGTGCTATTCGAAACTGCCATTTCGAATAGTACTCACTCATCTCTACTTATGACCACTTTATTGTGACATTATGTGCTCCTCTCTGGAGCACTGATTCTTCTTTTTATCACACTATGCTGTATGAACAAGAGGTCAAACTCTAATGCAAGAATATTGATCTGACTCACACAGGATTGCTAGACCTGACAGACTGAACTCCTTACAGGAAACACACAGAGTAGCAGAGATATTAGTGCTCCAGTAGGGAGCACATAACTTTACAATAAAGCTGGTATTAAGCTCTTCAGTAACATAACACTCTCTAATGCAGTGCTTCTTTAATACATGTTCACACACAGTGTGTGCATTTTTCTCAATAAGGGGCAGGGAAGTAGGTCACTTGCAGACGGCTCTGGTGGTAGCTTATCCCCTGATAACAAAAGGATGGGGTGTGCTGAAACCCAGTGAGCACCATAGCTGGTGGCCAAACACTCCTCCAATACGTAATATAACTTTCAATAGCTTATACTGTAGGAACTGCAGAGAGTTATAGATATATGTAATGAAAATTTATTCACCAGTGGCTTTTGTGTCTAGAATTTCTATTGTAGATTTGGAATTTCCAGACACATGGATCTCACACTGTCACCAAACACAAAATTATTGCCCCATATCTCCCACTCCAGGTGCTGCTCATACAGTGCAATAGGAAGATGAATATTAATAAATCATGGTTATGTAAGGAGTGCTACAAGAGAATGACAGCATTAGCAGTCTGCAGGCTCAGCGGGGTTAATAATACATTACATATCTCCCTTCACTGGCTGTGCTGATGACAAGAAACATCCAACTTTCCACAGAGACAGGCCCATGGATGTTCACAGAAGAGGTGAGGTTGAAGAGGCTTTTGACTTCAGCTTTACCTTGCAGTAGTAACATTCAAAGCCGGAGGATGATAAGGAGGAGGCAGCACATTGTACCGCCATGCTGTCACTTTATGCTCAGCTGAGCTTTGAATGAGGCAAGTTTGTAGAACTTAGTAGCACAAAATTTCACCTAGAAGAAATCCGGGAGCTGCCTGGCGGGAGCTTTTATGTGCGAGATATGGAAGGTGTCAAAGACAGAGATGATTATTCTGAGACACAAGGAAAATAAACAATACAAAAACCTCAAGTGTCCACAGGGCTCCATCTTCCAAGGCACAGGAGGATGTTTTCAGGTCTTGTATATTTTGCTATATTTTTTTTTTTTCTTTCTTTTTCTTGAGAATTTATGGATGATCCACCAAGATCTCATTAATGGCGCCATGTTTACCAGAGCAGTGCTATGAGGAATCATCTCCCCGCTTTGCTTTGATCCCATATACTGCACAGTACCACTCCTCTAATCCCATATACTGCACAGTACCACTCCTCTAATCCCATATACTGCACAGTACCACTCCTCTAATCCCATATACTGCACAGTACCACTCCTCCAATCCCATATACTGCACAGTACCACTCCTCCAATCCCATATACTGCACAGTACCACTCCTCTAATCCCATATACTGCACAGTACCACTCCTCTAATCCCATATACTGCACAGTACCACTCCTCTAATCCCATATACTGCACAGTACCACTCCTCTAATCCCATATACTGCACAGTACCACTCCTCTAATACCATATACTGCACAGTACACTCCTCTAATCCCATATACTGCACAGTACCACTCCTCCAATCCCATATACTGCACAGTACCACTCCTCTAATCCCATATACTGCACAGTACCACTCCTCTAATCCCATATACTGCACAGTACCACTCCTCTAATCCCATATACTGCACAGTACCACTCCTCTAATCCCATATACTGCACAGTACCACTCTTCCAATCCCATATACTGCACAGTACCACTCCTCTAATCCCATATACTGCACAGTACCACTCCTCTAATCCCATATACTGCACAGTACCACTCCTCCAATCCCATATACTGCACAGTACCACTCCTCTAATCCCATATACTGCACAGTACCACTCCTCCAATCCCATATACTGCACAGTACCACTCCTCCAATCTCATATACTGCACAGTACCACTCCTCTAATCCCATATACTGCACTGCACCACTTCTCTAATCTCATATACTGCACAGTACCACTCCTATAATCCCATATACTGCACAGTACCACTCCTCCAATCCAATATACTGCACAGTACCACTCCTCTAATCCAATATAATGCACAGTACCACTCCTCTAATCCCATATACTGCACAGTACCACTCCTCCAATCCCATATACTGCACAGTACCACTCCTCTAATCCCATATACTGCACAATACCACTCCTCTAATCCCATATACTGCACAGTACCACTCCTCTAATCCCATATACTGCACAGTACCACTCCTCTAATCCCATATACTGCACAGTACCACTCCTCTAATCCCATATACTGCACAGTACCACTCCTCTAATCCCATATACTGCACAGTACCACTCCTCCAATCCCATATACTGCACAGTACCACTCCTCTAATACCATATACTGCACAGTACCACTCCTCTAATACCATATACTGCACAGTACCACTCCTCCAATCCCATATACTGCACAGTACCATTTCTATTAAGCTGGTTTCACATTGGCATCTTTAGGTCTATTTATCAGAGGATCAGAAAAATGGTTATTAAAATCCCCAAATAATATTGGTTTTGATACTGTATCAATGCAGTGACTTTGGTTCTGTCAATTATTTAGGCAGTAAGTGTCAATCATCTGAAAACATATTGAGGTCCACAATCTTCATACCGCCATGGTTTCCTTAAGCTTGTGCTACATACCATGGTGTAGAGATTCAAAGATATGTATAAAAGTATCTGTACATAAGAAAGCAGATCCCGCAGAGCTTGGACGGTTCTTGTTACTAGTTTTGACAAAGTACAAGCATGGATCAATAATAAAACTAGTTAATCGATGTTCATTTATGTATAATGATAATACAGTTGTTCAGTCCCCATATAATTTATATCCTTGTCAGTCACACAAGGTTGTGTGCTGGTGACGACAATGAATTTTGCTGCTGATCGCAGAGTCTATAATACAAGCCAATGATCAGCCATAGTACTCGTCAAATTTGGGTGTCTTATAGACAATTGTTGTGTTAGAGTCTGCGCCCATCCCAGGATTCTCTGGTACTCCGGTGGCCCAAGTCCAACACTGGCAGTAGGTTTCTGATCAGGCATATATTGCTTAGAATTTTCCTACAAAGGGAAGCCTAAGAAGCAGATTTTGATCCATAAAAATGTCCAAAAAAATAGAACCATCATTATTATGGGACCTAACGCTATAATACTATACTGTGGATTCACACAATTGTCCTTTGTCCCTACGCTGTCTTGGGTAGGGCAGAAAGTAGTTTTTGAAACTTTTTATTTTTCCAGTATTAAGTTTTCCAGTTCTTCTCTATAATTAGAGGAAAAGTGAGAAGAATGTTCCGAATAATTTCCAGTCCTTAAAGAGGTAAGATCTAATGAGATACTTAAATCCCATTGATGGCCATACGAGATACAACTCCCATATACTGAATATTTATTTGTTTCATCTCCTCGCTGGAAAAGAGAACTGTCAAATCTCCTTTATTCTTAAAAGCCTGAGTCTGATCAAAGAAAAAATCCAAGTTGTGACACTAATGATATTATAAGATCCATTCTACATAGAGCTGAATATAAAAACATCCTAATATTCTACAGAGGTGGGAACTATCGGTATACATGAAATTCCTTCCATTACTTAACCCTAATATAAGTAGCGTATATACTCGAGTATAAACCGACCCGAATATAAGCCAAGACCCATAATTTTACCATAAAAAAACTAGGAAAACGTATTGACTCGAGTGTAAGCCTAGGTGGGGGGGGGGGATCCACCATTGCAGATAAAACGTCTGGTCATGTGCATTGCAGCTTAGTAACTCCATGTGCCTCATAGTAATAGCAGTTAACCCCATCATGTCTCTCACGTTAACCCCCTGTGTGCCTCACATAAGGGTTACTGATATGTGAGACATGTGGAGGTAATAATTAGGTATCTTCATAATTAAGGTCCTTTATTAGTACCCTCATGTGTCTCACATATTAGTAACCCTTATATGGGGCACACAGGGGTTAATATGAGGGACATGATGGGGTTAACTGCTATTAATGTGAGGCACATGGAGTTTCTGATACTAAATTAATAACCCCAAATGCTTGACATTACTAGGAATAGTAACTCCTGCAGGTACCTGTGTGTGTCACTTTCACTGTATTCTAGCTTCCTCTCCTCCATGCAGAGCAGTAGCAGGGCCTCCAGGGCTTTCACCTCTCTTGCTAGAGAAGGGGGAGTCTCCTATATCATTACTGTAGCACTAAAGGACCTCCCCCTCCATTTAATTTATGTAGGTCCTTGCCAGTCCGACCATGAGTTGCACCCTGACTCGTGTATAAGCCGAGGGGGGCTTTTTCAGTATAGAAACTGTGCTGAAGAAGTCGGCTTATACTCGAGTATATATGGTATACGCCATAGTGCACCAACTGTGTGATCAACAGTAGAAGGGTGATAGACACAGTAATATGCCTGGGATTAGAAAAAACCTCACCATTTAACCCCTTATACATCATGACCATGACCGACTCTAGCACCTAAGAAATGTCATCAAAGACAAAGAGATTTAATAACCTGTAATTTCCCAGTAAACATCTCCACCAAACGTTTCCTGTAGCTACAAGTGACATGCGCACAACATTGAGAAGAAATTTTTGACGATTCCTTTCTGCCCATGTATCTCTGGGATGCTTCGCTGTACCGACCTCTTAGTAAGCTTAAGGTCAGGACTTTGACTCCTTTCCTTAACACAAATCCTCTTCTATTCCAACCATTCTTTTATTGATTTACATGTGTGTTTATGTGTGTGGTCATTGTCTTGTTGAAGCACCCAAGGTCTCTTCAGCTTGAGGTTAAAGGGGTTTTCTGCACAAAAATCTTTTTTTTAGGTGTTTTAGTGTAAGCAATGGGTTAATAAGTGCACCCATATACCTTTAGCAGTGTTTGCAGTGATTTCTGGGTATCTTTGGTTGCTGCTGCATCCTGTGCATTTGCTTACCTGGTGTAACTTCCTGCTGTGCAGCTTCCTGTGTAGCTGCTGCACTAACTCCCTCCCACTCAGCTGCCTCATCTCCCACTCTCACTGACTAGCGATCCTGTCCATTACTAGACCTTCCCACCCTCACTATCTCACCAAGTCTATGGATCCCGGCTGTTACTAGCCCCTCCCACCCTCACCAGTCTCCCTGGCTAACCTATTCCGCCCACTGCAAGCAGACAGGAAGACAGAGAGGAGCCGTCTCCGAACACAGGAAGGCTTGGTAAGTATCGATAGGGATAGGGTAGGGGGAAGAGTGATGATGGCGTTCTGTTTCAGAAGCGGTGAAACGGAACATCACTGGATTATCAGAAACTGCTCCAGGGATATTGGTAATTATAGATTTTTTTTATTGAAGTAAATTAGAAGTTAGGCGGGGGAAAGGAGTTTAGTGTACTGTAGGGGTCAATTATAAGTTTATGCTGGAGATCCCCTTTAAGGACTGCTGACCTGACAATATCCTCCTAAATGCAACGATACACCTTTAATTTCATTGTTCCCTAAATAATCTCAAGGCATTCATGTCCTGAAGCAGCCCCAAGATGCTCCCTCCACCATGCCCTACATTTGGGATGATATCTTGGTGTGCAGTGTAATTTTTCCTCCAAACATAGCGTTGTGCATTTGTGCTAAAAATGTCCTGTTTTGTGTCATCCTTAAGGAAATTTTCCAAAAATATATAACGGAACATCCTGGTGGCATCAGGTAAAATAAAGACAGGCCACAATTTGCTTTCCAGACAGCAACACCTTCCTTTATGGTGTCCTTCAATCACATGAGTCGTGGTCGGAACCAGCTCTGAACCCCCAAGTCCTGCAAGAAACTGCCAACCAAAAAGTGTCCAGACAACCCATTTTTAGGGGGTTTCTAATTCCCTTGTGATTTTGTTTGTCATGAGCATGGGTAGTCAGGGGACCAATGGGTCTGAGCCGGCACCCGGCCCCTGAGTCACTCCAACATCTCCCACAGTACAAGTAACTAGCAGTGAGCACAGGAGAGGAGGGAAGAGGCCGAGTGTCTTGGGGCCAAATATTGAACCACTCCCTGAAGAAACTTTAAGGGTCTCCTATTCTTATTTCCAAAAGCAGAACCCAGAAATTGAACCCTCAGCTATTTTCTGAGACAGACGTCTATAGAGAATCAGTACTCTTTACCGCAGAAGTTTTTAGGCCTAAATATTTTTGACAAATTCTCTATAATATCTCCTGTATTCTGCCGCTATTATTACTCAGAGCAAATACTTTCCACCTATACTCTATAGACCAGAAAATATGCGGTGTATTGACAGATGTTTCATATGCAATTTAACCCACAGCTTTTACTTAACGTATAGAAGTGGACACCCAATGCCCGGAGCTACGTCAACCTGTCAAATATTTGCCTACAGCTGTACATAAGCAGAAGGTCAGAAGTTTAGGCTCGCTCATTAGCCTGGTAATATAACTTAGGTAGCCCCTTGTCATTCAATCTCTGACATTCCAAACCATTACCTGAACACACCCAAGTCATAGACTCGCCGTGCTAATTAATATGTCATGTCAGGGTGTAATGAGCAGACACATAGGAATGGCCCATGGCGGAATCTCTAAAGTGTTATTCAAGTGTTATGTAAGTCATAAGAAAAGTAGCACTTAGTGAATGTATGTATGGATAGACTAATGGTTCATGAGGGACACTACATGTACGAGAAGATAACCTGGACACAATAAATGAACAGTACAAGTGAATACAAGAAACTTTCCAATATATCTCCACTTTTCAGGCAGTTATTACATATTAGTCTACGAAGAGTGAAGGGGCATAGAAAAGACACTTAAATAATTGCTGTTTCTTCACTCTGCAGTTCTGAATGCTTTTAACACTGCTAAGTTTGTAGATAAGAGGCTAGGAGTGCACAGAATTAGGCAATAAATTAATGAACTAGGAGGCAGGAGGATCTTACTCCACCCCTGCCTGCTCCATAAAGCTCTGTGTGTGAGATGAGACAGATTGAAGATGGAAGATAAGAAGCAGGAGAACAGTTTGTTAATAAGTGTAGAAGGAGACAGATCTCCCTAATACGATATATTACACAGTTTCTTATATCAAATGCTCTATTCATTTATCAATAAAACTGGAAGTACGCTTTAAGTATGGTTATGTTCATAACAACACTCCTTTAAAAAGTATATGACAGTCTGATGTGAGAGCTGTACAGTCAAGATTCTAAGATAAAATTGGACAAATTACTGATAAGATAAGATAATCCTTTAATAGCCCCACCATGGGGAAATTCAGCGTGTTACAGCAGCATGGATAATACAGTAATAATACAAGAACACAACATACACAAAGCTCAGATAAAGGAAGAAGATAGTAGGAAGCATATCACAAATTCAGGATCATTTAGTCCTCTGTGCGGAGTGGTCTTCGCTTAGCTTGATGTTGATTATACAGCCTGACCGCGGTTAGGAGGAAGGATCTCTGATAGCTCCTTCTCACACTTGGGGTGAAGCAAGTGGTCACTGACAGTACTGCCCAGTGCTATCACGGTCTCATACATGGGATAGGCGTTGTTCTCCAGCATGGAGCTCACTATGGACAGTATCCTTCTGTCACCCACCACCTGTACTGGGTCCAGGGGGCTCCCCAGGACACAGCTGGCCCTTCTAACCAGCCTGTCAAGTCTATTCCTATCCGTGGCTGGTATACTACACCCCCAGCAGGCCACACCGAGGAAGATGGCTGATGCCACTCCAGAGTTAAAAAACGCAGTATGACGTGCCCCCTGGACTCCAAAAGCCCTCAGCCTCCTGAGCAGGTAGAGCCTGCTGTGACCCTTTCTGTGCCCAGTCCAGCTTATTATTGCACACCCAGGTACTTGTAGGTGTTCACTATCTCAATGCCCGTCCCCTGGACGTCCACTGGTTTTGGAGAACGTCTCCGTTTACTAAAGTCCACCACCATCTCCTTGGTCTTCCTATAACTAATGTTTAAGGTTTTATATAGGTCTCTGGGATACTGAAATGCAGAAGTGTAAAAATGACTTCACTTAGCTATGATGACATAAAGCAGCAAGTTTTTAAAACTGGAAGTTTATTATTAGTAGTATGATTATGATTATTTTCACCCGTGTGTATTTATGACCCGTTCATTGGTCGCTCTGTACACTAAATTTAATTTTCATTGCCAAATCAATTTGTTACTTGTGCACCAAAGACAATATGCCATGTACCAATATTGTAGTAACCATCTTTGTGATGCCCTCCTTTCTGCCTCTGCCAAGTGGCATCACTTCCTGTCCACTCATAAAGCAAGAAGCAGGTACTCAAGCGCATAGTCCTGGGCAATGGGGATTGCTTACGTTTGGGCATATTAATAACACAAGAAGGAAAAATCGGTCCCTCGTCCCCACAAAAAACAAGTGCTCAGTTTGTCTTCAGGTCAGGCACTTCCATACTGGGTCCAGAGCAGCGTAGTAGACATGTCAGCGTTAGGACCCTGTGTATGATGTCTCCTAGGATGAAGAGGAGCCTTGACAAGGGATGCAAGAATGTGGGCCTGACTAAGTATTCTATATCTGGTCTGAATTTATTCAAGGACCTAAACTGGGGGGTGAAATAATGCAGTGTTCTGGGATACCTAGTTATTTAGGGTTCTAGTCTGAACTGGCACCTGAATTACTGTGGGTGTCAGAGCGTAGGACAGGGTAGCAGAGAAAAGTGTCTGAATAACCATAGTTAATTTTATCTGTCCATATTTAAGAAACCTAAACAATAGTGGTGCAGATTTACTAATACTGTCTAAAAGTTAGACAATGCCAACTTAGACTAGACATTCTTAAAGGGGTTTTCCAGGCAGAAAATCTTTTTTTTTTTTTTTAAAGAAAGGTCTGTTAGTGCTAGTAATGGGTTAATAAGTACGCCATATACCTCTAGCAGTTATTGGGCATCTCTGGTTGCTGCTGCATCCACTGCTTTTGTTTACTTGGTGTGACTTCCTGCTGTGCAGCTTCTGTGTAGCTTCTACACTATTTCCCTCTCTCTCAGCCCTCCTTCTGTCTCACTCCGTTACACTACCCCTCCCTGTATCACTAGCCTAGTGATCCCACTCATTACTAGCCCTTCCCATCCTCCCCCGTCTAGCTAGCCTAGCTATCCCCACCATTACTAGCCTCTCCCACCCTCCCCCTGTCTCCCTAGCTAACCTATTCCGCCCACTACTAGCAGACAGGAAGAGGGGAGGAGCCGTTCCTGGACACAGGAAAGCTTGGTAAGTATTGATGGGGAAGGGGGAGGGGAGAGTAATGGTGACGTTCCATTTTGGAAGTGGTGAAAAGGAACGTCACCAGATTATCAGAAAGTGTCCCTGGGGCAGTCACATGGGATATGGGTAATTATAGATTTTTTTTAAATTGAAGTAAATTAGAAGTTAGGCGGGGGGAGGGGGTTTAGTTTAGGGATTAATTCCTAGTTTATCCTGGACAACCTCTTTAAACTACACAAGATTTATCACAGTTTCTAATACTGTTTGATATATTGTGCTTGATAAATCTCCCCCAATGAGTGACTGCACAATATCTGCAACACCAGATCTGACCTGACATATCTAACGTCACAAGATCATCTTACATTAGGTGTCGTTTTATACTGTTTACCTGGCTTGTATTCTTGAGGTCATTGACAAATTAACACACAACACAATTGTAAATGAATGGCCTGGGGCACCCTGTCAAGTGATATTAACACTACCAATCAACACATTGTCAAGATATGAAGCTCCAGGAAAATTTTGCTGGGACCCAAGACGAGATTTTTCTTACTAGAACTTGCAAAAAACCATATTGCTTATAGAAATGTCGCCATTGCCTTCAGTAGTAGATGCTGATAACCACATCTTACATAGATCAGACACTCTAAAGAAAGGCTATGAAATACTGAATCAATCTTGTCACAAGTTTGCGAGTTTAGGATTCATATTCAGTCACCCATCAAAGCAGGTCAAACATGCAGCAGTTTGGGGAATAACACTGCCTGTCACTGCTTGGATGAGTTGATCTACCACCAAGGGTCATCTGCAGTACAGAGACTTCATCTAACCAAGTACATTTAATAGTAGTTTAGACCATTGAGATGATCTCACATTCTGATAACAGAACTTTTATTGTAAGTTATGGTTGCACATGCTTATCATTTACCAACCAAACACAGGTAGGAGTCCGGTCACTTATAGTGATTTTCTGGTTTTAATATAAGTGAGGTTTACTGAGACAATAGACAAAACTCTTACATTTTTTCCTTTCATTCATCCTCGTCTTCACTATTTTAAGGGTGTGTTTACAAGTTCAGTTTTCCAGGTGTTATTTTTGAAGCCAAAGCTAGACTTGGATTGGAAAAGAGAGAAGTAGCGCCTGTGCCATTAAGTGGATTAAGTTTACATTCGTGGAGACTCCAAATGGACCCCATGAACAGAAACGCGAATGCAAATGTGAACCTAGCTTAACTATAATACTATGCTTCTACCCTGTGTCAGTCACTGAATTGGTTGACTACGCCGGCTTTACGAGCGCTCCCATTGAAGTGAATGGGAAGTGTTCGGTAGCCTTCCACAGCGCTCGCGTGTATGGCTGTGAATGAGGATTTTTACAAGCCCGGCGTTACTCTATGTGAAGGCAGCCTTAGGCTATGTAGAAATCCATGAGAAAATGGCACGGATGGTAGCCATGTTCTATTCATGTCCTCTACAGACCCGATCATTTCAATGAATGAACCCAAACGATAAAACTAAGGAACAGGACCTCCAGTTTGACTCCAGACCCTCACATGGACCTGCGATAATACATAGTCATGTATGTTGTGCCTTAAAAAAGAATAGGTCTGTGTGATCTGTTGAAAAACATGGACAGCAATCTGTGAAAGGACACTCTTCTACGGCCATATATAAGCACTACAATATAAGCTGTAGAAGACCATGTATTAGCCAATTCTTCAGGCTGACCTCACCGAGGCTTCTCCAGCTCCTCCGAGACCACTACGCAAAGATGTTTTAGGCTAAGGCCACATATAGCAAAATGCAGCTAAAAAACACTGGGGGAAAAAAAGCTACAAAAAGGTTTGCCTTTTGGGGATGCGATTATGTAAAATCTTATTCACTTTGCATAGACTGTAAAAAAAAAAAAAAAAGTGTCCCGTGTGATCTTGTCACGGATTCCTCAGCTGATTCAGGGAAACCGGGGGCAGAAAAGGAAGAGGAATCTCAAGCAGATTTTCGCCTCAAATTCCTCTTCATTTTCCACCATGTGAACATACTATAAACTTCTCTCCATGTAAATCCCTGCCCCCGTAATAAAATAATAATGACTCAAGTATCAGAGATCACATTTGTACCAAGCCTTTCATGACTAGGGCACAGGGGGTAACTACCGTGGTAGCGGCTGCCACAGGGCTTGGAACATTAGAGATTGCAGCTTCCATCTGGCCCATAAACCAAAGAGACCCACAGATTCCCCTAACCACACAAGGTTGAATAAACTCCTTAGCACCCAGAACTATCACTATCAAAAATTCACTTTAGGGAAGAGTTAGGGGGGCCTGGACAAAAGATTCTGCCGGGGCCCACAAGACTTTAGTTACGCCACTGCAATGAACCCTTCTGGTAAACTGTAGAGAGGGCAGTGTAAAAATGGCACATAGCTTTTGACTTTTTTTTTTTATGAGTCTGCCCTACATCTTCATAATTTCCTCATGCTTATTACCTCATGAAAGCCACTTATTGACTTATTCTACACAAAATCCGTTGTGATCCATCAGAGGGTCGGAAAGTCTTTGTCGGTCACCGACAGCAAGAGGTAAAAGGTCTCTTCTGTCAGCTTTGTTTTTTTGATGGATTAGAACAACGGACACCAAAACTACTTTAAATTTTAAAGGGTATCTGAGTTTTGTTTAAAAATTTGCAGGGCCTTGCTAGACAATCTGTTCTCTGGTTATATACCATACATGGTCTTCTATCAGCTTTTCTACTGCTAATAGCCCAATTACGAGGAGTGTGCATTAAAGATTTCCCCTGGCCCACTTCTATCTATCACAGGACTCCGAAACTGCACATGTGTAATGATATAAGTCTCTATAGGTTATGTGCCAATATGCAACTCAGAACTGATAACGGTCTTGATTTTACAGGTGCTGAAGTTGTGTGAGGTTTGATAATGGACCCATTGGTATACAGAGCAATCATCAAGTTCCTTTACTTGAAAGGCCGCACACCAAAGTTGACGTTCGATGAGATGAAAGCGGTTTATGGTCAGGATTCCCCATCATATGATGTAGGCAAGAACTGGCTTCGTCAATTCAAATGTAGTCAGACTTCGGTGGAAACAGCGTCAATTCCAGGGCGACCTCGCTTTGCTATTGATGAACACATCATCCTGGATGTGCAGGACAGTATTATGAAAAATCACCGTGTAACCATTCGCCACCTAACCAAAAATGTCAAGATTAGTGTGGGGTCTGTGGAAAAAATCATTCAAGACCATCTTCACATGTATAAGGTATTTTCTCACTGGGTTCCCCAGGTGCTAACATCTTTCCAGAAGCAGGAACAAGTCAAATGCTCTCAGGCTCTATTGACAATGTCCAATGGGGACCAGGAGGACTTTTTCAACAGATTGATCACACTGGATGAAAGCTGGGTCCATCACTATGCTCTAATCAATGCAATGGAAGCATCATGACTTACTGCCTCCAAAAAAGGCACATGCCCAACCCCCAGCAGGCAAGGTCATGCTCACAGTATTTTGGGACAGCACAGAGTAGTATTGATGGATTTCCTAGCAAAGGGTACCATGATCACTGGGGCATACTATGCTTCCTTGCTTCAGAAATTGCGTGATGCCATCAAAACCAAGAGACGTGGCATGCTCACCAAAGGTGTCCACCTTCTGCAAAACAATGCACCAGTTCACAACTCATATGTTGCCCAAATGGAAATATACTCCTGTGGCTTTGAAATTCTACCGCATCCCCCCTTATTCACCCCACCTTGCACTTCCACCTGTTTCCAACAATGAAGTTATTTTTGAAGGGCAAGCATTTTCCAGATGATGAGACTCTGATTTCCAAAGTCACAACATGGCTTTTGGAGCAACCTATCGACTTCTACAAGCAAGGTGTTTACAGTTTCTTAAAGAGATGGGAGAAGTGTGTGTCTCTAGGTGGCACCTATGTAGACTACTAACTGTGCCAAGTTTCATTGCTCTCAGTCCACAGGAAGAGGGTCAGGGGAAATCTTTAATGAACGCCCCTTGTATGGCGGCAGCACATTCTACTTTTCATCCTGAGGATGGTGTCATTAAGGAGCAGTCTCAACTTCTCCCATATCCATTACTACTACTACTTCTGTTTTCCTGACATGTAATTCTGCCAGGAGTAACTGAAAAATAACGAACAAAAAGCTATTCAGAAGTAAATACATGCACATAGTAAACTTTCTTACATTGTAAGCTGCGCAGTCATAGTTACATAGCTGCATACTAGATGAGGTTGGATGAAGACATCAGCCCATCAAGTCCAACCAATAACCCTACAAACCCCTACAGTGTTGATCCAGGAGAAGGGAAAAACCCCCATGAGGTTCATGCCAATGTACAGGCTCTGAGAAGAAAACCAGCCCCTCCTCCCTTTACCAACCGTGAAACCCAGGTTACTTGTGAAAGTAACAAAGGACAGAACTTCCTTAGTAACAGAGTGAACAGCAAATTATCTAGGAAGGTGAAACCTGGCAGCAACATTACAGAGTTTTTTCAAGAAGAAAACAGCAACACTTCAGTGCATTATATTCTGGTCCAGTATCAGCTGCTCTATGAAATAAGAATACGTTGTCTGAAAAGCTAGTGATCATTCTCAGGATTAAGCTAATATAGGAACTTTAGATCTTCCTTGTAGTTTTTTTTTTTTATTACTCTCATAATTTTAAATATAAAAAGGTAAAAATATTTAAGGCTAAAGCCCCACATTGCGGAAACGCGGCTTTTTTTGTTGCAGCTTTTGCTGCGTTTTTTTTTAACCTAAGTCAGGAGTGGATTGAGCAGAAGGGAGAAATATCACAGATTCCTATATATTTCCCATTCCTTTAGTAGCCATTCTTGGCTTTGGCTCACAAAATGCAACAAAAAAAGCATTTGGGGGGCCTCAGCTTAAAGGGGTTTTCCAACCAGTCAAAATATTTTTTTTTAGCAAAGGGTCAGAGTGGCTTAAACGATCACCTGCCTTAGTCAATGGCCGGGGTTTAGTGAGTTTTTTTTCTATTCATTTTTTTCTACCTTTGCTACAAAAATATTACCAGTCAGAAAATCACTTTAATTCAACTTTGGCCCTTAAAGTCTAAACACATAATTAGAGAGTTATTGGGGGAAAAAAAGTTACAAAAATTAAAAAAACAAAATTAGTTGTTTGCATATTTTATTTTTCTTTTTTTCTCATTTCTTTTTTTTTTTTTTAATTTCTTTATTTTTTTTTATTTTTTATTTCCAACTGAACACATCTGGCATAATTTACATCTTTGCAATAAAACATGGTTACAATAGCTTAAGGAATTCATATATCCAAAATATTTCACCATGATTCAAGATGAAATGAACTTATCTTCCAGGTGTTCAATATCCTTCTAATTCTAAGCTACAACTCAAGATATTGCTTACAGACTGGTGATGAATAACTTAATATTTACGGCGACTCCGTCAAGGTATCGGAATCAATTATTTTCTTCTTTTTCTTTTTTCTTCTTCTTAAAATACAAACAACAATGTAGAAGAAAACCAAGTGGTAAAACTTACTAATACAAGGTGGAGAACAAATAATCACATCAATAAATAATGATATGTTTCTGGTGCAAAGTGCCAATACAAATTCTCAATTTTTTTTTTTATTTGACAATTTTTTTTTTCTTTTTTAAAATAAATGACTGCAAGTGAGTGTAAATTACATTCCTGTTACATGCCTCATAGCCCTACCGACACAATATGTACATCTATGACAATACAGTCACTAAATATACAAAGAAGAAACAAGTGGATTTACCCCTGGGTGTGTCATTGAACAGTACAATGTGCAGGAAAATATTTTGACAGCCATCACTGCAGTGTGGTATCGTCCACGTCTTAGGCTGGCCACATGGCTTTCCGTAAGGGCCGCCATGATAGAATAACACCAATCCGTAACCAAGGCCTAAGCAATGTACTCCACATATTGTAATTGATTTATTCTACACCCCTTTTACCTGTTTACAGAGGGGCCTGGTCTTATTTTTTTTTGTCTTCAACCCATATTGATCGGCACTATGAAATGTAAGGAAGAAAAAACAGGGTGTCTCTATATATATATGTATACATTTGCCTCATCTCTCCGTCATGATCATAAAGAAACCAAGAACCACAGCAAACATGTCTCTTATGAGAGATTTATGGCAAACCATGGCTTCAGATCCCTAGGTTTTAAAAGTTTACGGGATTTCACTAAGAAGGTGGGGGGGGGGGGGGGAATAAAAGAAAAAAAAAAGTGCAAAAGCAGATTTTGGTGTAAATGTGAAAAGGATCGGACAAACCCATATTCAACCTTTTAACGCAAGCTGCATCTTTTTCATTTCGTGGAGACACCTGATCCCTCAGGTGCAGAGTACGAGCACGGTTTAGCGTCACGAGAAAACTAAGAAACTTTTTTTTTTTTGTTCTTTATACAAGGTTTTACTTTTACAAAAGTATCCCTTTTAAAGTTAAAGATGTGCATCTGATGTACAAAGTATCAAACATATTTTTTTTTTTATATTTAATTTTTTTTTATTTTTTTGTTTTTTTTTCACAGCTTGAAAAGAGGCTGGAAATGGGATGTAGGATTCATGGACTAAACACCATAGCAGCTGGACACGATCTTCTTCATGAGTGACCGAAAGTCTCTTTTGTGATGTGTCCTACCAGCTTTTCATGAATAAATAAAACTGAAAAGATTTTTTTTTCCGAGACTCCTCCTACCGCTCAGAATATACATAGTACAAGCTTGCCTTTAGCAGCTGGTGTTCAGTTGTGAAAAAAAAACACACAATGTAAAGTGGTTTGCTGACTACAATGTACAGCTATTGCTGAGTGTAATGGAATGTACAATGGAGCTCAATGCAGGCTTGCTCTTCCACCAGAGATGACAACGCCTTGTAACTGCAGCGCTTGTGCTCTCAGCATGAGATTTGGCATTCAGCACTTCAGTCAACTTCAGTATCTGTTCTGATGTTCGTAATGCCATCGATTAAAATCTATATTAAAAGCTACAATGCTACCAGAAGCCATGCCAGTGATCAAGGTCCTGCGAGACAAGAAAAAGAGACAAGGGTTACATGGCTGCAGATGTTGTACACCATGGACATAAGCACTAAAGCAGGGCTAGGCAACCAAAAAATCACAGATGAAATACTCAGATGGCCGGTCAATAATTGTAAGGCTGACGACCCCTATACTAAAGTCATATACCACAAACCATAACACAGAAGTGCTGCCACCAGATGCTTCAGGATGCACGTGTTTACTGCTACTTCGTGGAACTGGAACATTGTGTCCTATGGTGGCCCTTGCACTCGGTATTATGTCCCGTAGAGGCCCATGTACACAGTATAATATTCCAACTTTTGTAATATTCCAATCTTCGCCACTCACTAGCTTTAATTATACTGTAGGATCTCTTCAGATCTCAGAGTATAATAAGTGGAGGTCTAAGAGGTGACAAATATAAAAAAAACAATGTTACTCACCTCTTCTGCGCTCCGCAGTGACTCTGTTCTCTTCGGGGCTTCTGCCTGAAGTCACAGGGGTCACATCCGTTGTCATTATACGTAATGATGCCAACGTGACCAAAGGCCCTATCAGTGGTCTCTTAATTCAGGCAGAAGCACTGAAGAGAACAGAGCCGCTGCAGAAAAGGTAAAGGTGAGTAATATTAATTTTTATGTTTTATCACCTCTCCTGGGGCTTCGCTTATTATACTCTGGGGTTTGTACAGACCCCACAGTATAATAAATAGCAGTTTTGTTTCAGCATTTTTTTTGGTCCGATCGAAACAGCTGGGGGAGGGCTCGGGCTGCCCTTGCCAGGAAAATAAGCCTCGCGTGCCATGCCGTTGGTTGCCAACCCCTGCACTAGATAACTGTCAGCAGATCCTGCCAGTGTAGACAAGACCCAACAAAAGCCTGACCAAAGATCTACCATTGGAGAAAACATATTACCAGGGTTTCTAAAGTCAGCTTTGCTGGAGTTTGCATTGCCGTAAGTTCTGACAAATTTAGCAAAAGTTCTACAATGTTTGATAAATTTTGTGCATCTAACTCTTCTGCCTTGAGATGTTAGACCACTTTCCATAGCACATCCTACTGGAGTGAGAGGGCAACATTTTTTGTGGGTTTGTCAAAAATCTGTTGTCCATCAATTGAAGGGGTTTTGTTGGCTTTACCAATCGATCGTTGAGACTGGTACCCAGGACCCCCATGGATCAGCTGTTTGTAGTGGCGACTCATGGGTCATGTAATATCACGTCTGGCAGCTGCTTCTTAGTGGAAATAAATCGGTCACCAAATTTCTTTTAGATACCAATGCGTACAGATGGGGTACCAAAGCTCTATGAGAAGGATACCGGTATAAAATCCCTAGGTAATCAATATTAAATCTGCATAATAATTTCCACCATGTATTAGATTCTTACGTTCTTCATGTATACTTAAAAAATAAAGAATATAATTACAGTAGCAATGTATTTTAGCTGGGAGTTTAGCTGTGATGGGCTGGAAAGACCTCTGGCCATTTTTCCTTATGCCCTCACTATAATGTGCCCAGGGTTAAGATCACTGACGTTATCCATGGTTATACAGAAGCCCAATATCCTGTGGGAACCGCTTTGGGATTCTCCAGAGAAAAGTAGTCTCAGGAAATGTCTCTTCTTATACCGAGGCGATCACTATGGGAATAGGGAGAATGCACTAAACAAGGATAAGATACGGCTGTCCTTTACAACACTAGGCCTCTTTGAAGGAATCTTCCACTGACAAGTGCGGAAAATTTGAAGGCTCCTGATTTACATAGGTAGACATAGTCAGACACATAGCACATTGTAGGCCATAGACTCACCTCTGATCATGTGACAAATCCATGGCTCTTATCCCAGCATCACATCCAGGGTAAATATAGAGCTGCTTAAAATCACAAGCCTGCCAGACTTCTACCACTCCGTTATCTCCTCCCGTCACAAGATTCTGCCCATCGCTGCTCAGAAGGATGGCCTGGACAACACAGAACATAGCTCCCTTTAGCTACAAGATGACTCGCACAAAGTAACAGAAACTGAATTATTAGACAAGGACTCAGCAACAAGGTTTTTAGTGCTAGGAATAATATGCTGTATCTATCTGGTTAATATACATGTACTGTATGCTCTGCAAGTCCTTACATTCAATTGTCTGAAGCTAAAAAATGTAAATATTACACAAATACCCAAAATGCCATTGGAAATACAACGTATATAGAAAGCTACACATACCCTGGTTGAATCGCTGATCTCCATTTGGCCCAGAAGTTTGCCATTTATGCTGAAGTTGCAAAATCTCCCCCTTTCATAGTATATAATACAATGTCCTTCACTGGATACAGAAATCAAGCGGGGGTATAAGCTGTTCTCTGGTCCCTCCAGCGCTCTGAGCAGATCCCCTGTGATTGTATGGACCAAGCATGGGCCCTCTACAAGACAGAAAATAAGACTGGAGTTAATATAAAGTACATGCTAGAATACAAGATTCTACTTATATTGGAGGAGGAAACCTAAGTTTAGTTGAAGAAGATGAGGAGGAATGTGAAGGTGCCAGATTATCATATACATTGGATTACTGGACAGTCCAAAACCCCCCACCAAAAACCCCATAAAAGAATAAATCATGTGAATCATGTTTCACTGTAAGGTTAGAGAGTGACGATAAGCACATGGTGTTTTCATCTTAGATAGTCCTGGCATATCTCCAAACCCATCCTGTCTGCTGTCCCCCACATTCAGGCAGAGAGAGAGTATAGACATGCCCCCCTCCATACATAACTGTGGAGAGTCCTGGCCTCAATCATGTATTATTTTTATTAGGAATTATAATCCATCATCAAGTGAATTATATGGCGACAATCTTAAGCAGTTGTAAGGGCCAGGAAGATATAAAATGTGACTCCATATCTAAAATTAGTCTTGCAGTTGTGTAGAGTGATATTTGGTGAATGTTTTTGTAATATACTTTATTAACCTATCTAACTTTCTTTTAATAGAAAACAGGTTGTTCTCACTAGCAATGGTCTAAACATTGCCAGGGAGATTCTGTCCTGTATACACATACTCAATGCTTAATGTAGAGCTTTGGCAATTGCCAAAAAGGGGATGGTCACGTCAAATAGTTCCCCTGTTTTATAGAATTTAGGACATATGGTTGATTCATAGCTGTAACTTGCGTCTAAGACTGCAGCTCATGTAAAAGAAAAACACTGTATGATCTGCTTCATGTAAAGCTCAAATCCCCAACTGTGTTTTTAACTAGTGATATCTCAAGTTATTGTATAGCTAGTGCTGCATCTCAGAATCTCAGCTTTCATTTGATACCAGAACCATTTTCCTAGGTTGCATAAAACCAGAGATACAGCCACTCTGTAATGACTATTCCCTCTTTTGCAAATGCTACAGCTCTACACACTGGCGATACTAATGGTTTCCCCCTCGCAACAGCTTGGTAACAGGGTTGACAGGGAGAATGTTGAAGCCTGTTTTCTATTAAAAGGAAGTTAGAGAGGTTAATGAAGTATATTACAAAAATGTTCACCAAACGCCCCCGACATAATAGTAAAAAACATATATGATGCTCGGCCCTGTCCTGTCTCAAAATCATCAGACATTATACAGCTGTGAAAACGGAAAAGGAAATTGGATCCAATAATTAATATGATTAAATGTATATTAACCCTTTCATTATTTCTTGAACCCTGGCTTCCAGCACGGCCCAGTATAAGCTGGTTTTTTTTTACTCCCAATCAATATTTTGTCACATTGTTCCTCTGAAATCATTACCCTTAGCTTGGATGGTGGTGGCGGCAGGTGTTACTATGTCTCTGCTGCGTCCTCCCCGTGCCAACAAGTACAATGACTGGTCGAAAAAGCGCACATATGCTTAGATGTAAACATCAATACAAACACACCAGATAGTGACACCGCGCACAATAAAAACCTCAACTATTCAAAGCAAATTGTGTGATACTGAGACAGGGTCAGCGGGCCGTGCGGGCCCATGTCGTACACATATTTACTACACGCCTCTCCCCAGCAATTCTCCTTATCTGATGAAAGTGAGAACACAGATGTAAAGAAGATGCCCGCCTTCTGGGTGACTGCTCCTTTTGTTACTTCAATGAAACATGGATTATTCACCGCTGGCTGCACATAAATGAAAGTAATTTGGTCTCTGTAGAAGTCACAGTGAGGTCTGTAATATTGTGCACGCTATATGTCGCATAATCATTGTTTTCTACCGGGCCGCGGCTAAAAGCACAATATTGAGTTAATTTTACGTGGGCCGACTCTCTGATGTGCTCTTAACCTAAAGCTACTTACTATTAATTGTAAGAAAAAAAAAAATCAATTGGACAATAAATGTCCTTGTCACTTTTTAACCTCTTCATGACCAGGAGGGTTTAGTTTCACCTTCTTAGTAAATGTTACATTTTTGGAATCTTATATCCTGGCGATGATCACTAATGTTATTATTACATGTATTATTAATAGAATGATTAGTAATACCAGAGTTTTGTATTCTCATGCTTATTCCTTTTTTGTTATTTCTTAAACTAGTGCCATAACTGTTGGAGACTTAGTCGCAGCGTTCGCTTAAAATTGTGGACACCAGACGGGTCCCATTAAAGTCAATGGGGTCACCGGCCTCTATGGTGTTTTAGTGGCCCAACTCTCTGTTGGGTGGATCTCCTAGTGCATTACCAAATTTATCTATGTTATATAGCGCCAACATATTCGACAGTGTTCTGCAGACATTGTTATCACTCGCTGCCCAAAGTTAGCCTCACCATCTTATTCACTATTATCATGTGTGAAGGTCCAACTGGCGGAAGGACCAAATTCCTCAGAATAAAGGAGTGACAGCTATTTGGACGCTTCTGTTCCTTACAGTATTTCCAGTGTAGTGATGCCTCTGACCAGCTACTTTAAAAGGGTTGGCCTGCAGTCGACTTATTGGGAAGTCTGGAAGTATCGCTGTGCGGGGAATAGGACAGTCGCCCTTTACGGCCTCTTTATTCTTGGAATAAAAGGAGACTAACCAGAAAACAAATTCTAAACCATTATTAGATGGAAATGCTCCTTTAAAAAGTATGTTTGCCTATTAGAATAAGTCTACATGGTGACACTGACCACAATGGTCAAGCAACCAAAGAAAGTTGTGTTGCGCTCCTGCACCAATGTAAGTGCGTGGAGTAGAATTGCAATACCAAGGGTACTTTGACTGTGGCATCCATGACGAATGCCCCCAGCAATATTCAATCTGTTTGTACCTAGAAGTTCCAGTCACAGGACCCTCAGGATCACAATGCAACTCTATTCACTTATACTGATGGTAACATGGTGTTCTTGAGTCGCCATCAAAGTCTCCATGTTGTCCTAGCCTTAATGCATTCAGTACAACAATGACATGGAAACCAACATTTAAACTACTAACTTAAACCTGACATAGTTAAAAGTCAGCAATATTTGCTGTAAATTATTCCTCCATAGTACATATGCAGCTTACAATAGAGCCAGTAATGTGTAATGGGGCCTGCACTAATATCTACAGGGAATATATGACATATAGAGGAAAGGTCTGCGCTGCCACTTACTTCTTTAGAGCAACGACCATGACCTTAATGATTCCATAACTCATTTGCATATTGTCAAAGATGGCGATATGTCAGTAACAGAGGCACCGACTGATAAGTGCCATCTGATATCTGCAGGGCTGATATGCTGAGTTCTGGTGACAGAGTCCATTTAAAGAGGACCTTTCATTGATTTGGGCACAGGCAGTTCTATATACTGCTGGAAAGCCGAGCAATTCAGCGCACTGTCCCGATCTGTGCCCCGGGTAAAGAGCTATCAGTCCCGGTACCGTAGCTCTTTACAGTCAGAAGGGCGTTCCTAACAGTCAGTCAGGTACGTCCTTCTCCACAGCAGCACCTATCGCGCTGTGCTGTGTGAGCGGGGAGGAACGCCCCCTCCCCTCCTGATAATACTCGTCTATGGACGAGCACTGTGAGCAGAGGGAGGGGGCGTTCCTCCCCGCTCACACAGCACAGCGCGATAGGTGCTGCTGTGGAGAAGGACGTACCTGACTGACTGTTAGGAACGCCCTTCTGACTGTAAAGAGCTACGGTACCGGGACCGCTAGCGCTTTACCCGGGGCACAAATCGGGAAAGCCGACAGTGTGCTGGATTCAGCGCACTGTCAGCTTTCCAGCAGTATATAGAACTGCCTGTGCCCAAACCCATGAAAGGTCCTCTTTAAGTAATATACAGAGCAAAACTAGTGTGCACAATGTAGTAAGTGAATAGTTAAATCTGTATTATATGATATTTAGATAAAAATACATGATGTAACACAGATGTGCCCTCATCTATCAGTAGAGAATAAAATGCTATAAAATAAGAAGGCGGTGGTAGTGCATCATATACATGGGGAAGGGGGGATGCCAAAAATAATCTAAATAACATGTCTTTCTAGAATACCATAAAAGGGTAAAGAGAGCTAGTAAAGCAGTCTGCAGAGCGCAGTGTGGACAGCGATTAAGTTAAGGGTGTTGAGATTTGTCAGTAACATTGGGTTTATTCATGTCAACAAGCCGGAGAAATGCGAGAAAGAATAGACATTGGCGCAGCTTATATCAGAATGAGCGAGCCTATAACAAATCCATTGAGAAATGCATGTTAACATGGCCATTATCAGGCGTGTCCTGCTGTACAGGAGGTGGATCCTGATCAAAGTAACCCGCAGCTTAGGTATAAAGTGCAATCGAGAGATTTCCTAAAGCGCTTCTGACATCTGTCCTCTTATTTAGAAAAACACACTAAGTGAAACCGTATACCAAAGCCTTCTCAGGAGAAAATCCAATCAAAGGATCGGCGAATGTTCACTGGTGTCAGCCGGGGACAAAATAACTTGTAAGCTAATCATCTGGGAAAATTCATGTAAATCCAGCACGTCCCCATGTATGGAGGAGGAAGTCATCAAAATGGGATTCCTTCATTGGCCAAGTGATGAGTGCGGAATGATGCCAGGTCTGGATGCCAACGTCAGCCACGGGCAAGGCCTGGCATCCAATGTATCACTAGTCACTGTATCTTTGTCAGGGCTGGTTACAGGATGGAGGACCCTTGGGCGACAGCACCTCAGTCTGCCCCTTTGCGGCACAACTCGTGTGACAGTGTTTTCCTTTGATAGGCGGCCAAACAAAAAACACCTGAAATTGGAAAGTTTTTTGTAGCCGCAACCTGCTTGAATGCTGTAGGTCTTCTAGAACTTCAACTTTTGCATTGCAAAGATCAAAAACCATGGGTGCCCCCACACATATAACAGGCCTTTATGCCCCCATAACATGTAATCCCATCCTTATACCCACATACAGTATGATGCCCCCCTTACACCACCACAGTATAATGTCCTCTTTATGCCCCCATACAGAACAATGGCCTCCATGTAACCCCGTTTAATTCCCCATAAAGTACAATGGCCCTACTATGCCCACAAATAATGGCCTGTTTTGACCCCATACAGTACAATGCTCCCATATAATGGTTCCTTATACCCCCATACAGTAACCCTTATGACTCTATACAGCACAATACCCCCATATAATAGTCTCTTATACCCTCATAGAGTAACCCTTGCCTCTATACAGTACAATACCCTCATATAATGGTCTCTTATACCCTCATAGAGTAACCCTTGTCTCTATACAGTACAATACCCCCATATAATGGTCTCTTATACCCTCATAGAGTAACCGTTGTCTCTATACAGCACAATACCCCCATATAATAGTCTCTTATACCCTCATAGAGTAATTGTTGTCTCTATACAGTACAATACCCCCATATAATGGTCGCTTATGCCCCATACAGCACTTCTATATTCACCCATAAACAGTTCCTTATGCTACAATACAGTCAGTGCTGCTGTGTTGCCCCATGTAATGACCCGTTACGTCTCCATATAGTACAGAGCCACCTTCTGCCCTCATATAACATCCCCTAATATCCCATACAGTGATCCTTACTCCCCCCCCACTTTATGGGGCAGAACAGTAAGTGCAGGTTTCCTAGCTCCTCAAGACCCCGACCCTTTGCTCCTGAACCCGTGTGGGACCCCAGATGCCCTGGGCTCCAGCTACACACTATGCAGATAAAACTATAATAAGAACTACTGGGGATATTTATCATGATGGGAATTTTAAGAGTCAGTTTTGCTGGATTTGCTGTGATATAATTTATGGAAAAGTTATCAGATGCCACACATTTGATAAGTCTAACACATCTTTCCTAACATATTACTTCGCTTTCGACACCTCCTCTTAATGAAGTATGTGACAATTTTTATGATTTTTTTTTAAAAAAACTTGCATTTGATACAGTAACTATGATACACAGACGGTTAATCCGACTAACCACACCCACGTCCCACCCACTTTTCAAAAAGAAGTGAGAATAAGTGGTAGAAAAATGCAAAAACTTGCACATTGCTTTGTACAAATGAGCTAAAAAAGTCAGAAATCCCTATCTTGTTTTTATATACCAGAAATCTGGAGTCTAGGGCTTAATAAATTCCCCTATATGTAATATGCATAAAACAAATGGTAGATGTTATAGTGTAATGAAAACAAGAAGCAAGAAACAAGGCACCCACCTTTAGCTCCACTGATGACAAGCCCCAGCTCTGCACATACGGACACACAGACAACTTCATGGTCATGGCCGGTGAGCACCGCTCTTGGAGCCGGATAGTCGCCTGAAACGTTTGAACATGTAGGGTTATTAAATTTCACATTAATGTAAAGTTTTTCTCTTCTGAGCTAAAAATACTGATCCTAAGGAAAGGTCAAGAATATCAGATAGGTGAAGGGCTGACACCTTGTACCCACATCAATCAGCTGTCTTGAACAGCTTATACACAGAGAACGGAACTAAAAAACAAACAGTGCCATTCTTAGTGTAGTGGCCAGAACAGGTACTGCAGATCAGCCCCCATTCATCTGAATGTGAATTAGACTGCAGTAACTCAGTTCTGCCACTACATAGAGAACAGCGCTGTCTGCTTCCTGCTCCATTTTCTGTGTAGCAGCTGATTCACAGAGGT
The DNA here is from genome assembly GCF_031893055.1 of Leptodactylus fuscus. NCBI lineage: Eukaryota > Metazoa > Chordata > Amphibia > Anura > Leptodactylidae > Leptodactylus > Leptodactylus fuscus. Next base: position 242,009,302 of record NC_134266.1, read on the forward strand.
CCCAGTTGTTAAAGCCCTGCTTATCAGATGTTGCTGACCTATCTTTAGGATAGGTCATGAATATTTTTGGTCTACAAAACCCTTTACGCTTACATGAATACTGTCAGCTATTGCTGCACACAAAGAAATACATATACCAGTAACTGTGAATAACAATGATAACATTTCTCTTTATCTATGGAGTTGCAATACACAGAAATAAGCAGACAGCATTATGTAGTGTATGCACACCCAACTCTCAATATTCCTACATGCTATTTATAAGGTTTTTGTTTTTTTCATTTCATTGCTATAACCCTCCCAGGATAATTGCACAAATAGTAAACCTTTGTGCTGTTACAGATATCAGCCATGATGTCAGTGCACAAGAAGATTTCCAGCTATGCAGTGACTGTATAAATGCATTACTAGTAGAGATGAGCGAACAGTGTTCTATCGAACTCATGTTCGATCGGATATTAGGCTGTTCGGCATGTTCGAATCGAATCGAACACCGCGTGGTAAAGTGCGCCATTACTCGATTCCCCTCCCACCTTCCCTGGCGCCTTTTTTGCTCCAATAACAGCGCAGGGTAGGTGGGACAGGAACTACGACACCGGTGACGTTGAAAAAAGTAGGCAAAACCCATTGGCTGCCGAAAACATGTGACCTCTAATTTAAAAGAACAGCGCCGCCCAGCTTCGCGTCATTCTGAGCTTGCAATTCACCGAGGACGGAGGTTTCCGTCCAGCTAGCTAGGGCTTAGATTCTGGGTAGGCAGGGACAGGCTAGGATAGGAAGGAGAAGACAACCACAACAGCTCTTGTAAGAGCTAAATTCCAGGGAGAAGCTTGTCAGTGTAACGTGGCACTGACGGGCTCAATCGCCGCAACCCAGCTTTCCCAGGATCCTGAATGGAATACACTGTCAGTGTATTCCCGTATACCCGATATATACCCCGATACCCGTTCCAACGGTGTGCCCCCCCACCTTCACCCCAGAAATACCCTGCAAGTCCCCTAGCAATAGAATTGGGGCTATATACACCCACAATTTTTACTACTGGTATACAGTGCCATTGTCTGACTGGGAATTCAAAGAATATATTGGGAATACAAATACCCTCATTTCTTGCTACTGCCATATAGTGCCAGTTTCTGACTGGTAATTCAAAGAATATATTGGGGTTACGTGCACCCACAATTTTTACTACTGGTATACAGTGCCATTGTCTGACTGGGAATTCAAAGAGTATATTGGGAATACAAATACCCTCATTTCTTGCTACTGCCATATAGTGCCAGTGTCTGACTGGGAATTCAAAGAATATATTGGGGTTACGTGCACCCACAATTTTTACTACTGGTATACAGTGCCATTGTCTGACTGGGAATTCAAAGAATATATTGGGGTTATAAATACCCTCATTTCTTGCTACTGCCATATAGTGCCAGTTTCTGACTGGTAATTCAAAGAATATATTGGGGTTACGTGCACCCACAATTTTTACTACTGGTATACAGTGCCATTGTCTGACTGGGAATTCAAAGAATATATTGGGAATACAAATACCCTCATTTCTTGCTACTGCCATATAGTGCCAGTTTCTGACTGGGAATTCAAAGAATATATTGGGGTTACGTGCACCCACAATTTTTACTACTGGTATACAGTGCCATTGTCTGACTGGGAATTCAAAGAATATATTGGGGTTATAAATACCCTCATTTCTTGCTACTGCCATATAGTGCCAGTTTCTGACTGGTAATTCAAAGAATATATTGGGGTTACGTGCACCCACAATTTTTACTACTGGTATACAGTGCCATTGTCTGACTGGGAATTCAAAGAGTATATTGGGAATACAAATACCCTCATTTCTTGCTACTGCCATATAGTGCCAGTTTCTGACTGGGAATTCAAAGAATATATTGGGGTTACGTGCACCCACAATTTTTACTACTGGTATACAGTGCCATTGTCTGACTGGGAATTCAAAGAATATATTGGGGTTATAAATACCCTCATTTCTTGCTACTGCCATATAGTGCCAGTTTCTGACTGGTAATTCAAAGAATATATTGGGGTTACGTGCACCCACAATTTTTACTACTGGTATACAGTGCCATTGTCTGACTGGGAATTCAAAGAGTATATTGGGAATACAAATACCCTCATTTCTTGCTACTGCCATATAGTGCCAGTTTCTGACTGGTAATTCAAAGAATATATTGGGGTTACGTGCACCCACAATTTTTACTACTGGTATACAGTGCCATTGTCTGACTGGGAATTCAAAGAATATATTGGGGTTATAAATACCCTCATTTCTTGCTACTGCCATATAGTGCCAGTTTCTGACTGGTAATTCAAAGAATATATTGGGGTTACGTGCACCCACAATTTTTACTACTGGTATACAGTGCCATTGTCTGACTGGGAATTCAAAGAGTATATTGGGAATACAAATACCCTCATTTCTTGCTACTGCCATATAGTGCCAGTGTCTGACTGGGAATTCAAAGAATATATTGGGGTTACGTGCACCCACAAATTTTACTACTGGTATACAGTGCCATTGTCTGACTGGGAATTCAAAGAATATATTGGGGTTATAAATACCCTCATTTCTTGCTACTGCCATATAGTGCCAGTTTCTGACTGGTAATTCAAAGAATATATTGGGGTTACGTGCACCCACAATTTTTACTACTGGTATACAGTGCCATTGTCTGACTGGGAATTCAAAGAGTATATTGGGAATACAAATACCCTCATTTCTTGCTACTGCCATATAGTGCCAGTTTCTGACTGGGAATTCAAAGAATATATTGGGGTTACGTGCACCCACAATTTTTACTACTGGTATACAGTGCCATTGTCTGACTGGGAATTCAAAGAATATATTGGGGTTATAAATACCCTCATTTCTTGCTACTGCCATATAGTGCCAGTTTCTGACTGGTAATTCAAAGAATATATTGGGGTTACGTGCACCCACAATTTTTACTACTGGTATACAGTGCCATTGTCTGACTGGGAATTCAAAGAGTATATTGGGAATACAAATACCCTCATTTCTTGCTACTGCCATATAGTGCCAGTTTCTGACTGGGAATTCAAAGAATATATTGGGGTTACGTGCACCCACAATTTTTACTACTGGTATACAGTGCCATTGTCTGACTGGGAATTCAAAGAATATATTGGGGTTATAAATACCCTCATTTCTTGCTACTGCCATATAGTGCCAGTTTCTGACTGGTAATTCAAAGAATATATTGGGGTTACGTGCACCCACAATTTTTACTACTGGTATACAGTGCCATTGTCTGACTGGGAATTCAAAGAGTATATTGGGAATACAAATACCCTCATTTCTTGCTACTGCCATATAGTGCCAGTGTCTGACTGGGAATTCAAAGAATATATTGGGGTTACGTGCACCCACAATTTTTACTACTGGTATACAGTGCCATTGTCTGACTGGGAATTCAAAGAATATATTGGGGTTATAAATACCCTCATTTCTTGCTACTGCCATATAGTGCCAGTTTCTGACTGGTAATTCAAAGAATATATTGGGGTTACGTGCACCCACAATTTTTACTACTGGTATACAGTGCCATTGTCTGACTGGGAATTCAAAGAATATATTGGGAATACAAATACCCTCATTTCTTGCTACTGCCATATAGTGCCAGTTTCTGACTGGGAATTCAAAGAATATATTGGGGTTACGTGCACCCACAATTTTTACTACTGGTATACAGTGCCATTGTCTGACTGGGAATTCAAAGAATATATTGGGGTTATAAATACCCTCATTTCTTGCTACTGCCATATAGTGCCAGTTTCTGACTGGTAATTCAAAGAATATATTGGGGTTACGTGCACCCACAATTTTTACTACTGGTATACAGTGCCATTGTCTGACTGGGAATTCAAAGAGTATATTGGGAATACAAATACCCTCATTTCTTGCTACTGCCATATAGTGCCAGTTTCTGACTGGGAATTCAAAGAATATATTGGGGTTACGTGCACCCACAATTTTTACTACTGGTATACAGTGCCATTGTCTGACTGGGAATTCAAAGAATATATTGGGGTTATAAATACCCTCATTTCTTGCTACTGCCATATAGTGCCAGTTTCTGACTGGTAATTCAAAGAATATATTGGGGTTACGTGCACCCACAATTTTTACTACTGGTATACAGTGCCATTGTCTGACTGGGAATTCAAAGAGTATATTGGGAATACAAATACCCTCATTTCTTGCTACTGCCATATAGTGCCAGTTTCTGACTGGTAATTCAAAGAATATATTGGGGTTACGTGCACCCACAATTTTTACTACTGGTATACAGTGCCATTGTCTGACTGGGAATTCAAAGAATATATTGGGGTTATAAATACCCTCATTTCTTGCTACTGCCATATAGTGCCAGTTTCTGACTGGTAATTCAAAGAATATATTGGGGTTACGTGCACCCACAATTTTTACTACTGGTATACAGTGCCATTGTCTGACTGGGAATTCAAAGAGTATATTGGGAATACAAATACCCTCATTTCTTGCTACTGCCATATAGTGCCAGTGTCTGACTGGGAATTCAAAGAATATATTGGGGTTACGTGCACCCACAATTTTTACTACTGGTATACAGTGCCATTGTCTGACTGGGAATTCAAAGAGTATATTGGGAATACAAATACCCTCATTTCTTGCTACTGCCATATAGTGCCAGTGTCTGACTGGGAATTCAAAGAATATATTGGGGTTACGTGCACCCACAATTTTTACTACTGGTATACAGTGCCAATTTCTAACTAGGAATTCAAAATGCGCAAGGCTCCCGGAAAGGGACGTGGACGAGGCCGTGGGCGAGGTCGGGGGAATGGTTCTGGGGAGCAAGGTAGCAGTGAAGCCACAGGGCGTCCCGTGCCTACTCCTGTGGGGCAGCAAGCATTGCGCCACTCCACAGTGCCAGGGTTGCTTGCCACATTAACTAAACTGCAGGGTACAAACCTTAGTAGGCCCGAGAACCAGGAACAGGTCTTGCAATGGCTGTCAGAGAACGCTTACAGCACATTGTCCAGCAGCCAGTCAGACTCTGCCTCCTCTCCTCCTATTACCCAACAGTCTTGTCTTCCTTCCTCCCAAAATTCCGAAGCTTTACAGAACAATAACCCAAACTGTCCCTGCTCCCCAGAGCTGTTCTCCGCTCCTTTCATTGTCCCTCAACCTGCCTCTCCACGTCACGATTCCACGAACCTAACAGAGGAGCATCTGTGTCCAGATGCTCAAACACTAGAGTCTCCTCCATCTCCGTTCGATTTGGTGGTGGATGACCAGCAACCCACCCTCATCGACGATGATGTGACGCAGTTGCCGTCAGGGCATCCAGTTGACTGGCGCATTGTGCGGGAGGAGGAGATGAGACAGGAGTTGGAAGAGGAAGTGGTGGATGATGAGGACACTGACCCGACCTGGACAGGGGGGATGTCAAGCGGGGAAAGTAGTGTGGATGTTGAGGCAGGTGCAGCACCAAAAAGGGTAGCTAGAGGCAGAGGCAGAGGTCAGCAGCTTAGGCGAAGCCAGGCCACACCCGGAATCTCCCAAGATGTTCCAGTTCGTACCCAGCCCCGAAAAACTCCCACCTCGAGGGCACGTTTCTCGAAGGTGTGGAGTTTTTTCAAGGAATGCGCCGAGGACAGATATAGTGTTGTCTGCACAATTTGCCTCTCGAAATTGATTAGGGGCTCTGAGAAGAGCAACCTGTCCACCACTTCAATGCGCCGTCATTTGGAATCCAAGCACTGGAATCAGTGGCAGGCAGCAACGGCAGGACAAAGGCCGCCTGCCGTTCACGCCACTGCCACTGCCTCTGCCTCTGCCACTGCCACTGCTGACTGTGCTGGCGATGCACTCCAGAGGACGAGCCAGGACACCACTTCATCTGCCTCCGCCACTTTGTTGACTTCTACCTCATCCTCCCCTGGTCCTGTCTTATCTCCTTCTCCTGCACCATCAAAGGCACCATCAGGCGTTTCTTTACAACAACCCACCATCTCTCAGACATTGGAGCGGCGGCAGAAATACACTGCTAACCACCCACACGCGCAAGCCTTGAACGCCAACATCGCTAAACTGCTGGCCCAGGAGATGTTGGCGTTCCGGCTTGTTGAAACTCCCGCCTTCCTGGACCTGATGGCAACTGCGGCACCTCGCTATGCCGTCCCTAGCCGTCACTACTTCTCCCGGTGTGCCGTCCCCGCCTTGCACCAGCACGTGTCACTCAACATCAGGCGGGCCCTTAGTTCCGCGCTTTGCACAAAGGTCCACTTGACCACCGACGCGTGGACAAGTGCATGCGGACAGGGACGCTACATTTCACTGACGGCACACTGGGTAAATGTAGTTGAGGCTGGGACTGCTTCCCAAACTGGCCCGGTGTACCTCGTCTCCCCGCCTAACATTCCTGGCAGGGACACGAGAAGAACACCCCCCTCCTCCTCCTCCTCTACCGCCTCCTCCTCCGCCTCCGCCACCGCCTCCTCCTCCGCTGTTAGATTGACCCCAGCTACGAGTTGGAAACGTTGCAGCACTGGCGTTGGTAGACGTCAGCAGGCTGTGCTGAAGCTGATCAGCTTGGGGGACAGACAGCACACTGCCTCCGAGGTGAGGGATGCCCTCCTCGATGAGACGGCAATATGGTTTGAGCCGCTGCACCTGGGCCCAGGCATGGTCGTTTGTGATAACGGCCGGAACCTGGTAGCAGCTCTGGAGCTTGCCGGACTCCAACATGTTCCATGCCTGGCCCACGTCTTCAACCTAGTGGTGCAACGTTTCCTAAAGAGCTACCCCAATGTTCCAGAGCTACTGGTGAAAGTGCGGCGCATGTGCGCCCACTTTCGCAAGTCGACAGTAGCCGCTGCTAGCTTAAAATCTCTCCAGCAACGCCTGCATGTGCCACAACACCGGCTTTTGTGCGACGTCCCCACACGCTGGAACTCAACGTTTCAGATGTTGAATAGAGTGGTTGAGCAGCAGAGACCTTTGATGGAATACCAGCTACAAAACCCTAGGGTGCCACAAAGTCAGCTGCCTCAGTTTCACATCCATGAGTGGCCATGGATGAGAGACCTTTGTGACATCCTACGGGTCTTTGAGGAGTCCACAAGGAGGGTGAGCTCTGAGGATGCGATGGTGAGCCTTACAATCCCGCTCTTGTGTGTTCTGAGAGAATCCCTGATTGACATCAGGGATAACTCAGATCACACAGAGGAGTTAGGGATAGCATCCGATCCGTCACAGCTGGAGAGTAGGTCCACACATCTGTCCGCTTCACTGCGTTTAATGGAGGAGGAGGAGGAGGAGGAGGAGGAGGAAGAAGAGTTGTCCGATGATGTGATGGTGATACAGGAGGCTTCCGGGCAACTTCGAATCGTCCCATTGTTGCAGCGCGGATGGGTAGACATGGAGGATGAGGAGGAAATGGAGATTGAACTTTCCGGTGGGGCCAGAGGAGTCATGCCAACTAACACTGTGGCAGACATGGCTGAGTTCATGTTGGGGTGCTTTACAACCGACAAGCGTATTGTCAAAATCATGGAGGACAACCAGTACTGGATCTTTGCTATCCTTGACCCCCGGTATAAAAACAACATCTCGTCTTTTATTCCGGTAGAGGGGAGGGCCAATCGCATCAATGCTTGCCACAGGCAATTGGTGCAGAATATGATGGAGATGTTTCCAGCATGTGACAGTGGCGGCAGGGAGGGCAGTTCCTCCAGTAGGCAACCAAGTTCTCACCGGTCCACACAAACGAGGGGCACACTGTCTAAGGTCTGGGACACCTTGATGGCACCCCCTCGCCAAAGTGCCGCCACGGAGGGTCCTAGTGTCACCAGGCGTGAGAAGTATAGGCGCATGTTGCGGGAATACCTTTCCGACCACAGCCCTGTCCTCTCCGACCCCTCTGCGCCCTACACGTATTGGGTGTCGAAGTTGGACCTGTGGCTTGAACTTGCCCTATATGCCTTGGAGGTGCTGTCCTGTCCTGCCGCCAGCGTCCTATCTGAGAGGGTGTTCAGTGCAGCCGGTGGCATCATCACTGACAAGCGCACCCGTCTGTCAGCTGAGAGTGCCGACCGGCTCACTTTGATAAAAATGAACCACCACTGGATAGAGCCTTCATTTTTGTGCCCACCTGTGTAAAGCACCCCAACATGAAACTCCATGTCTGTACTCAACCTCTCCAATTCCTCCGCATCCTCATACTCATCCACCATAAGCGTTGCACAATTCTGCTAATACTAGGCTCCCTCCAACATGATTTCCCCCAACTCTGCTGGTTAGAGGCTCCCTCCACCCTGATTTCCACCAACTCTGCTGGTTAGAGGCTCCCTCCACCCTGCTTTCCCACAACTCTGCTGGTTAGAGGCTCCTTCCACCATGAATTTGCCCAAACTGGGCTGTTTAGAGGCTCCCTCCACCATGAATTGGTCCAAACTGGGCTGGTTAGAGGCTCCCTCCACCATTAATTGGTCCAAACTGGGCTGGTTAGAGGCTCCCTCCACCATGAATTTGCCCAAACTGGGCTGTTTAGAGGCTCCCTCCACCATGAATTTGCCCAAACTGGGCTGTTTAGAGGCTCCCTCCACCATGAATTGGTCCAAACTGGGTTTTTTAGAGGCTCCCTCCACCATGAATTGGTCCAAACTGGGGTGGTTAGAGGCTCCCTCCACCATTAATTGGTCCAAACTGGGCTGGTTAGAGGCTCCCTCCACCATGAATTGGTCCAAACTGGGCTGGTTAGAGGCTCCCTCCACCATGAATTGGTCCAAACTGGGGTGGTTAGAGGCTCCCTCCACCATTAATTGGTCCAAACTGGGCTGGTTAGAGGCTCCCTCCACCATTAATTGGTCCAAACTGGGCTGGTTAGAGGCTCCCTCCACCATGAATTTGCCCAAACTGGGCTGTTTAGAGGCTCCCTCCACCATTAATTGGTCCAAACTGGGCTGGTTAGAGGCTCCCTCCACAATTAATTGGTCCAAACTGGGCTAATTAGAGGCTCCCTCCACCATGAATTGGTCCAAACTGGGTTTTTTAGAGGCTCCCTCCACCATGAATTTGCCCAAACTGGGCTGTTTAGAGGCTCCCTCCACCATGAATTGGTCCAAACTGGGCTGGTTAGAGGCTCCCTCCACCATGAATTTCCCAAAACTTGGCTGTTTAGAGGCTCCCTCCACCATTAATTGGTCCAAACTGGGCTGGTTAGAGGCTCCCTCCACCATGAATTGGTCCAAACTGGGGTTTTTAGAGGCTCCCTCCACCATGAATTGGTCCAAACTTGGCTGTTTAGAGGCTCCCTCCACCATGAATTGGTCCAAACTGGGGTGGTTAGAGGCTCCCTCCACCATTAATTGGTCCAAACTGGGCTGGTTAGAGGCTCCCTCCACCATTAATTGGTCCAAACTGGGCTGGTTAGAGGCTCCCTCCACCATGAATTTGCCCAAACTGGGCTGGTTAGAGGCTCCCTCCATCATGAATTTGCCCAAACTGGGCTGTTTAGAGGCTCCCTCCACCATTAATTGGTCCAAACTGGGCTGGTTAGAGGCTCCCTCCACAATTAATTGGTCCAAACTGGGCTAATTAGAGGCTCCCTCCACCATGAATTGGTCCAAACTGGGTTTTTTAGAGGCTCCCTCCACCATGAATTTGCCCAAACTGGGCTGTTTAGAGGCTCCCTCCACCATGAATTGGTCCAAACTGGGCTGGTTAGAGGCTCCCTCCACCATGAATTGGTCCAAACTGGGTTTTTTAGAGGCTCCCTCCACCATGAATTGGTCCAAACTGGGCTGGTTAGAGGCTCCCTCCACCATGAATTTCCCAAAACTTGGCTGTTTAGAGGCTCCCTCCACCATTAATTGGTCCAAACTGGGCTGGTTAGAGGCTCCCTCCACCATGAATTGGTCCAAACTGGGGTTTTTAGAGGCTCCCTCCACCATGAATTGGTCCAAACTTGGCTGTTTAGAGGCTCCCTCCACCATGAATTGGTCCAAACTGGGGTGGTTAGAGGCTCCCTCCACCATTAATTGGTCCAAACTGGGCTGGTTAGAGGCTCCCTCCACCATTAATTGGTCCAAACTGGGCTGGTTAGAGGCTCCCTCCACCATGAATTTGCCCAAACTGGGCTGTTTAGAGGCTCCCTCCACCATGAATTTGCCCAAACTGGGCTGGTTAGAGGCTCCCTCCACCATGAATTGGTCCAAACGGGTTTTTAGAGGCTCCCTTCACCATGAATTGGTCCAAACTTGGCTGTTTAGAGGCTCCCTCCACCATGAATTGGTCCAAACTGGGGTGGTTAGAGGCTCCCTCCACCATTAATTGGTCCAAACTGGGCTGGTTAGAGGCTCCCTCCACCATTAATTGGTCCAAACTGGGCTGGTTAGAGGCTCCCTCCACCATGAATTGGTCCAAACTGGGGTTTTTAGAGGCTCCCTCCACCATGAATTGGTCCAAACTTGGCTGTTTAGAGGCTCCCTCCACCATTAATTGGTCCAAACTGGGCTGGTTAGAGGCTCCCTCCACCATGAATTGGTCCAAACTGGGTTTTTTAGAGGCTCCCTCCACCATGAATTTGCCCAAACTGGGCTGTTTAGAGGCTCCCTCCACCATGAATTGGTCCAAACTGGGTTTTTTAGAGGCTCCCTCCACCATGAATTGGTCCAAACTGGGCTGGTTAGAGGCTCCCTCCACCATGAATTGGTCCAAACTGGGGTGGTTAGAGGCTCCCTCCACCATTAATTGGTCCAAACTGGGCTGGTTAGAGGCTCCCTCCACCATTAATTGGTCCAAACTGGGCTGGTTAGAGGCTCCCTCCACCATGAATTTGCCCAAACTGGGCTGTTTAGAGGCTCCCTCCACCATTAATTGGTCCAAACTGGGCTGGTTAGAGGCTCCCTCCACAATTAATTGGTCCAAACTGGGCTAATTAGAGGCTCCCTCCACCATGAATTGGTCCAAACTGGGTTTTTTAGAGGCTCCCTCCACCATGAATTTGCCCAAACTGGGCTGTTTAGAGGCTCCCTCCACCATGAATTGGTCCAAACTGGGCTGGTTAGAGGCTCCCTCCACCATGAATTTCCCAAAACTTGGCTGTTTAGAGGCTCCCTCCACCATTAATTGGTCCAAACTGGGCTGGTTAGAGGCTCCCTCCACCATGAATTGGTCCAAACTGGGCTGGTTAGAGGCTCCCTCCACCATTAATTGGTCCAAACTGGGCTGGTTAGAGGCTCCCTCCACCATGAATTTGCCCAAACTGGGCTGGTTAGAGGCTCCCTCCACCATGAATTGGTCCAAACTGGGTTTTTTAGAGGCTCCCTCCACCATGAATTTGCCCAAACTGGGCTGGTTAGAGGCTCCCTCCACCATGAATTGGTCCAAACTGGGCTGGTTAGAGGCTCCCTCCACCATGAATTTGCCCAAACTGGGCTGTTTAGAGGCTCCCTCCACCATTAATTGGTCCAAACTGGGCTGGTTAGAGGCTCCCTCCACCATGAATTTGCCCAAACTGGGCTGTTTAGAGGCTCCCTCCACCATGAATTGGTCCAAACTGGGTTTTTTAGAGGCTCCCTCCACCATGAATTGGTCCAAACTGGGCTGGTTAGAGGCTCCCTCCACCATGAATTTCCCAAAACTTGGCTGTTTAGAGGCTCCCTCCACCATGAATTGGTCCAAACTGGGCTGGTTAGAGGCTCCCTCCACCATGAATTTCCCAAAACTTGGCTGTTTAGAGGCTCCCTCCACCATGAATTGGTCCAAACTGGGCTGGTTAGAGGCTCCCTCCACCATTAATTGGTCCAAACTGGGCTGGTTAGAGGCTCCCTCCACCATGAATTGGTCCAAACTGGGTTTTTTAGAGGCTCCCTCCACCATGAATTTGCCCAAACTGGGCTGTTTAGAGGCTCCCTCCACCATGAATTGGTTCAAACTGGGCTGGTTAGAGGCTCCCTCCACCATTAATTGGTCCAAACTGGGCTGGTTAGAGGCTCCCTCCACCATTAATTGGTCCAAACTGGGCTGGTTAGAGGCTCCCTCCACCATGAATTTGCCCAAACTGGGCTGGTTAGAGGCTCCCTCCACCATGAATTGGTCCAAACTGGGTTTTTTAGAGGCTCCCTCCACCATGAATTTGCCCAAACTGGGCTGGTTAGAGGCTCCCTCCACCATGAATTGGTCCAAACTGGGGTTTTTAGAGGCTCCCTCCACCATGAATTTGCCCAAACTGGGGTGTTTAGAGGCTCCCTCCACCATGAATTTGCCCAAACTCTGCTGGTTAGAGGCTCAATCCACCCTGATTTTCAAAACAAATGTTGGTGCCAACCTCAACTTACTACAAGGGCCAAATTCACTGCTGGTGACAAGCTCTCCTCACTGCAAGTGCCAAATACACATGTTTCAAGGTGTTTTCCTACTGTCAGAGAGGTGGTATTGAGTGTGTAAAGTGTGTAGTTGTTAGGCTGTGATGTTGGGGTAATAGAGGGTCTTTGGTGTGTTAGATGCCCCCAGACATGCTTCCCCTGCTGTCCCAGTGTCATTCCAGAGGTGTTGGCATCATTTCCTGGGGTGTCATAGTGGACTTGGTGACCCTCCAGACACGGATTTGGGTTTCCCCCTTAACGAGTATCTGTTCCCCATAGACTATAATGGGGTTCGAAACCCGTTCGAACACACGAACATTGAGCGGCTGTTCGAATCGAATTTCGAACCTCGAACATTTTAGTGTTCGCTCATCTCTAATTACTAGTAATGTCAATCAGGAGACATCACCAGCGCAAACACACAGTGTCATATGATATCATGTAAGGAGGTAAATAGCTAGTTATCTGTGTAATATCAGGACAACAGCACAAGAAGAACCTTGTATCCTCAGATCATGGAGGAAAGACAATAGGAAAATCTAAACGGAGGACAAACGCTTCATCCTTCCAAGGGACAGATGCCAAGCACCGCGGCAATCACTCAAAATTCAGCAACGCATACTGTCACATCCTAAATGATAGATGTAGCAAAGGGCTAAAGGCTAAGGAACAAAAAGGGCTTCAGGTGATGAGACGCTATGGGGAATTGAAACCGTATTGCTCCAGGCTTAAACAATTCAGCAGGCGTGTGGTCAGCAAGCTATCAGGAGGGTCAGATCGGGACAGGAAAATGCAGAACAATGTGAAGAAACTGCTAATGTTCTATGTGTAGAAGAGCCATGGGATCATAGAGAAAAAACCAAGAGACAATAGAATACAAAAATAGCACAATACTGCAAAACATACTGCGGTCCCCGGACTTCAATAATACTATGGAGGAGATCTATACAAAAAGATCACAGCTTTGAGGCAAACAAATTTGCATTTAGTTACATTGGGGAAAAGAATACGGCGTTTTTTTTTCCAAAGAATACGGTATTTTTCCACTCTGCAGTGGTGGTCCCATTGACTGGAGTAGGAGCAGAACTGCTTGCGGTCGTATATGCTATATACAGCTTCTAGATCACCTGATCGGTGAATAGTATAGGGTATAGCGTTTCAGAACCCATTGATCAGATACTGATGACATTTCTTGGGGATAGGTTATCAGTATTCTCCAAAGCATATGTGGTCTTAGACATCCCCTTTAAGATGACCATACCCATGATATTAAAGGCTGCTGAGCGGCTGATCATCTAACGTGTATTAGACATTCGACCAGTGCTTGCTCAGCTGATGTCAAGAACAGAAGGATTGGACATGTGAATCTCCATATGTCCAATCTGTTTGTTCTCATGGTAGATAAGCTGTATTTGTCGGTGGTCTACTCCCCTATCTCCATTGATTATATATGCACCCTAACATGGATTAATTGATGGTTGGATGAGCGCTCAGCCAACAGCTATTCAATGTGTATGGCCAGATTAAGGTTGGGGCCCCACATTGCGTAAATACAGCTTTTTTTTGTTGCAGATTTTGTTGCGGTTTTTTGAGCCAAAGCCAGGAGTGGATTGAGCAGAAGGGAGAGAAGAATAAGAACTTCCTATATATTTCCAATTCCATTTGTAGCCAATTTTGGTGTTTCTGCAACGTGGGACTTTAGCCTAAAGGTTGTTTTGGCCCCACTGACTTTTCATACTGAGAGGTCTTCTGTATAGGATATGTCAGGGGTCCAACACCTTGACCCTGCACAGATCAGCTGCTAGTGGATGAGGAGCATGTGTAGCCTCGCATCTATTCATCTAATAGTAGGGGCGCTGCAATTCCCGAAGCCATCACTATGCCGTGGATGGGCTGTGGCGCTGCACAATAGGAGAGACGCTGCACATGCTCCCAATCCACTAGCCATTTCCGCCACCTCCTGTGGATACGTCACCAGTACGAAATATCAGTTTGTGGCCAAAAAACCCCTTTAAGGCTCAATGAGTATCTCATTTTAACCTTCTCAGTTGCATTAGACTAGGTCAATAGATGCCATAAATGTGGCCACTGTGTAAAATCGTGCCCATAGTAGCTTGTACGAATGGCCGGAAAAATCTAAACCTGTATATTAAAGAGGGAGTAGTTTTCCATTTAGCACTGACTCTTCTTCATGAGGTAAAGCTAGATTTGAAGAAAGTCATATCCAAAATGGCAGACAGCAGACAATAATCCTATTTCGCTGAACGGCTTAGGATTTATATTGAACATGTGTGCTGGAAGATACAGGATCCCCATCTAACGGGGGTGAAAAAGTCCCCTTAGAAATCGCTGTAATTCACATGGAGAAGCCGGAGCCCACACCTTCGGTGAGTATCCTGTTGGAAGCAAAGTAATGAGAAATGTCAGGTGAAGTCCCAAGATCAATGAAAATTCAGGCACTGGGGACATAACATGAATAGCATTGATCCTTTTAAAGAACACCAGTCAGAAGCTGAACGTAATATATTGCACAGAAGGGCTCGAGAGGATAAGCAGGCGAGTCCGACATACCTACCTGACAAAAAATTCAATCAGCCTGTAGCAGGATCTGCCTGAGCTCCTCCGCCGGCGTTCGAGAGGGAGACCGCTTCCAATTAAACTGTGCAAATTAATTTTTATCACTTTCAAATTAGTTTCTGGATTTGTGAAAGCTTGTTTTTCTGTGAAGGCTTTTGTTCCCGCTCTCCCTTCTGCTCTGTCATGGCATCATCTGCCGGTGATGTGTCGGCTGAGTTATTAGCTTTGTGCGATAGCCGTATGCTCTTTCACGTCTAAGATTAGGGCTCTTTCCTCTTTTACGTTGGACATTGAATGAATTTTTTGCTGAGAAAATGTCTAGAACAATGGAAGTACATGGGGTCTTCCATACTAGGTGGTTGTATCTTGTGCTATGGGTAGAGTTCTGCATGTTCTGGGGTCTATATCCATAGAAGTATAGAAAAAAAACTCTACCATAAATTATTAAATCTATTAATCTCAAGAAAGTAGATTGGATTATGCGGGCCTTCTTTAAGTAATCTAGGTTGGAACAGAAAGTCACATGTGGAATAAGTCATAGACGTGAGGATAAGGTTCATGGCCAATTCAACATGTGCTGGTACATCGTTTCATGTTCTAAGCAGACTATCTAAAAAAAAGTATAGAATAGGCCAAAAATAATAATCCGGCCATTTTTGTTCAGGGATTATTGCATTCAGTTCTGTGTACAAAGTCATTTTTGATGGAAGAGAACCTCTGCAGGTTCCCATACAATCTGAAGTGGAGCCTTGTTTTTGAGATTTGTATTAGATTACGCTAGGTTCACACTAGCCTCGCTCTCCCTGATGGACCCGACCAATGGAGATGTGGACCGCTAAACCAGCAGCTAGATGTGAAGCCCGGAGGACTCCAGTGACAATCATGGGATATGCTGATTTTAAACTGAAACCAGTGGAGAGAAAACGTCTTTCATGCAGGAATCTTTCCTCCATTGATTTTTGGTGGAGTTTCCAAAGGAGGTTTCCAATTGGTATGTAAAGACTTCATTCAGACATGAAGGTCAGTTTTTAAAAATACTATTTCCAGAGAACTTCTGTGGACGTCTTGTAGAATGATACAAAGATGATGGTCCATGAATGTTCCTCTTCTCTATCTTTGTACTGGTATTTGGGTTGTTCCTAATACTCTACCACCAGACGTGGACGTCTAATAATTCACAGCAATTTTGGTGGAAGTTTTTGGATCGCCCCAGTGAAAGAACTATCTATAGGCCCCTTGTTTTTTTAATTTGCTATGTTGAAGACAACTGGGTGCCAGGTATCCACCTCATTCATGGCACCAAAACTTTACACTGGTGTTCCAGTTCAGCAGTAATTGTTTGACATGAATAGGAATGAGAGTATTCTCTTACATGTGATCTAATAGGCAGATTCTAACACAACAATGGTCTAGATCAAGGATAGGCAACCTTAGACACTCCAGCTGTTGTAAAACTACAACTCCCAGCATGCATAACATGCTCTGCTGTTCTTCAAACTCCCATGGAAGTGAATGGAGCATGTTGGGAGTTGTAGTTTCACAGCAGCTGGAGTGCCAAAGGTTGCTGACCCTTGGTCTTGAATAAGAAGCAAATTTAAAGGAGTACTATAATCGATTTCCAAGGGGTTGTTGGAGGGTGGATCAGCCAATGAATAGGCAGAAATGTATGAAAGATGAAGATATACAACATCATACAGCATAAGGCACGGTATACACTTAGACTGCCTGGTCTAAATGTACGCTGTCCAAATACTAGGCAGGATTAGATGTATATAGTTGTCAGATAGAACAGGTTAGTATTAGGGGTTATGAATATACATAATCTTATATAGAGTGACCAGTAATATACATGTGGAGGGTAGATCCATAGTCCGCACTAATGATAAGCAATTGCTGTCTCTACGGCTCTGAGATTAGCAAGGATTTACAAGTGGTGAATGGTTATTTTATGTACTAGCTCAATCCCGGCGAGCTCTCCCCTGGAGATCCATACAAGATGACTTATGTTGACTTAAATGTCAATGTGTATTGATCTTAGCATTACTTATAGAGACAACCAAAAGTTCAATATTCTGTTACAAAACAATTTATCTTCATAGACTGTTAACATAATCTCAATGTGTCAGTCTCAACAAAAAGTAATTGTTGTAGGACAACCCAGCAATGACCGAAGAATCATTACAGCAAATAAAAACGTGACCATAATAAAAATATATGATGTATAGTATATATAGAATAGTGTAATACATGTATGCTGTAATATGTGTCATACGCTATTTCAAAGGAGCTTCACAAATGGAATTGTATGTTTAATAAAGTATATACATGTGAGAGTATACAATACAAGCACACAATGCAGATTCATGGCACTCTCATCACACAAGATATAGATGCATACAGAACTGTGCAAAAGTCTTATGCACTTATGTAAAATAAAATTCTGCATAATAAGAAAGCTTTCAAAAATAGTGTCAATAGTTTATTTTTGTGATTTAACCCCTTCCCGCCGATGGCATTTTTTGATTTTCGTTTTTCGTTTTTGACTCCCCTCCTTCTAAACCCCATAACTTTTTTATTTCTCCGCTCCCAGAGTCATATGAGGTCTTAATTTTTGCGGGACAATTTTTTCTTCATGATGCCACCATTAATTATTCTATATAATGTACTGGGAAGCAGGAAAAAAATTCAGAATGGGGTGGATTTGAAGAAAAAATACATTTCTGCGACTTTCTTACGGGCTTTGGTTTTACGGCGTTCACTGTGCAGCCAAAATGACATGTCCCCTGTATTCTGTGTTTCGGTACGGTTCCAGGGATACCAAATTTATATGGTTTTATTTACATTTTGACCCCTAAAAAAAATTCCAAAACGGTGTTAAAATTTTTTTTTTTATAAAAGTCGCCATATTCCGACGGCCGTAACTTTTTTATACATAGGTGTACGGGGATGCATAGGGCGTCTTTTTTTGCGGGGCCGGGTGTACTTTTTAGTTCTACCATTTTCGGGAAATGTTATTGCTTTGATCACTTTTTATTCAAATTTTTATCAGAATTAAAACAGTGAAAAAACAGCGGTTTGGCACTTTTGACTATTTTTCCTGCTACGGCGTTTACCGAACAGGAAAAATATTTGTATAGATTTGTAGAGCGGGCGATTTCGGACGCGGGGATACCTAACATGTATATGTTTCACAGTTTTTAACTACTTTTATGTCTGTTCTAGGGAAAGGGGGGTGATTTGAACTTTTAATACTTTTTATATTTTTTATATTTTTTTTAACTTGTTTTTTTTTTTTTTTTTTTGCATTTATTAGACCCCCTAGGGGTGTTGAACCCCAGGGGGTCTGATCACTAATGCAATGCATTACAATGCTAATGCATTGCAATGCATTGCAAAAAAGCATCATCTCTTTTGCAGGCTGTATACACCAGCCTGCAAAAGAGAGAATTTGCAGACCGGCTGGGAGCCTTTAACAAGGCTCCCGGCTGTCATGGCAACGGGGGGTCGGCCCTGGAGCATGCTCCAGGAGCCGGCGATCCCTGCCAAAATGGCGGCGCCCATGCACCGCCGGGAAAATGGCGCCTCCGGCGCCTTTGACAGCAGCGCCGGAGGGGTTAATGCCTCCGATCGGTCCGGGGACCGATCGGAGGCATTAGACCCGGTTGTCTACTGCTTAAAGCAGTAGACACCCGGTGGCTATGACGGTCGCCATAGTTACAGACCCGACACGCGCCGTACTATTACGGCACATGTCGGGAAGGGGTTAACAAATGAAAGGAAGAAAAGATAAATCTAAATCCCATGAATATTTGGTGTGACTGCCCTTTGGAGGCGGAGCCATGGCAATGATGATCCGGCCCCTGCTGAGCCCGGATCTCATCATCCTCCAGTCTGTCCGGGATTACATGAAGAGAGAGAAGGACTGGAGAAAGCCACAAAAGATCCCTGCTGAGTTCCTTCAAAAACTATCTATAAGTGTACCGCGAGGAATTGATGGAAGGCAAAGGTCACACCAAATATCGATGGGATTTAGATTTCTCTTCTCTTTATTCATTTCATTAATTGCTATTAACACATACTTTGCAGCAATTTTTTCACACATACCTAAATCTTTTGCACAATACTATACATAAATGTATATACTTACAAAGATGAGAGGTAAGGTGCCCTATTACATTACTATTTTTTCATTATGAAATTGCAGAAATGTCAGGAAATTGTGCATATACTCAGCAGTCGTAGAGATGAGCGAGTACTATTCGAAACTCCCGTTTTGAATAGCACACACCCAGAGGTATGAATGGAAGCGTCCGACACACAGACTTTGCCGGCGTCTGCCGCTTAACCCCCTGCATGCCGGCTGGGAGCGTGCTATTCGAAATGGGAGTTTAGAATAGTACTCGCTCATCTTGACTCAGGACCATGTTCACCACCAACCATTGGAGGTCCAGTGCCTAAGGGCTCATTCACACGGGGCAAGAAGGGGCAGATTTTGGCGCTGAATCCATGTCAGAATGTTGCATGTTGCCGCTCATGGAAAAAAGAAGCGAGCTGCCCTTTCTTCAGGCGGATTCCGCAGCTGACTCAGCCCCAGCGTCCACCTCGCAGCAGCACCCTCCGGGCCTCCGGACTAGGCCCATTCATTTGGGCCTACTCCATTGCAGGAAGCCTCGACTGTTGGAAGCTGCAACAGTCATGGCAGGTGCATTTTGGCCCTATTTTGACACAGCTTCCCGCCGATCCGCACCCCATGAGAACTAGCCCTAAGGTAGGAGTTTGTGTGGGGAGGAAGGACACCCCAGTTCTTACTTACTATAGGAAAGACAGCGTTGCTACTCCACTAGTGAAACATTTTGTGCTGAGAAATAACATTACAATACAGTGAACTGAACAAGCCATAAAGGGGTTTGAACATTCTGGAGCATATTTAGCATATTGTATGTAAGTGACCAAATCTTGGAGGACAGGAAATGAATCATAACACTAACCAAAACTGTCTTACTGAGCCATCCAAGGGGGCGTCTGAAGGTCCATTCTGAGGAAAATAGAGCAGGTCCTATCTCGGTTTGTGTCATTGTTATGAATCGGAAGCCCCCATAGATGTGAATGCATAACAGAATGCACTTGGATGTCATTTGACAGCACTGTATTGCAAACTTGGCCCCACATTAGAAGAACACTCGGTCATGTGTATGGCTGTGTTCACATCTCTATATCGGGATATCATTATACCACCATCTAACTGGCTACATCTCTGCGGATGGGCCCATATGACCGGTTACAAAATGAATGATGACCTTGTTTTGTCAGTACAATGCAATCGGATAGAAACCTACGACTAGCATTCCTATATACATCTTTATACTATTATACGCTGAAGAACTGCTCAAGGACAATGATTTATGCTCCGCCATTTCTATGTGCATTTTAAGCAATGTGCGGTGAGGATGTTTTGAACATACAACATACTTATAACACCTGTCACTTGCTAATTGGATACGCACACGTTAAAACAGATAATTAGTTGTCTTAGATGTCAGGAAAAGAAGAAGAAAAAACGAGAAAAACATCACAAGTCAAGCACCTAGCCTGGTTAATTATAATAACCTAACAGCTTTTCATGCCGCCATCCTCTGCGTTATATCTCCTATACGCACCTGGAGATGACAGCATTGAAACCCAATCCTTTACCAAGCGTATCATCAGCAGATTTTTTTCCCTACTCCTCCTAATGATGTTAACTAATTGGATTTAACCTACATTGTGAAACCTGCTTTCATTTATTTCCATCTAACAAGCCCTAATTTGCTGGAAGAAATGCTGGTTAATAAAGATGAGGTGCAGGCTACGTGTAGCTTCATATATGATCAGCTATTGTTACAAAGATGGGCCTGAGCATTGACCGGCCTGTCTGCTATCTTATAGTGGCTGTCTGCTTTGAGGAAAGACAATGGCAACTTGTTCATGGTGTCCTGCTACTGAGACCTAAAACAGCTGTAATGTGTGGAATGCAGCAACAAGTGCAGCGCCACCACAGGGAGCACAAAGCATTACATGATGTCATTACATTACATGACATCATGTAATGTACAGTTGCCATTTTCCCCAGAGTGATAGATGGTCTTTGCAGCTGCTTTTCATTCTAGTTATCCGATAAAGGTCCCATCTATGAGACTGGCCATAGCTTTATCAGGATAGAAATTCACACTCAGTTTATAATTGCTTGGTCATATTGATTGTATGCAGTGGCGTAACTAAAATCTTGTGAGCCTCAATGCAATCTTTTGTCCGGGTCCCCCTACTTTATTCCTACAGCGAATCCTTCATAGTGATGGTTACAGGAGCTAAGACGGTTAATCCACCTTAGTGTGGTTAGAGTAATCTGTGGGTCTCCTTGGCTTATGGGCCAGATGGAAGCTGCAATCTCAATACTGATGCCAATGTTTATGGACCCCTAAGGCTCCTGGGCCCTGATGCGACTGCACCCTCTGCACCTCCTCAAGTTAAACCCCTGATTGTAGGCCTGATACCACAGTAAACCTTTCCAACCAACATGGTCAGGTAACATATTTGCGGCACACTGGAGACATGATGACTCTATTATTATGTTTACCGCTTTGTCTATTTTCTAGACTAACGGTTAAAAGTTTCCAACATGGTGGACAACAATCTATGACTTACACAAATATACAAAGCCAGCTTATGGACGTTGAGACAAACTGGCCAAATGATCACCTCATATATGTGACTAGTCTTATTTAAATGGATGTTATGAGTTTGTTTAACTAAAGAGGCAAAGCCTTAGATTGCGGAAAACTGAGCTATACCTTCAAAGGCTTTCAGAAAAAGAAGCGTGCAACCTATAAGATGGATATCAGCTCTCCATAACTTATTAAAAAAAAGAAAAGTACCTATATGGATCTGAATGCTAACTAAGTGATGTCACCATAGAGGTCAAATAGGTATTTTCATCTACATTATCTTGTACAGTTCTGCACAGCACCTTTGTTTTGATGTTGCCAGAGCTTGCTGCAGACAGGATTACCATATAGAGAGCTGCAGTTCACATGAATCCTCTACTCTTTATTGGACAATTACCTCAACTACAAACTACATGAACAAAAAAGATCTACTACTAAGATGAGACTCGATAACCTGACTCACTTACTACCCTTATACTGCAGACACCTGTCCTCCACATAAACAATCAGCATACAGAACTTGCGATATCAGAGTACTTACTATTATTTGGATTGTCTCCAATAATATGGTGTCTCCCGCTCCAGTACCAGAGAAGCAGAGTTGCGTCACGTGAGCCTGACACAATGTAACAATCGCCACCGATGTAAGACTCTGATCTCGCCAGACAAGTGACAACATCCCAGTGTCCAAACACAATTTGTGTTAGTTTTCCTAAAAAGAACATCAAAATGGAATTTATTGTATAGAAATGAAGTTTAGTCCTGATGCTGAAACATTACCAAGAACTGTCCAAGACCCCCGGATTTCATTTGTACCTGTTTCTGTTGAGTATACCCTGAAGCTTTTGTCCCAGAAACCACAGATAAGGATGTAGCGATTATCTGCTGTGACCACGAAACAGTGCGCATTAATCTGAATGCTCTGATCCACGAGGTCGGTGATTTGGCGCTTGTTAACTCCAGAATTATTGGCTGTTGGAAAATTGCATAAAATATTATTAATTTATACACCTCTTGTTTGTAGAGATCACTGTTCAGCTTGTGCTGGGAATACAGGAGGTGGAGTCAGCAGTCATCCATCATAGGACAGGATTACAACAAAAGATAATACTTTAATTGTAGTCATATAAAACTTGATTACACCATGGAGAACTATTGAAGGAGACAGCTCAGCTCCACCTCCATCCTCCGAATTATAGGCTTCAGGCCTGGTTCACATCTCTGTTCGGGGAGTGCGCATGGGGACCAACCCGAACTGAATACCAAACGCATTGACAAGCGGTGAGCATATGAAAGCACATGGACCCCATAGTCTATAATGGGGTTCTTGTGTTTTCCGCACGGTGTCCACACACGTCTTGCGGAGAGGAAAGTAGTTCATGAAGGAAAGTAGTTCTCCGCATGTTCAGTGCAGATGTGAACCAAGCCTAAGGGAAATTTTTTCCGCCTACAGTATCTACCTGTATACCTAGACTAAGTACTATCTGATACATTGATAAAAGTGTTGTTGACATTGTATATATTCAGAAAAATAACATAACTCTTTTTATACCTACCAATCAGAGAATCCATCTCAATAGGAAGATGGTGAGCTTGGTCCAATGAGTAACCTGGTGCTCCTCTAAGACCTACATGGAAAGAGATTATGATCAGACTGTTTCCTTCAATGGTCATACACTTTAAATCAGGGACAGGACCCCTGAGGCTGTCATCTGCAGTCCACAGGGTGCCAGTACTCCCAAGACATCCTTAAGGACAGCAGAAAACAGGCCCAAGGAGGAGAGCGCCACATCCCTTATGTGTATAAGGGCAGAGCCACTATGTAAGTCTATGGGGATTTCAGGTAAGTAAACCTAGAAGTATTATTATACTGTATTATTATATAACTAATAGCTAAAATAGAAATAATTAATAATAGTTTTGTACTGAACTGAATCTGAAAGGAATGAGACCAGTCAACTTTGATTTTTGTGTAAGCGAGGCCCATTTACCTATGTGAATATGAGACCCCTGCTTTAGATAGCGGCAGGCTGATGGAACAGCAGATTCAATTCTTAACACTTTTCAGCCAATGACGGTTCATCATTAGATTTCACCCAATTAATTTTTTTTTTTTTAAAGGTCGGTTTCATCCATTTTGACGATCTTTAGACTTGTGTGTATGACCTGCTACAGTGCTGCATACTTAGTAAAGATGTGACTGTATATAAGTGAATGAATACATTGATCTTTACAGACTACTGTAAAATGTGGTCGCCTCTTTCACTGTAGAGTGTCCTGTCTTTGAGAAGAACTACTGACACGATGTTCAATGATGTGCTCAATTTCTGCAAAAGTCTCCAAGGAATGCAACATGCCAGAACCCTAGCGGGAAGGCAGAGCCTATGTAACCAAGCACACTATACAGGAACAGGACACTTGTCCAAAGGGAACACAATTCCCAGAATACTAACGGTAGCAATGGGAGATAAGCTGGCAGCCACCCCCACGGCCCAGCTGTTGTTATACCTGGCTACACACAAGGGGGATTTGTGTTCCTCTGTGATTTGTCCAGAATCAAATATTTCAGAATGGACACCATTGTGCTGACAGTCCGCCGTGTCTTATCTTCGGATGACTTTGCTTGTGCTCCTAAAACGTTGTGTCCCAGATTCAATACCCTGTAGTATAAATCTATTCATTGCTCTGTAGTACAAATGTACCCAATGCTCTGTCATAGATAGATATACTTTATATATCTATCTAGATATTTCTATAGATGTATACAGTATATATAACATCAGCGATCCTTCCAAGGACACATCTTTTGTTTTACTATTATAAAGTGAAGCTTTGGCTTGATGTAGGTGAGCATTAGGGTAGTTTGGCAGTAAAGACTCGGTGACTTTTTTCATATTTTCTATCTCTGCCTTCCCAAACAATTTTATTGTTTGGTCGACATTGTTCGTGCAATGACTTCAGTTGGTACCATTTTGGGGTACATATGTTTTTATTAACTTTCCTTT
Source organism: Leptodactylus fuscus (assembly GCF_031893055.1). Taxonomy (NCBI): domain Eukaryota; kingdom Metazoa; phylum Chordata; class Amphibia; order Anura; family Leptodactylidae; genus Leptodactylus; species Leptodactylus fuscus. Next base: position 242,033,999 of record NC_134266.1, read on the forward strand.
TTTTTGGGGGGGGGGGGGACATACATGGAAAATGGATTTTGTTAAAAAAAATGTATATATACTTGAAAAAAACAAATACAGTGAAAAAGTTTTTACTTTCCCACAACCTGGGATTGCTGGATCCCCTGTACAATATACTACAATACTTCTATATTGCAGTACATGGGCCATAGGCTCCCCATGTGTAATAGGGTAAGGAAGTCAGGTGGCCTATCAATGGCAATCCTTAATAACCCAAACCTGTGATCTAACCATGGGGGACTCCAGGGGGCACTCTTGCCCCCTAACCATCCAGATGACCTGATTGCATTTTCAGACTACTGCAGCTACAGCAGGGTCTCAGCCGTATAATAAAGCCAGAAACAGTCTGGCACATGCTGAGTGTTACTTCTATGTTCAGTGTGACATAACAGTCCAGCGCCAAGTGGGAAGGGGTTGGAGGTATTTCTACATTTGTGGCAAAATACACATTTATAACATATGGAGTTGTTGAAGATTTTGCTGTGGAATTCACTGTATGCACCGCAAAGGATGAAACCTGCACCATAAATTGCCATGTTGCGCAGGTTCATTTCTGCTGCAGATTCTCTCTTCTGCATTGCTGATACTGTAATAGATCAGTAATTTGTAGTGTATCCATGTCTTGTGAAGAGCTGAATACCGCAGTGACTTCTTTATAAAAAGTGGCCGTGTTAAGGCGGCCATAGTCTCTGACCAGGGATCACTCAGGCAAACAATAACATGTTCAGCAGCCTCGGACCATGAGTGACAATATAAAGGTCTCGTTTCTTTAGTACTCCTCTCATGCAGCAGAATAAACAGCAGCGGCAGGAATATCTTTACTACTGTGTACATATTCTATGTGGCCCCGAACACAAGCTATGATGCCTGCGAGAAAGCTTCATGCATCCTAAATTGAATGTGACATTTCATGCAATGTGATTAAACTAATTGGTATATAGTGGAAAAGGTCACCACGTACCCACAGTGTTGTGCCACCTATTCACTGCAAACAGCCTGCTGCATGTGACAGTCACCACTGCAGGAATAGTTAGATGGGGCAGTGTGTTTGCTGCAACATGTGTGACTGGGGAGTTGGATGGAAATTTCAGCACCATGATGACATCTTGTTGCATCTGGTCCTTAAACATGAGGGGGCTCTGTGGAAGGAAGCACTGGTAAGAGGGAAGAACAAAGAATAGCGTCAGAAACAGGTAAAGCAAGCAGCTGTATTACAATATTTATTATGATAGGCATTTTTTTTTTTTTACTGATCCTGAGGTACCGCCTGTGTTTTGTTGCAGAGCTGAATCTACATTTTTCTGACTTCAGAACAGAAATCTTACACAATTCCTTCTTCACTCAACATCTGCAGCTAGCTCTGTATAGAAGATGAGTGCGTGATAAATGGGGTCCCACTGATCACTAGGATGGCACTGAGATGATCGGACCCTTGTTCTAGTGATCAATGGGTATCCCAAACATCAGATGTTTATCACCTACTCTGTAGAAACGTGGTAAATATCCATTGTGGTTAACAAAAATCCGTCACAGCACAGTAACTTGATGTAATCGCCCATGCACAAAAACAAAGAGGGCTTAATGGATCTGACGGCACACTATATGCTGACAACGTGATCAGCCAAGTTGGAAAATTTTGTTTGTGACCACAAGCACCAGCACCAAGTGGTCAGGTTTTTGTTTTTTACTAATTCTCAATACTCCAGTTTATTGTCTTGTTGCTGGTTGAACTGTGGCACAAATGATCGACTACATTGTATATGAATATTATATCATCTGTATGGTCAGCTTAGTTCCATCATAGGAGCACAGTTATACATTTATACATTTAGTTTTATAACCATCTGTACCCTATCTAAATCTTTACTAGAAGAAACTTACAGTTACAGGACCACTTGGTGTGATAGATAATGGGGTCTATGGCAGATTTTTTTTAGTATGACTGATCAGTGAACCAAACATAAACTAAAGCCCCATGCACACACCTGAGTGTGCTTCCAATATAGGGCTAAATCTGCATAGGAATGTACTCGGAATGACATGTGAGTGCACACTATTATGCATTCACATCTATGGGAATCTGAAGCCTCCATAAACACAAATGCATAACAGAATGCACTTGGATGTCACTACAAGCGGCATTCAGGCTGCATTCTGGTGCAAACTTGGCCCCACATCGGAAGCACATGTGCAGGCTGTGTGTACTGATCAATAGCTGTAGTGTCCTAACCTTGGCTGAAACCTTTACTCTGGCTATGGCCAACAATATCCTAAGGTGCGATAAATTGCCCTATGTAAAAGTTGAGTAACTCAGCTTCCATAAACTCTCTACATGTTTCCACTACCCGAGTACATTCATCAGGGGACGTGATTTACTGAACTGTTGTGAACAACGTAAAAGTATTACTCCCGCATAAAAATGTATTCTCTGGGGTGTTAGAAAGGCCCATGACATAAATGGTTGTAAAGAGAATCTTGTTCTCGGTGGTTGTATGTGTGAGTTATCCTTCTGGTCCTTATTTGTGTCATGCGACTAAGGCTGTATTCACACAGAGTAACGGCAGGCGTTTTTTGTGTGTTTTTTGCACATAGCGCCGCGTTAACGCCGCGTGTACGCCGCGTTAACGCTGCGCTATTTTGCGGTGGCGTTGCTCGGCGTTAACGCGGCGTATACGCGGCGTTAACGCGGCGCTATGTGCAAAAAACACACAAAAAACGCCTGCCGTTACTCTGTGTGAATACAGCCTAACACTCTCGTCAAAAGACACAGTGTCTTACGTGTGACTAGGAAGTCAGTTTATTCATTTCTTCCTATGAGACTTTCATTACAGCTCTTAAAGAGGACCTTTCATGGGTTTGGGGCACAGGCAGTTCTATATACTGCTGGAAAAGCGACAGTGCGCTGAATTCAGCGCACTGTCGGCTTTCCCGATCTGTGCCCCGGGTAAAGAGCTTTCGGTCCCGGTACCGTAGCTCTTTACAGTCAGAAAGGCGTTCCTGACAGTCCGTCAGGTACGTCCTTCTCCACAGCAGCGCCTATAGCACTGTACAGTGTGAGCGGGGAGGAAAGCTCTTTACCCGGCGCACAGATCGGGGAGGCCGACAGTGTACTGAATTCAGCGCACTTCCAGTAGTATATAGAACTGCCTGTGCCCTGGACCATGAAAGGTCCTCCTTAAAGGAATGAATGGAGAAACATTACTATTAGGGGGAGTTCACATGGAGTAACTTACTGCGTGATGTGGCATGTATATGGCGTGTGAGATTTTGAGCGCCGTACACGCTCCCATTGATTTCAATGGGAGTTAGTCTCATATACGCCACGTTATTTTGCGGCCGTGATTTTGCGGTCGCAAAATCACGGCCGCAAAATAACGCGGCGTATATGATCCCGGCTCCCATGGAAATCAATGGGAATGTATACGGCGCTCAAAGTCTCACACGCCATATACATGCCACATCACGTGGCACGTTACTCCGTGTGAACTTACCCTAATGGTCTAAGTTTTAAAAAATGGTAAACAGAGACTGGACGGTCTTAAACTGTGCCGGATTTATGAGTGTCTGATAAATCTGTCATTTATTTGTAGACTTACTAGTCTAACTTTAGATCTCTTAGTTGTAGGCTTAGTTTCCAACAAGAAGTGCACCAAAGTTATGGTACATAATATTGCTTCTTAAAACCCACCCCTTTCCCTAAAATGTGGCACAAAACATGGTAGCCAGTTTTGGGGCCCAAATTACAGCAGAATTTTGGATAATTTTTCTTGGTAAATCACCTCCAGTGTAAGGGAATCGGATTACTGATCACATGACACAGCTGAGGACCAGAAAGGAGTGGTAAGAAGATAACTTTACACTATGTACATTTCTAATGGATCAGAGAACAATTTTTTGTGGGAATGTTACGTCATATTTGACTGCGTTCGCTTCTCTTCTTGTTACTTGTTTTTGAACAATCGCTTTTATTTCTCAATCATGAAAATTATCTTAATAAGGTCACAAAAAGTAAAGAAAAAAAATAAAAAAGTGGAATATGAGTGCACACATATTCTCATCTCAAGTGTACACTGATGTATTGAATCACAAAGACCCGACCCTTTTCTAGCCGGGAAAAAAAATAAATAAGAATTTCCCTACATGCCGTTATATCTCACCAGGTGCATGGCTGAGCTCCGAGGCGGATGTGGCTCAATAAGCAACTGAGATGGCGTCTGTCCAAAACTCTGTAACTGTTCCTCCATGGCCTGCAGGGAGAGAGGAGTGATTGTCATAATCAATATGCATCAAAGAGATAGGTCAACACACTATTTGACAATGCAAGCACATCCCAAGTCAGCCATGAAAGAAGTCCAGAAAATTCACCGGTGCTTTTCTCCCGGGCTGCAGACTCATCCAAGTGTTAGTATTTTTGTAGACAAGCTTTGCTTTCTCTCAAGCATGCTTCACTTAACCAAATAACCATTTTATGATAGGATCTGGGTTATCTTAGAATGTTAACCTGTGGTGACATGCAACTAAAGACCGCAGAGATGTCTCAGGCTCTCAGAGAACACACGTGAACATGTTAATAATATGTGCCCACACCGCTAACAGTGCACAGATACCTTCACAAAATCCCCAGTAAGGAGGAAAGTTTGGGGGTCTCTTATAAAGTATGGATCAGGAATCTTGATGGATGAGAAAAGTAATAGTTAAATGAATATAACAAGACATGATGAGAGCAGGACACAGTAACAGCACATACACATCACATAGGATAACTTAGAACATACCAAAATATGTCACATAATGGAGACCATAACATATATGTATATACTCCGATATCTAATCCAGATAGTAAAACCATAATTTATTTTATTAACAGCAATGAATAAAAATAGCAAACATTTTTTGCAAAAATAGTTTGAAATCAATGTTTCTTAAACATTTTTTTACATTTTCTTAAAGGTGTATTGCAGTACTATGATACTAATAGTCTGCCTTCTGGGCCTTCAATATCAGCATGTTTGGGGACCAACATGGAGAGGCACGGCACGGCTGCTGCATCATCCCTCTACCCGTAGAATGGCTGTGCTTGGTATAGTATAGTAGTTCAATCCATTCATTTGATGGGAATAAGCTGTGGTGTGTAACCAATGCACATGACATCACTGGCCTGAGAAAAGGAACTGGTGCTCAGCAGAGGCGTGGGCATGGGTAATGGGTGTCAGGCCTGCCTTAATCAGATACTGATGACCTATCACCAATATTATAATCCTGAAAGACTCCATAAACTTTATAATAGTTGTGATTAATTTTCCAAAGTACTTTCTGTAGAATGTCAATTCATTTACTTGCGGTTATTTTACTGGAATGTTTTGGGTTTTTTTACACTCCCAGGCAAATTTTACACATGATATTATTAGATTCAATTGATTTAAAAAATCTGTCTATCTATCTATCTATCTATCTATCTATCTATCTATCTATCTCATATCTATCTATCTATCTATCTATCTATCTATCTATCTATCTATCTCATATCTATCTATCTATCTATCTATCTATCTCATATCTATCTATCTATCTATCTATCTATCTATCTATCTCATATCTATCTATCTATCTATCTATCTATCTATCTATCTCATATCTATCTATCTATCTCCTATCTATCTATCTATCTATCTATCTATCTATCTGTCTGTCTGTCTGTCTGTCTGTCTATCTATCTCCTATCTATCTATCTATCTATCTATCTATCTATCTATCTATCTATCTATCTAATATCTATCTCATATCTATCTAATATCTATCTATCTATCTATCTATCTATCTATCTATCTATCTATCTCCTATCTATCTATCTATCTATCTATCTATCTATCTATCTCATATCTATCTATCTATCTATCTATCTCCTATCTATCTATCTATCTATCTATCTATCTATCTCATATCTATCTATCTATCTATCTATCTATCTATCTATCTCCTATCTATCTATCTATCTATCTATCTATCTATCTATCTAGCTATCTCCTATCTATCTATCTATCTATCTATCTATCTATCTATCTATCTATCTCATATCTATCTATCTATCTATCTATCTATCTAATAATCTATCTATCTATCTATCTCATATCTATCTATCTATCTATCTATCTCATATCTATCTATCTATCTCCTATCTATCTATCTATCTATCTATCTATCTCATATCTATCTATCTAATATCTATCTATCTATCCATCTGTCTGTGCCTTATTAATGATATATAATGACCCGATAGATGATAATATAGGTGGATTCCTGCAGGCTGGATATCAGCTCATCAGTTTTCAGACAAGTACAATGCTATGCAATGGTTACCACTTAACTAGATCATTCCCTGTCCCCAGAGGGGACATTACCAGGAGTTCTCCACTGCACAATATTGCCTGCTGCAGTCTATCACTGCACCAACAATAACAAACTGGGATTACCGAGAAACCATAACCACATCCTTCACAACGAGGAGGAGAAAATAATCTCTTATATCTCTCTGGTTGGTACAACCTTACTCCGGCATCCTCCATACTGGTGCGATCCGTGTCTGAAGAAGGTCTATTGTAACACAGACCGAAACATTACATATTGGATCACTAATCCTCTATCACAAGATAAAACGACATATTATCAAGTATGCTTTGTGTGCCAAGTTTATCTGAAATATATCTTATCTTATCTTGGAGTATTACAACCATCTGATTTCACTGCCATTGGTACTTGTATAACCTTATAATTCAATATGTATACCTATTGTGCATCATTTTATATCAAGTACCTCTCAAGTGTGTACATGCATTGTAAATACAGTGACTATACATATACCTGATCCTGCTTATCTCACCCACGCCCAAGATGATTGACAGCTCTTTCTCTATCCGTGCGTGTACATAGAAGGCTGGCAATCACTAAATGTGGGCGGGGTAATCAGGACTCTCACTGACTCTACTAGGAGTCCTGGCAGGATATACCCTGCTCCAAATAATATAAAAATATATAATCATGGATCTCAGCTTCTCTCCTCTATCATATAACCCTATATATCACAGAGCTCAGCTTCTCTCCTCTATCATATAACGCTATATATATCAGAGAGCTCAGCTTCTCTCCTCTATCATATAACCCTATATATCACAGAGCTCAGCTTCTCTCCTCTATCATATAACCCTAGATATCACAGAGCTCAGCTTCTCTCCTCTATCATATAACCTATATATCACATAGCTCAGCTTCTCTCCTCTATCATATAACCCTATATATCACAGAGCTCAGCTTCTCTCCTCTATCATATAACCCTATATATCACAGAGCTCAGCTTCTCTCCTCTATCATATAACCCTATATATCACAGAGTTCAGCTTCTCTCCCTCTATCATATAACCCTATATATCACAAAGCTCAGCTTCTCTCCCTCTATCATATAATCCTATATATCACAGAGCTCAGCTTCTCTCCTCTATCATATAATCCTATATATCACAGAGCTCAGCTTCTCTCCTCTATCATATAACGCTATATATATCAGAGAGCTCAGCTTCTCTCCTCTATCATATAACCCTATATATCACAGAGCTCAGCTTCTCTCCTCTATCATATAACCCTATATATCACAGAGCTCAGCTTCTCTCCTCTATCATATAACGCTAGATATCACAGAGCTCAGCTTCTCTCCTCTATCATATAACCTATATATCACAGAGCTCAGCTTCTCTCCTCTATCATATAACCCTAGATATCACAGAGCTCAGCTTCTCTCCTCTATCATATAACCTATATATCACATAGCTCAGCTTCTCTCCTCTATCATATAACCCTATATATCACAGAGCTCAGCTTCTCTCCTCTATCATATAACCCTATATATCACAGAGCTCAGCTTCTCTCCTCTCTCATATAACCTATATATCACAGAGCTCAGCTTCTCTCCTCTATCATATAATCCTATATATCACAGAGCTCAGCTTCTCTCCTCTATCATATAATCCTATATATCACAGAGCTCAGCTTCTCTCCTCTATCATATAACCCTATATATCACAGAGCTCAGCTTCTCTCCTCTATCATATAACCCTGTATATCACAGAGCTCAGCTTCTCTCCTCTATCATATAATCCTATATATCACAGAGCTCAGCTTCTCTCCTCTATCATATAACCCTATATATCACAGAGCTCAGCTTCTCTCCTCTATCATATAACTCTATATATCACAGAGCTCAGCTTCTCTCCTCTATCATATAACCCTATATATCACAGAGCTCAGCTTCTCTCCTCTCTCATATAACCTATATATCACAGAGCTCAGCTTCTCTCCTCTATCATATAATCCTATATATCACAGAGCTCAGCTTCTCTCCTCTATCATATAATCCTATATATCACAGAGCTCAGCTTCTCTCCTCTATCATATAACCCTATATATCACAGAGCTCAGCTTCTCTCCTCTATCATATAACCCTATATATCACAGAGCTCAGCTTCTCTCCTCTATCATATAATCCTGTATATCACAGAGCTTAGCTTTTGTCCTCCTATAATATGGTGTTCTCTTATAGGACACCTGATAGATTAAGCCCCCTCCACCCCATTATAGTCACAGAACTAAGTAAGTGAGCTGTTAGTACTGACCATCAATGTAGTAGCTATCTAATCCCAATTTTGATAATCCTGGTAAAATTACAATATGGAGTATTCCCTTTCTTTACTAAGCGAGTCACCAGGGTAGTCCAACAATAAGGATGTGGTATATACGTATATACAGGTTGTTTAGATCCGCCATTCTCTTTTAAACCAGTTCTACAAGCCTTCCATCAACAGTAGAGAGTGCGGTCTAATGGGCTGGAACAGCATTCTTTACAATTATACAATAGATCTGCCCAGAGGAAATGTGACAGGATTATGATGTCCCTATTGTAGTAAAGACAATTCCAAATAATATCTAATACTCCATATAATTGATGTTTACATATTAGAAAGAGATACCGCCTTTGTATCCAGAGCGTTCTGTCATGTTTCACCACAGGAGGAGACAGTCATTGTAAAGTTCATTATAAATTACAGCTTTACAACTGCAATATGAGTTAAGCTGTCATCATTTTCTCAGCCAGGGATCCCGGGCTGTCAAAGAGTGTCAATTTTTAATCTGACACAGGGAAGAATATTATCTGTTCCTCTGACCTTCTGATATTTTAATACTATAATTGCCGTGCTTAGTCGTGCAGCCATGATTTCACCTGTCAACCAAGAATGAATCAATACCCTCCAGCGTCTCTTCACATTTGAGTATTGGTTGTAGTGTGTCTTTCATTACACGTAAGACGAACGCTGTCTACACACCTGCACAAAAATATGTCAGGAGAAAAACGAAACTTCATATAAAAGTATGGAATCCCAACCCGCAATACAAAACATAGGACAAAAACAGACAAATATGTCATACAGGGTGAATTCTAGAACTACACGGAATATAAGTTTGCAAATCCCAGGCCTTTAAAGGGAGTTTCAGAGACTTTACTAACAATGTCTTATCCTTAGTGTGGGGTATCAATCAGGGGCTTATCAAGTAACCATCAGACACCAAGACCGACACCAAGAGGCAAATTCAGAACTTAAAAAAGGTATGAATATGTTGGTCTCCTTCACACATATCCATGACATACACAGCGACTTAACAGTTCAGGAAAAATGCACAGAGAGATGTCAGAGTACTGGGATAATGCGCAAAGTGATGTCACAGTACAGGGAAAATGCAACAGTGATGTCACAGTACAGGGATAATGGGGACAGTGATGTCAAAGTACAGGGATAATACACACAGTGATGTCACAGTACAGGGATAATACACACAGTGATGTCACAGTACAGGGATAATACACACAGTGATGTCACAGTACAGAGATAATACACACAGTGATGTCACAGTACAGGGATAATACACACAGTGATGTCACAGTACAGGATAATACACACAGTGATGTCACAGTACAGGATAATACACACAGTGATGTCACAGTACAGGGATAATACACACAGTGATGTCACAGTACAGGGATAATACACACAGTGATGTCACAGTACAGAGATAATACACACAGTGATGTCACAGTACAGGGATAATACACACAGTGATGTCACAGTACAGGGATAATACACACAGTGATGTCACAGTACAGGATAATACACACAGTGATGTCACAGTACAGGATAATACACACAGTGATGTCACAGTACAGGGATAATACACACAGTGATGTCACAGTACAGGGATAATACACACAGTGATGTCACAGTACAGAGATAATACACACAGTGATGTCACAGTACAGGGATAATACACACAGTGATGTCACAGTACAGGATAATACACACAGTGATGTCACAGTACAGGATAATACACACAGTGATGTCACAGTACAGGGATAATACACACAGTGATGTCACAGTACAGGGATAATACACACAGTGATGTCACAGTACAGAGATAATACACACAGTGATGTCACAGTACAGGGATAATACACACAGTGATGTCACAGTACAGGATAATACACACAGTGATGTCACAGTACAGGGATAATACACACAGTGATGTCACAGTACAGAGATAATACACACAGTGATGTCACAGTACAGGGATAATACACACAGTGATATCACAGTACAGGGATAATACACACAGTTATGTCACAGTACAGGGATAATACACACAGTGATGTCACAGTACAGAGATAATACACACAGTGATGTCACAGTACAGGGATAATACACACAGTGATGTCACAGTACAGGGATAATGGGGACAGTGATGTCAAAGTACAGGGATAATACACACAGTGATGTCACAGTACAGGGATAATACACACAGTGATATCACAGTACAGGGATAATACACACAGTTATGTCACAGTACAGGGATAATACACACAGTGATGTCACAGTACAGAGATAATACACACAGTGATGTCACAGTACAGGGATAATACACACAGTGATGTCACAGTACAGGGATAATACACACAGTGATGTCACAGTACAGGGATAATACACACAGTGATGTCACAGTACAGGGATAATACACACAGTGATATCACAGTACAGGGATAATACACACAGTTATGTCACAGTACAGGGATAATACACACAGTGATGTCACAGTACAGGGATAATGTACACAGTGATGTCACAGTACAGGGATAATACACAGAGTGATGTCACAGTACAGGGATAATACACACAGTGATGTCACAGTACAGAGATAATACACACAGTGATGTCACAGTACAGGGATAATACACACAGTGATGTCACAGTACAGGGATAATACACACAGTGATATCACAGTACAGGGATAATACACACAGTTATGTCACAGTACAGGGATAATACACACAGTGATGTCACAGTACAGGGATAATACACACAATGATGTCACAGTACAGGGATAATACACACAGTGATATCACAGTACAGGGATAATACACACAGTGATGTCACAGTACAGGGATAATACACACAGTGATGTCACAGTACAGAGATAATACACACAGTGATGTCACAGTACAGGGATAATACACACAGTGATGTCACAGTACAGGGATAATACACACAGTGATATCACAGTACAGGGATAATACACACAGTTATGTCACAGTACAGGGATAATACACACAGTGATGTCACAGTACAGAGATAATACACACAGTGATGTCACAGTGCAGGGATAATACACACAGTGATGTCACAGTACAGAGATAATACACACAGTGATGTCACAGTGCAGGGATAATGTACACAGTGATGTCACAGTACAGGGATAATGTACACAGTGATGTCACAGTACAGGGATAATACACACAGTGATGTCACAGTACAGAGATAATACACACAGTGATGTCACAGTACAGGATAATACACACAGTGATGTCACAGTACAGAGATAATACACACAGTGATGTCACAGTACAGGATAATACACACAGTGATGTCACAGTACAGAGATAATATACACAGTGATGTCACAGTACAGGCATAATACACACAGTGATGTCACAGTACAGGAATAATACACACAGTGATGTCACAGTACAGAGATAATACACACAGTGATGTCACAGTGCAGGGATAACACACACAGTGATGTCACAGTGCAGGGATAACACACACAGTGATGTCACAGTACAGAGATAATGTACACAGTGATGTCATTGTATAGGAATAATACAGTGATGTCACAGTACATGGATAATGTACACAGTAATGTCACAGTACAGGAATAATACACACTGTGTACACAGTCACATCATAACATATGAATAAAGTAATTAGAATGATGTCACATGAAGACACTATAATGTCCCAGTAATTGGAGGTTCACTCAGTTCTCCACATTCCCTCTCATCCTCCATAGTTTCCACTAATACCAACCTAGATCTCAGTGGAAATGGAAACCTTAGTTGCTGGGCTCCACAGCAGTTGCTTTGTCTTCTATCCTTGTAATTCCGGCCATGTCAGAATGATGGGGGTTTGACTCTTGGCCTCACTAATTTGAAAACTCCATAGCACTCTGCTGTTAATGAAGTAACAGAAACAGTGCCATTCATTCTGATGTGGCTGTGCTTGGTACTACATGTAGCCTAGTGCAGCAGTCACAGTAGCGCACACAGCTGTTACAGAATATATGGCATTGTGCCTGGTAAACTGGAACAAGCATTATGGCCCTTTCCAATAACTGATCAGTGGTGTGGTTTATGTCCAAAACCTGCACCCTCCTCAGGTGATACAAGCAGCTGCCAGTCTGCATAGTGTGCACTGTACTGGGGCCAAGCCTGGCTATTACAGCTCAGCTCCCATTCACAATACCAGACATAACCTAGAGAAGAAAGTGTAAATTGCAAGAAGATATCACGAATCACCTTAGCAGGATCTTTATATCTGCAGAGATGGATAGTTGTGATAGGTTATGTACATGCTGTGAATATAGGCTTCGATGTATAGAGCCTGTTCAGACTGTATCGTATAAACATTAAACCCTTTAGGAACCAAACCAAGAATCCAGCTACTCCTTTATCCTAGAGAACGGCTCTAAAATGGGTAACAGAATAAGCCGCAGTCTAGTGAGATTAATGGTTTCCATTATAAGGTATAATATGTATAGCTTCTTATATAGAAGGAGGGATACTGAGGATTTAGGATGAGTACATAAATGAATAGCGAGATCCCCTGACATGTATTATTTGGGACAACAGGCGGAGGAGTGGAGGTTGTGGTGGTGGTGACCTTCACCATTGTCCTGCTTGTAGTGTTTCAGTCTATATACTCCGACATGCAAACCCCACATAAAATAACAGCTGACATTAGAGAAATCTGTTCCCAGACTAGAAGAGCCGGGCATACATATAAGATAGCTCTGGTCGACTTATAGGATAGATGGCAGATATAATGGTGCAGTCATGCTGCCATATTCATTATATACAGTATACTTATGGGTGAGCCCTAGTACTGTATGCCTGGAATTGCTGACAAACTATTATTTAACTGAATGGGTCTGACCTGCAATGCTAGATAAAGCCCATATACAAAAGTGGCGCTGTCCAAACAGCCATTGGGTCTCTCAATATATGTCTTGAATTTCCCAGTAATTCTTATTCAAAAGCAATAATAAAAGAAGTAACCTTGTTACTGTATGCCCCATAAAGGTTCTAGCCAAATGGTCATAAGCATAGAAGTGATAGATGGATGGATAGATAGATAGATAGATAGATAGGAGATAGATAGGAGATAGATAGATAGATAGATAGATAGATAGGAGATAGATAGATAGATAGATAGATAGGAGATAGATAGATAGATAGATAGATAGGAGATAGATAGATAGATAGATAGATAGATAGATAGATAGATAGATAGGAGATAGATAGTAGATAGATAGAAGATAGATAGATAGATAGATAGATAGATGATAGATAGATAGATAGATAGATAGATAGATAGATAGATAGATAGGAGATAGATAGATAGATAGATAGATAGGAGATAGATAGATAGATAGATAGATAGATAGATAGATAGATAGGAGATAGATAGATAGATAGATAGATAGATAGGAGATAGATAGATAGATAGATAGATAGATAGATAGGAGATAGATAGATAGGAGATAGATAGATAGATAGATAGGAGATAGATAGATAGATAGATAGATAGATAGATAGATAGATAGATAGATAGTAGATAGATAGATAGCTGTATAATTATTATATGTACCTGTATAATCCTATATTAGTAATGATATATGATACCACACGTATATAGCACGCTAGCTCAGAGCCTGGCAATGTATAAATTAGAGCATATTTTACATACAGCAGATGGCAGATATCATGGGGACTGGAGGATGGCGCGAGCGTCTTCCACTTCTCAGCACTACTCATCCAGCAGCTGTTGCACTTTGAGACTTCTCACGTCAGATTTACATAGTCTACTATCGAGCAGGATCCAGATTTGGATGACTGCTAAGTAACAGGGTGGACTTGTGATATACAGGTGATAACATATGGGTAAATAACCAAATGTTGAAACTAAAAAGCAAAACAGTACAACTATGGGGTCATAATGAGTGTATAATATAGGGGACTGCTACCAATTGCAGTTACCAACTGCTACACAGTAATGTCATCTGATAATCTAGCTAGAATATATGGACCATAAAGAGATGTCAAGGGGTTTCTTATCTGCACGCACTGTCATATCCACAATGGAAACAGTATCCACTTCTGGTGATGGTCTCAGCTGTTGGGCCCCAACAAATTCATGACTGACATATTATAAGGGTCACCCATTAATTATCTTAATTTTAATAATTTCTCATTACTCTTAGGGCTCCTTCACACGTGAGCCCAGGGGAGGTTTTTGACAGCGGATTTCGCGTCAAAAACCTCCCCTTACAATGGTGGTCTATGCAGACCACCAGGCTTCTTTTTTCCGCTAGCGGCGAGCTGCTGCTAGCGGAGAAAAGAAGCGACCTGCCCTATCTTCAGGCGGAAGCCACGCGGGTTGAGCTGCGCGGCTTCCACCCCCGGCAGCACCCTCCTATGTCGGCTCATTCATTTGAGCCGACAGCGGAGGGGAAAGCCGCGATCGGGATGGTTGCGGCAGGCGGGTTTTGACCAGAGAGAGACGCGGCTCGCCGAGTCTCTCTCGGTGTCAAAACCCGCGCAGGCAGTTCATGTGTGAACTAGCCCTTAATGATGACCAATACATGACATCCTGAATACACTATTTAAGGATTTGGTATGTTGTATTGTGTTAGTATTATTGTAAATACAAAGATGTGTTTTGGGTTTTTGTTTTTTTTTATTTGTACGTTCCTCTTGGCTGGACATGATTGTGTCATGAGATGAGCAGCTTTTCAAGACACCATGAATTTGCATTATTGTATCACAAGTGATATGCTATAAATTTCTGTGTGTGGACATTCAGTGGTTGTGTTGTGAACTGCAGTCTGTTAAGGGTCTTTTTGCTAGCATGTTGCAATATTGTATTGAATTGGTTTCAAGAAAAATTTAAGACCTTTACCAAATTCGAGCTATTGTAAACTAAGGGTGGACACCTCCGTGCACTGTAAGTGAATATCTTCCTATACTACTATAGTCATCTCAAAAAGTCACATATTCCACTACAGAGTAAGGCCCGATACAAATGAAGGTGAAAGCGTAGCACAGGGCAGGGGACACCTTGATACTATAACTTGTACCAGAAAACTGGCATAGTTCTACCTGAAATGTACACTCGTCCCTGGCCGAAGCCTCATAGTAATTTTGCCATATCTGCCATAAGCACTTGTAATATTAAAGACCAGCACACAATGCATTGGTCTTTATGAACTGCCCCCACTTTGTCATGCCTAGGGCCTGTACACTGATGCATGGATTGGGACCCCATGAAGAGAACCCCCGTGTCATGCAATACTTCTTTGATCCCTATATTTGCCCCAACACAGCTCTGCAAAGTGCGTTCGTTCAGGTTTAAATAGGTTTTGCATGCTAAAAAGTCTGATGACCGATCCAAAAGCAGATCTGCTGATAGACAGAGAATGGAGCAGGAAGCAGACAGCTCCATTCTGTGTGTAGTGGCAGGACAGCATCACTGCAGCTTAGCTTCCATTAATGTGACTGGGAGGTGATCTGGTTTGGCCACTACACAGAGAACAGAGCTGATCTCGATATTGATGGCCTAGCTTGGATAGGTGGTCAATATTTTTAGTCTGGAATATCCATTTAATGAGTTGATAAAGCCTAAAAAAATCTAGAGTGCATTTATCAAGCTTTAATAATGTGTCTGCTAGAGGAGTATACTGTACTGACTACCAAAAAAGACTACTGAAAGAAAACACTCATGATAAATGTATTGCCTCCATTGGCCTCATTTACAGTTTGTACGTACTCTCTTAAAGGCTGGAATCAGGTTCCTATGGCATTGCATTTAGATGGATGTATTTGGCCTACATCTTCCAGGGCCTCATATTTATAGCCTCTATATATTGTGGCACCTGCACATGTATGGCAGATATATTCATAGAATAGAAACTAAATGAACGTGACTCAAATTGCATCCCAGGACGTACAGAACATTGCCAGGTCAGCCAGCTCTGTACAACCCGTACCCAGAGGAACAAGGGCAGGGGTTATTGACCATGTCCCACATCCTACATTTAATGCTGGTGTTGTAATTCAGCAGAGCTGGAGATAAGATTGGCTATTGAATGAGGTAGAAATCACTGTGTCACATACATACCTCTCGTAACGCGGGATCAGTGACACCTTCCATGATCAGAGACCCTTCGTATGTCAGATAATGAAAGACATTCAATGCACGCACTGCTTCCGGACCTCGCTGCTTGTAGCCAAATATCAGATCTATCCACTGGTGGAGCTGACATGAGACAAATTCACTCTCCAGTGCCTGGAATAAATGTGAAAACAGGATGGTTTAGAAAGAGAAGAATTTGTAGGAACCTGTACAAAGCCCATATAAGTATACACAGAGTTATTATTTTATATATTATATTAATTTTGCATGTCTATAAGTAATAGAGGACGTTCAGTTTTACAATCCCTTGTTTTAAGATGGATCCCCTGAACATAACCTGATGTCAGGTTGTCCCCGTGTATTCATTCCGGATATACACACTGAGTTACAATAGAAGAGGCACTCCGCTGATTATTATTTCATTATGTATCTATTCCCCCAATATCTATAGTTCAGCCAGTATTGTGCTCACCGGACTGCCAAGGAGGATGACAAGGACTGACTGGTCTGTGTTATGTTTCTGTTCCTTCCCGCTTTATGTCACGTTTTCTCTGTAAGTTTTCCTGCACTTGGTTTGTTCCCTGTTATTTCCTCCTCTCCCCCTGTCCTGGTGGGCGTTCCCTAATTTGGTTTAGCCCAGAGCTTTATAGGTTTGAGCAGTGGCAGCCATCTTCCTCTTTGGCTGTCGTCCTTCATGAGCTCCCACTCTCTCCCCCCTTTTATTTTAGCTTTTCCCCCCTTTTCAAAAAAAAAAAAAAAAAAAAAAAAAAGAGGAATGGAGAGTTTTTTTGGTAATTTGGCATTGTGATGTGTTTCACGGAAAAATTTCACTGTTTTAATATGGTGGTTTTATGGTTCTGTATCATCTTTGTTTTTTTTCTTGCAGTGAATCCTCGGTTTCTTTTGCAAAGTCACAGCTGGTGTGCAAGAAAAGATGAGGGCCGATTGGGACGTTGGATGGGTCCTCCGTATTTCCGGGGCGGGGCTTACCCCTTCTGTTTGGTTAAAGTTGTTGACGTCATAGTTATTGATTACATCAAGTTTAAATAAGCGCTGTGTCCGACCTACCGCCCATGTAAAAGGTTAATTGTTGTCCTGGTCTTATTTCATTTTGAAAGGGGAAACCGGTGTATAGAAGGGGTTCTATATGATCCAGGCAGTCTTATCTTACATTAGATTCATACCTGCACTTGGGTCTCCATTCTTTGGGTCCACTTGGGGACCAGAAAACACAGAAACCCAATCCGCTTAAAAAGCGGTGACCGTGGAAACCTGTGGACCCATGGACTATATCACGCAAAATCACGGCCGCAAAATAACGCGGCGTATACGATCCAGGCTCCCATTGAAATCAATGGGAGCTTTTACAGCGCTCAAAATCTCACACGCCGTATACGTGCCAGGTCACACGGCACGTTACTCCATGTGAATGGACCCTAAGTCAAATAATAAAAGGTGTAAAGTTAGACTAGACCGTCTTAAAGAGCACCAGATCATGAAACAGCATTGGACAATCTGGTGCAGTTTAAGACTAGTCTGATGCTAGATTTACACTAGCATTCGGGGACCCCATTCTGCTTCAAATGGAGGACTTTTCCCTGAAACCTGGCAGACCCCATTATACTCTATAGGGTGACCACTTTTTAAGCAAATAGGGTTTACATTTCTTGGGTTCCCAAGTGGACCCGAAGGACAGAAACCCAAATGCGAGTGTGACCCTAGTGTAACTTTGTATTGTCTAAAAGTTAGACAGGTTTAGTTAATGTTCCCCACACAGGGCCGCCGATAGGGCAGTACTACTGGTACTCGCGTCAGGGGCCCGGCCAAATTGAAAAATGGGGGGGGGGGCCGGTTTTGGCCCGCCACCGTGTGCCGGCCCCCTGGCGCCCGTAGCAGTCATTGTGTATGTCCTATTTCAACTCAGATCTGCATCCAGAGGACGCAGATCTGAGTTGAAGACATACGTGGCTGAAGCAAGGAGCTGACACAGGTCAGCTTCTCGCTTCGCCGCTGCGCGCCTCTCTCCCTGACACATATGCAGCTGAAGCGAGGAGCTGACCTGTGTCAGCTCCTCGCTTCGCCGCTGCTACTGGCTTGTAGACGCGATGTGATCACATCGCGTCTAAAAGCCAGTAGCCGGCGGCAGCGGCGAAGCGAGGAGCTGACCTGTGTCAGCTCCTAGCTTCAGCCATCGCGTCTACAAGCCAGTAGCCGGCGGCGAAGCGAGGAGCTGACACAGGTCAGCTCCTTGCTTCGCCGCTGCGCGCCTCTCTCGCTGTCACATATGCGGCTGAAGCGAGGACCTGACCTGTGTCAGCTCCTTGCTTCGCCGCCTCTGCTACTGGCTTGTAGACGCGATGTGGTGACGTCACATCGCGTCTATAACTGTGCGCCAGTGTGAGAGAGAGGACGCGCAGAGAGCTGCGAGGGAACGAAGGAGAAGGTAAGTCAGTCAGTGTAATGTGGAACGTGAAACTGGGGGCAGAGAGAGGACGGCATGACACTGGGGGCAGAGATGGAGAGGACGACATGACAATGGGGGCAGAGATGGAGGGGACATGAATATGGGGGCAGAGATGGAGCGGACGGCATGACACTGGGGGCAGAGATGGAGAGGACGACATGACAATGGGGGCAGAGATGGAGGGACATGAATATGGGGCAGAGATGGAGGGGACATGAATATGGGGGCAGAGATGGAGAGGACGGCATGACAATGGGGGCAGAGATGGAGGGACATGAATATGGGGGCAGAGATGGAGGGGACATGAATATGGGGGCAGAGATGGAGAGGACGGCATGACAATGGGGGCAGAGATGGAGGGACATGAATATGGGGGCAGAGATGGAGGGGACATGAATATGGGGGCAGAGATGGAGGGGACATGAATATGGGGGCAGAGATGGAGGGGACATGAATATGGGGGCAGAGATGGAGGGGACATGAATATGGGGGCAGAGATGGAGGGGACATGAATATGGGGACAGAGATGGAGGGGACATGAATATGGGGGCAGAGATGGAGGGGACATGAATCTGGGGGCAGAGATGGAGGGGACATGAATCTGGGGGCAGAGATGGAGGGGGGGAACATGAAACTGGGGGCAGAAATGGATGGGCGGACATGAATCTGGGGGCAGAGATTGGGTGGGAGACATGAAACTGGGGGCAGATGAAGGGTGTATATGAAGCTGGGGAGAGATAGAGGGGGGACATATAATGTACGGGTGACTGTAGGAGGATTATACTGTGTGCGGGCACATGAAAAATTAATGAGAATGGGTGGAGTCAACATAACGGTGGGTGGGGCTAAATTTGCCGCACATTTTGTCCCTCTTTTGGCTCTTCAAAAGTTGGGAGGTATGGGTACAGGGGGCAGTGGAAAGATGTTAGAAGGTGGACGGGGGGCGGGGGGGGGGGGATTGTTGGGGCATCGGGTGTGCGGCACTGCGGAGATGGAACTGGGGCAATAATATATAATATATAAGTTTTTAGCTGGAGAACTACAAAGCACACAAGACCTCCAAAGGTATGTGTGCTTTGTATTAATAATGATGTAGGCGGCTATGTTACTAGCATAGCAGCCTGTTTGGGGGTGGGACTTTCACTTTAAAGGAGTGTTCACATTGTGTTTTTGGCCTCCCTTGCCGGGATACATTGGTAACCAGTCACAATCAGCTCCCCACTTATCCCTGCACGGAGAACTGCAGGCCCCCCCTTTTTTTTTAATGGCCAGTTCTTCGTGCAGGGATAAGTTGACAGCTGATTCTGACTGGTTACCAACGTATCCCGGCAAGGGAGGCCAAAAACGCAATGTGAATAAGCCCTGAGGATTTATTAGGAGGGCTCTTATAGATGGTGTTGGCTCTCTATAGGCGCTGTCACACGTAGCAGATTATACCTGCAAATAGAATCTGAAGCCTTGTAATGCTGCTAAATAAAGGGAAATGTAATACATAATTGGTATGTCGCAAAATAAGGTAGTTTTAAAATGGCGGGCGGGGGGGGGGCAGACACTTAGGCTGTATGGGGCCCCAAAATTCCTGATGGCGGCCCTGTCCCCACAAATAAAGCTGTGCAAAGACAAAGAAGTATAAAAGCCAAGATGGTGTGTGATCAGGAACTGAAGAGAAGCTGGACTGTAGAAATAAGGGCAAAATATAGGAATGAAGCCTGGAGAAACACACGTCAGATGAGGGATGGAAAAATGTTTTTGCTGGAGTGCTTCTTTAAGTAAGTTTGCTTGTTTCATTTGGATCAGCCAAGGATCTAATGTGCATGAGGGCTGTATAACCATCTCTGACTACAGCTGAAGAAGAAAAAATGATCAGACATGTTGGATTTCAACATGTCCAATGCTTTGTTCTCTGAAACTCATGAGAAAGAGAGAAATAGAAAAACAGAAAAAGAGAGGAGTGAAAATTAAGAAAGAAAGAGGAATAAAACGGACAGAAAAATAGCAAGAGAAAATATTAAAAAAAGAAAAAAAAAGAGAAAGGAAGGAAAGAAGAAAAGGTAAACAGACAAAAAGAGCATAGAAGTGAAGAGAATGAAAATTTAAGACATAGAAAGAGAACAAGAGGAAAAGATAAAGAGAGAATAAGAAGATGGAAAAGAGAGAAAGGAGCGAACGAGGAAAAAGAGATGTAAGAAGTGAAGCTTGTGATATGGCACGATTCATCATGGTGTCAATGTTTTATAACCCTGTCTGTAATCTGGATCCTCGCACACTATCCAGGGAGAATAAGTTTTTGTCTGTAGTAGAATTCCAGTTGATGTCAGCATGAAGATGCTCAGTAATGTATTCAGAGATTTTTGCCCATATCTCGCTCACTTTTAAAGATTCATGTAAGCGGCAGAAAGCGGCGCTCTTATCTAATTATGTACATTAGGGGGCAGAGGTCTCGTGGCTAGAGGGGCTGGGTGTAATAATGTTTTTGCTGTATCAGCGACTTTAGATCTTGGTTTGGTTTTTTTTAACACCTTGTGTCAGTTTCAGATCGGCATGTGCTGATAGTGATGTCCCTGATAAAGCAAGAGATTCTCTTACATCTTATGGAAGTCGACTGAAACACTCATTGGAAAATGTATTTGTTAGACTAGAGTCAGGGTATATAATAAGGGTGCCCTACATCTTTTTTAGATCTGGGCAAAACTCAGCAAATTAACCTACTTAAAGGAGGAGAAGGGTTCCAATAAAGGATTCCTAGGTTCCCTTAACTTTTAATGGCTTTATTAATAATAATAATAATAATAATAATAATAATAATAATAATTATTATTATTATTAGATAGCATAAAAAATTGGATTGTTTTTTTTATTTCTCCACCAGAAACGGTGCCCCTCTTACACATGTGCTGTTGTCTGGTAATGCAACTCCAAATACAAATTCCAGTATCGGGTACAGCACATGGTTAAATATCCTAAATTTCTAGGACCCCCCCCCCCCCCTTTTTTTTTTTTTCTCGATTCAAGATAACCCCTAGGACCATTTGGCCTCTGCCAGATGGCACATTACTCTCATTTTTAGGCAGGGTTCACACTACCATTGAATTCCGTTATGAAGGTGTCCATTAAAAAAACAAACAAACAAAAAAAAAAAAAGAAAACCTATCATAACGGACACAAAGTCTGTTGCCCATAGACTTCAATGTTAAAAATAAAATAATGGACACTTGCCATCCGTTTTTCTGTAACGGACAGCACAGTCCTACATGTAGGATTTTTTTTTTGACTGCTGGAAAAAAACGGATTTGGGTGTAAATGGACACAAGCAGACACAATATAAATCCCATTGAAATGAATGGAAATTTTAACAGATTTCTGATGGTTCAGTTAGTGTCCGTTGCTAAAATCTTGTAACGGACAATAGCTACGGACACTGCTGATGGTCACCAACGGTAGTGTGAATGGCCACTTACTGTTCCATAATATGTTTTTCTGATCCCAACTGTGTACCAATGGGGACAAACATATTAGAATAACCCATAATTGTAAGGAAAGTCCCTACACCAGTATCTCCCTAATGAGAGTCATTACTCCTTCTGACCCACGTCTAGACCTTTTATACAGTCTTTCTATGCACTGATATAAGAGGCAACAACCTCGAAACAGCCGTCTGTAGATGTGAACCTCTTTCTTTTGGAGGAGTTATACTGACTTGGCAGATTATGCCCTTAGGTTTCCTTGAAAACCAGATATTAACTTACAGGGAACTACCTTCCCATAGGTGGCATTAGGAGCAAATTCCTCTTTTTCACCAATGAGATCTTATTTGCGTATTCCTTCCCCCGAATTCTTGACAGGGCATGCATGGCCGAATAAGTCCCTGTACCAGTCTCTCCCTAATGAGAGACATTACCCCTTGTGACAACTATGAGGAGTAAGCCATGTCTACATTGGTTCAAGAATCTGTCATTTCCAGCCAGATCATAGTCAAAACCAATTCCCAGTAATGAACTATTGGATTCTCAGGTTGTCATATAACACCATGGCCATAGACTGAAGATTCATTCCAAAGTAATTCATTAAAAAGTCGCATGAGATGTGTTTTATTTCCGTGGCCATACAATATATGCACCTATCTCTTCAATGTTGTTCATGCATAATTTTAATAAAGCAGATGAATTTGCCTTTGTGTGTTGCTTCTATTTTTGGCCATCAGCATCAATTCAGGCCTGCAGGGATTGCGGGGCCGAGGACGGCTGCAGATGCACATCTGTGAAAGCTTTCTCTCCGCCGCTAGATTATGATTGATGAAGCTAGCATTAAGGTAATGTTATCAGGGACTACTTACTGCTCCTGTCCTTTGTGACATCACTGAGGTCAGAGCATAACCGCGTTAGCATTGAACACAATGCTTTATTAATGTTTCATGAGTAACTCAGCAGTAATCAGACTGGATCTTATGGGTAAATGGGACCAGGACGACATCCCCCAATGTATATCCTGGATATTTCCACCCAATATCAAGTAGTCAGGGCTCATTGCTGCAGTACTGTAGTAGAATATGATACTGTAAGTAAAGGATATGAAGATCTTCATGTAGCAGAGCTGATATAGTCATTTATTTCTAATTATTTCAGCATCGCTGAGTTTACATAATTTAGACCGTGTACCTACGGTCATGTGTTAATGTTATATTACCATATTAAATTGGGGCACATGATCATCTCAGCTCTGCTACACTTGTAAGGATGGTGGTTTTTTTCTAATGTTCTCATTATTTAGCAATTACAACAGGTAAAATATTAGCAGACCTACTGGTATATTATAAGGTACATTAAAGGTTTATATACAACCCTATAGGGATATTTACATACCAGTTACATAAATCAAAATAAAACAAGATATAAAGATGAAATGTGATTAAAGCAACATCACCTTAAAGGGGGTGTCAGGGTATGGAAGCAAAAAATATATTAATTTCTTTTCACTCAGTCAAATCCTTAGGGCTCATTCACACGGGGCTAATAGGGGGCGTATTTTGATGCTGAATCCACCTCAAAATCCGCCCCCTTACAATAGAGGTCTATGTAACCGCTAGCGGTTTGTTCCCGCTTGCACAAAAAAAGAAGCGAGCTGCCGTTTCTTCAGGCAGATTCTGCAGCCGATTTAGCCTCGGCATCCACCTCGCGACACCTCCCTCCAGACTAGACCCATTCATTTGGGCCTAATCCGGAGTGGGAAGCCGCGACGGGATGTCATGCACTGTAGCAGCAACCCGTCGCGGCAGCCGCCACGAATGTGCACACGCGGAATCCCCAGCCTCAATAGTTGTCAAGTGAACACTTATTTGGCTGACAACTATTCCTTCTGACCCCTCCATACACAAGCACACTCAGTTTTGTTCTGACCCTTCCATACACAACCAGCCTCTCTTGGTAGCGTATCTCCTGTGAGATGGGCATGTTGAAAGGATTGATGCATCCATTAAATAGGGATAACAATGGTCATGGACTTCTGTGCATGTATTATAGCTTCTTTATTACTGGAGGACAAGTGTGGATAGGGAAGGGACTTCTGGGCTGACCATACACAAGATACTTGGCCTTATTCCTCCCATACACGTGTGCACAGCCAAGCAAGTTGCAGCTAGACACTAGAGATGAGCGAATAGTATTCGAAACTCTAGCTTCAAATACCTCGCTCCCATAGGAATGAATGGAACAGCCGAACACCAAGGGGTTAAGCGCCGTCCACTTCTATTCATTCCTATACAGTGAGTTATTTGAAGCTAGAGTTTCGAATACTATTCACTCATCTCTACTAGACACTTCTAGTGGCGTCTTATAAACCTAAGAGCAAAGGCGTAACATATGTTGGAAATTCCATATGCCCAAAATCTTCTCTCGACTGAATCTATGAAGGAGAGTTAGGAGGCCCCATACACATTAGATGATTGACATGTAACTGGGATATAGCTATACAGGCTGCGGAGGTAGCAATTGGTACGGCCGCAGGAACCTTAGGGGAATCCAAGGCCTCTCTACAAAATAAGAAGACATCAGTGGTATAGATAGTGCAAATTTGCATTGTGCCCAGGAGATTCAAGTTAGACCTCTGTGACCACCCTAAATCTGTTCTATATACCCTTTTAGACAAATAAGGTAAATATGAACAAAAATTGAGATTAAATATGTCCATAAATGGCAATATCTGGATGCAGTAAGATCTCTCAGCTCAACAAAATACACATTATAAAACTCTCTTACCATTCTGTTGATACGAACAAAGTCTTCCGGATTCTTTGCCCATGGCGGGAGATCTACATCATTGACCACATTGTTGTCATCCCGCACTCCAAAGTTATAGCTATTGTTGTTAACAAACATCTCCGGCAGGTAGTAGAATTCAGGAATGAGCTCCTACACATCAAGAGAAATAAAAGACGGTCAAGTGCTGCAAGCAGAATATGTCACAGTTTAGACAACCTAAATTAAAATACAACTAAAATGATTGTTCCCAAAAAAAAAACATGGCTGCTCTCTTCTGAACATAGTAGCATACCTGGTTATTTCTGGTATTGCAGTTTAGTTCGGTTTCAATGAATGTAGCTAAGCTGCAATACCACACACAGCCAGCGAACAAGTATGGAGCTATTAGTGGAGGAAAAAAAATCTGTTTTTTCCCTGACGTAGTGTCACCCATATCCATGGCCTGTGTCTGGTATTGCTGCTCAACACCATTAGGCCACGGATAATAGTGGCACTGTTTCCAGGACCTTTTGACTACTTTTTCCTTGCTTATATAGAACATATCTTTTAAAACCGTACAGTGTGTCACAATGTCAAATGTCATTTCCCTACCAATACTGCATCCAAATTACATAAGATGCCTATAAACCAAAAACTTTTTTTTAGATTGATATACTCATGTTATCTGTGGTTAGATACAAATCCAGAACCCAGCACCACAAGTGAATTATGCTAGCCACTGAGCTGCCTGGACAAGCCCTACATAGGATTTCTCCAAGAGAATTTGCATTATAAATAAGAATTGGTATAAGATGGTAAAATGCTATTATTTACATTGACAACATACTTTCCCCACCCCAATAGTCTTTAGACGTGTATTAATTCACCGATCAAGGCTCCTAAAAGCATTATGTGCGTCTGCAGCGTAATATGATCAAAATGATCCTCCAGCTCCGGAAATCTGAGAGCCATTTAAGCCATGTAAAAGCCACACTGGAAACAACGAGAACCACAAGCTGGCAACACTAAAAGTCACTTGGTAAGAGAAGGTTACCACTTAACCAGGCTGTCATATATAGTGTAAATTATAGTGAGACTGTAAACCCGTGAGAATAAGATCATCTAGCCATGTCTGAGACGTGGAAAGTATACTCTGTAGAGCATGACATCTCGTGTAAATATGTAGCGTGCCTAGGGCCCACCAGGAAAGCTAATTCTGGGAGCCCACCATGTTATATATTAAAAATTACCTGACAGCAATGTAATATTTATAAGTAGTAGTGTGCTCTCAAGGTAGAGTCAATGTGTTGGGCTAATAGTTATGACTAGCTTTAGGCTGTGTTCACCCTGGCATCATGGCTTCCAGTAGAAATAACTGGGAATCATTTTTAGATATACAGATATAGAAGGGTTAACTATCATAGTTTGCATAATGCAGGTGCGATATTTTGCCCCTCAATCGTTCCTCTTATTAGTGCAGAAGTTGCCTGTCAATTCAAATGAATTGCTGGGCAGCACCTATTCTGAATGCGGTACCCCTCCAGCAATTCATATGAATAACCGGCAGTTCCTGACGCTCACCTTTACCAAACACTTCAATGTGAAGGGTTACTCCCAGTCAAAGTGGCAGTGAGTCAATTCACTGACCTATTTTCAAACTGGCTGATAGTAATGCTGGTCACATAGCTAGTGCAGGGACCCTAATGTAGCTTTAGGAGTCCCTGTACTAGCACATACAGAATTCTTATCTCCAGGACCCCTGCGCCAGAATAAAAAAAAACTCATTGAGTTCATTCAGCATTGGTTTCTATTTACTTACCACAGAAGGCAAATTCCTTTCATGATAATGTTTTTTTTTTTCTAATTTTTTAAAAAAATAAATTCAACAAAATGGGTTGTGTGGGGGAGTTTTTATTTAATTAAAGTAAAAAAACCCTTCTCTATTGTCTCTTGAAAGTGATTCACTGTCAATGTAACCAGGAATAACCCAATCACATTAAATTGCTTAATTAGAGGTGGGGGCAGGAGATACTGACTATTCACATGAACTGTAGGATGGTTACTGACATGCAAATGAACACAGAGACCACCCAGTAATTCAAATAGTGGGAAGCAAGACTTAACATCACAGGCAGATCACAATTTACAGTGTATTGTATGTGATACTGCTGTGACTAGGACAAAGATCATTTTTAATCAGTTTATCCAAAAGAAACATCTCTGTCATTGGCCGATTCTACACAGATAACCAGCGCTACAGCCATTATAAAAATTAAGAATAGAAACATATCCTAATCTTAATCTTTTAATATAATAAATCTAATGAAT
Organism: Leptodactylus fuscus; assembly: GCF_031893055.1. Taxonomy (NCBI): domain Eukaryota; kingdom Metazoa; phylum Chordata; class Amphibia; order Anura; family Leptodactylidae; genus Leptodactylus; species Leptodactylus fuscus. The sequence goes on from NC_134266.1 coordinate 242,061,883, forward strand.
ATGTATTAGTAGAAAATCCATTAGTAGTAGAAGGACAGTAAATGGTAATTATATTGCTGGAAAAAACTGTTCCAATTTTCCAATGTTAAAGTGTATGTATTGTTTTACGTCAATAGTACTTGGAAGTTAATCTCTATAGAAGATATCCTCGTCTTCCAATGGACAGTATACAGAATATATTTCCTAGAATGCAAACCATTAAATTTGACATGAACAGATTAAAAAAAGAAAATACTACAAGATTTTAGCTCTGAAGCCTGTAGAATTCCCAATGCATCTATGAACACTGAAAATTATTATTATTAATAATAATAATAATAATAATAATAATAATGTGGACCGTTCATCAGCTGCACAAAATCAAGTTCTTAACTTCTGATTCCAGCACAGTTGGAAGTTTCTCTCTAGCTTCCACCATACTCGAGCAACAAGCGTCATTAGTTTTGGTGCCTGATGTGTTATTTAAGCTCTGTAATGTCAGAAGGGCAGTGCCAGGCAGGGAGCGTGATTTAGAGCTCCAATCAGAGGCAGCCAGTGTCAGAGCTCAGAATCACACCCCTTGTCTGACAGTACAGAGCCTCAATAGAATATCAGACACCAAAACTAACAGCATTGATAGCTCAAGAATGGTGGGGGCTAGTGAAAAAATTCCAACTGCGCCAATATCAATGGAGTATTAGCTATTAATTGATGTAAAGAGCTGGACTTGTTGGAGGTGGTGAAAAGTCCCCTTTAAGTAAAGCAATGTTTATAAAGCTCTTCAACTTCTTATGTTCCCAGAGAAAAGGGTGGTGGCCAAACCCACAGCTCAGCATACCTAATGGTCTTATGGGAGATAAACCGCTGAAATAGGTTAATGGCAGTGGCTTAGTCTCCTCTCGCCATAGAAAACACTGGTATACTTGGCTGACTACGCATGTGTAAATGGAAATGATGAAGAATTGCTGTATGCAGAGTGTGCATTCAGTCAACGGTTTTTAAGAGGTGCTTGGGTCTTTTAAAGAGGTATACCGACATTAATAAATTGTAGAGCTTTGACAAGTTTGAGAAGGGACTGGAAGCCTTTTTTTGAAAGTAAAAAGTTATGGGAACTGGATTATTGGGAAGGGACGCCAATAAAGAGCTGTAAGAGGATTGCCATATTTAGAGTTGGGAAGGCCTTTTTTCCTCCTAATAGTAGCAACTGGTTTCCACCACATTGGTTCTTTTGCCTACTTCTAGATCAACATAGTAGGATTTTAGAAAAGGGGACTGTTACATAGGTAAAGGCCCAGTTAAGGGGACTTGCATTGATCATTAGAACAAAAGCTCTGATTCCACCTATTAATGGAGTGGTGGCTAAGCATGTGCATGACTGCCCCAATCAAAGTCTATGTGGTGGCCAAATTCAAGCGCTGTACTTGGCAATCTCTGTCAGTCATATACAATTTATGTATTGTCCTAGGGATAAAGACAATAAATTCACTAAGCTGAACGAAGTGTCTGTTTTACAATTAGGCAAGAATATTATCACTGCAGTCTTAATCCCTCCTTTTGGGTATAATGGAAAACCAAAGGGTTTACTTACCCTAATAATTTATAAGTGACTAAAAAGCTTCACATGTGACTGCTAGGGTCTATGTTAAGCATAGGCTGCAGCAAAATATACAGACATTATCAACTTTAAGGTAATGTGTGCTCACTATGGCAGCACATATGCTAAAAAAATTGGATTGATACAGAGAAGATTAGCATGGCCTCTGCGCAGGAATGACACACAAATTTGCGAAGCATTTCATAAAAAAAAACAAAAAACAACTAATGTCAAGTAGTCTCAAACTGGACATGAAACATGACCAATATAGAGACATTCTAATAATAAGCAGTGTAGGTAAAAAGTATCAGGCTAGAGTCCGGACACCTTAGGCCCAGTTCACATCTGTGTTCGGTATTCTGTTTGGGGAGTCCACTTGGGGAACCGCCGAACAGAATACCGAACACGTGAAAAAGCGGTGAGCAATAAAACCACATGGACCCCATAGATTATAATGAAGTCCTATGCAATTTCCACCCGGTGTCCGAACTAATCATGCGGAGACAAAAGTGCTGCTTGAAGTACTTTTGTCTCCGTACGATTTGTGTGGACACAGTGCGGAAAACACATGGACCCCATTATAGTCTATGGGGTCTGTGTAGTTTCATTGCTCTCCCCTTTTTAATGCGTTTGGTATTCGGTCCCCAACCGGACTTACCAAATGGAATACTGAACACAGATGTGAACTGGGCGTCAGACAACATCTGAAAGAGTTTGTTTGTTCACCCTATGTTTTCATGGGTTTCCTCCGCATATTCTGGCTTTCTCCCACATGCCAAAGACATATCGATAGGGAACTTTTAGCTCTAAATTAGACAGTAAAAGCACTGCCAAATATGTTGGTGCTACACAAGTAGGAGAAATAATAAAGAATTATCACTATTGTGATACTTTCCCTTTAAAAGTTCTTAAAAGATGAAGAATTCACCCTTTAAGCAAGCCTATAGGGTGTACTGTGAGACACCACAAGAAAAATATGGATGGGAGGGCGGAGGTAGCACTGTGGCTATAAAACACCTGATAAGTGACATGTCACATGTGTAAATGTGATCCAGATACAGCTTTAATAAAGCCCCATAACCCAGCCGAGAGCAGCGAGCGCTATGGACGAGGCACATCCCCAGCACATTTCTTATTTACAGGCGTGTGACAGGCCCAAGCTGTTGAAAAATTAAAGAGACTTTCAAGAACGTCTCTGAGTGATAAAAGACGACTATTAACACTATCAAAACTGTATACCCCCTGAATCAAAGCTGACATTTCATTTTAATACATCTTGCTACAAAAGCCTACTGTTTTTATGGCCGCTCTATGAAATGAAATCCTAAGGAGGTGGTTTTCACTCTCTAAACCATCTATCACGCGGAGGCTTTATGGCTGCCATATTTATTTTCTTCAAAACTTGATCCCTAGGCATCTATTAAGTTGGAATGAGACGTACTATGGGTCAGTAAGTCAGACCTGGTCATCTCCATTAACTGTATTAATTTACACTATATCACCTTAATGACATCTTGTCACAACTACCTCTTCAAGCAGCGACAAATAATATCCAGAAAGTAATATAACAATTTTCAGAGGCTTCAGGCCAGATTAATGCTCAACAGTAGGTTCTTTAGATGTCATCTGTTACAGGCGAGCGAGGGAGGGGGCAGGGAGAGGAAAAGCCTTCAGCCGGCTGACCAAGCTAAGGTCGTTTCCGGGTGACTTGTTTCCTGAAAGGTCATTCTATCAGCGATTATTCTTCTTCCATATTCTTTTCATTACCAATAAGGAGTTAGGAAAAATATGTGAAATATATCGGAGACTTTCCTCCTTAAAGAAGTAGAGCAGAATTGGACAGTCTTATGTATTAAAAAAAAAAAAAAAAAAAAAAAAAAAAGGGATTATTATTTTTTTTTTTTTTTAGAATTAAAAATTTGTTCAAACAAATTTTTCTTCTTAACCAAGAAAGGACTACATTTTAATAAATTTGGATTGCAAAATGTGTTTTGTTGTTTCAATGAATCCAATTTCAATTCTGCAGATATTCTTGACTGTAAATATGCTACAGCTCCTGCAGGGAATTTGTCAGGATGATTTGGGACAATAAACTACCCACAGGTTCTTATAGACCAAGTTTTAGGGCTCGTTCACATGGTGGAAAAGTTTTCTACTGTGTGGTTTTTTGGCGTGATGGGATGCTGATACGGTGCATCGGCATTCTGTTGCCGCATCCCGGTCATGATTAGGCCCAAATTAATGGGCCTAAACAGGAGCGTGTCTTGAGTTGCGGAATCCGCGGCAAGATAGGGCATGCCGCTTCTTTTTTTCCACTACTAGCTAGCGGGAAAAAAAAGCGAGTGGCTCCCATTGAAGTCAATGGGAGCCATTTTTGCAGGCGGATTCCGCATCAAAAACCGCCTGCAAATAATTCAGCGTGAACATACCCTCAGTGTCCCAAATCACCCTGATATAAAACTTGCAAACTTCTACTGAAAGAACTCTCTGTGCCGGCGCAATAATTGAGTGAAGCCAGAGGAGTACTTCTAGGTTTCAGTGTGCATGTGCTGGAGCTCGGGGAATGTGTAGTGAACAATTGTGCAGTGGCGTAACTGGGAATGGCGGGGCCCCCGTGGTGAACTTTTGACATGTCCTGGGCCCTGTGACAGCCGCTACTGCTGCTACCCCAATAGTTACGCCCCTGTCAAAACAGCACAGGTGCAGGGAGCACCAGAGAGAAGTCTGATGAGACGTATCAAACTCTTCTCTAGGCAAGCAGATCACATTATAACAGGGCAGTTTGGGAAAACTAAATCCTTGGTCCATAAGGATCTGTAGGTGGTTTAGTGTCCTAATTCAACCTTTCAGCAGCCGATACACATTGGATGATTTTCAGCTGAACCCAGAACCATACAATCATCTAATGTATTTAAGAACCACCCAACTTTCCTCCAAAGGCATGTGTCGGCAGAGATAAGGATCAGGCAGTTGGTTCTGAAGTGCCTGATCCTTTTGTAGTCGGGGAGATAAGATGTTGTCAGAGCTGTTAGGAAGCAGCGAGGGACATGCAATGGGTATGACTGCAGGATCAGACTACACAAGATGTGTTTGTAGTCTGTTACTATGGAGAAACACGTGCATGTTCCAGAACTGTCAAAACAAAATAGTAGAATATTTATAATCTATTTGCAGAGTTCCTCTCTATTTGCCTAAGGGTTTTTTGCAGACTCTGTTGCCGCGTGAGGCTATTAACATAGTCAGGGTTTGTCAAAGACCTCCAGACTGTCGTAAAATGGTTTTCTAATTAATTTTCAAGGCAAAAGTATATAGCTCACAATTCCCCACTGGCTCGTATGTGTATTATCATAACACTGTACTGGTAAACCATCGAATTTATACAGATTCACAAATGGAAAATTGCAATTTCTGTTCAGGTTTACTGGTCCTCATATAAAGGGGTTGAACAGTAGCTTTCCTATTACATAAGAACTGTAACTACACTGTGTTATTGATGAAAACTCAGAGTAATTTCAGACATAGCAGATTCCACAAAACACAAATCTACAGAAAATTACAATATAGTACATATGGATGAGGTTATCCACATATAGCTGAAGACTTCCATGCATTAAAACAAGCATGCTGAAGATATGGAAATTCATAGTATGATCATTTGGTTATAGAAATGCCTTGTCATTCCCTGACATTTGCCATCAGAGGAAAGTTGGAAGGGATAGTTGATCAGACCTTTCAAAATTGACTGGTTTATTTGATAGACATGCACTGTGAATGGCCAGCTTTAGGATCTGACGTCTACAACTTATTAAATTTGTAAGATCATCAGTCTTGAGTTATGGAACAGTTCCATGGTCCCCAGTGACTAGCTTGGGAGCCACATGTGGCTTGCGACCCTCATCTGTGTGGCTCAGTATGGAAGCCTCAGCTATGGCCATAAGCATGGTTTACAATATGACAAATACTGACAATATTGAATATACACTCACCGGCCACTTTATTAGGTACACCTGTCCAACTGCTCGTTAACACTTAATTTCTAATCAGCCAATCACATGGCGGCAACTCAGTGCATTTAGGCATGTAGACATGGTCAAGACAATCTCCTGCAGTTCAAACCGAGCATCAGTATGGGAAAGAAAGGTGATTTGAGTGCCTTTGAACGTGGCATGGTTGTTGGTGCCAGAAGGGCTGGTCTGAGTATTTCAGAAACTGCTGATCTACTGGGATTTTCACGCACAACCATCTCTAGGGTTTACAAAGAATGGTCCGAAAAAGAAAAAACATCCAGTGAGCGGCAGTTCTGTGGGCGGAAATGCGTTGTTGATGCCAGAGGAGAAAGGCCAGGCTGGTTCGAGCTGATAGAAAGGCAACAGTGACTCAAATAGCCACCCGTTACAACCAAGGTAGCCAGAAGAGCATCTCTGAACGCCGCACAGTACGTCCAACTTTGAGGCAGATGGGCTACAGCAGCAGAAGACCACACCGGGTGCCACTCCTTTCAGCTAAGAACAGGAAACTGAGGCTACAATTTGCACAAGCTCATCGAAATTGGACAATTGAAGATTGGAAAAACGTTGCCTGGTCTGATGAGTCTCGATTTCTGCTGCGACATTCGGATGGTAGGGTCAGAATTTGGCGTCAACAACATGAAAGCATGGATCGATCCTGCCTTGTATCAAGGGTTCAGGTTGGTGGTGGTGGTGTCATGGTGTGGGGAATATTTTCTTGGCACTCTTTGGGCCCCTTGGTACCAATTGAGCATCGTTGCAACGCCAAAGCCTACCTGAGTATTGTTGCTGACCATGTCCATCCCTTTATGACCACAATGTACCCAACAACTGATGGCTACTTTCAGCAGGATAATGCGCCATGTCATAAAGCTGGAATCATCTCAGACTGGTTTCTTGAACATGACAATGAGTTCACTGTACTCCAATGGCCTCCACAGTCACCAGATCTCAATCCAATAGAGCATCTTTGGGATGTGGTGGAACGGGAGATTCGCATCATGGATGTGCAGCCGACAAATCTGCGGCAACTGTGTGATGCCATCATGTCAATATGGACCAAAATCTCTGAGGAATGCTTCCAGCACCTTGTTGAATCTATGCCACGAAGAATTGAGGCAGTTCTGAAGGCAAAAGGCAACCCGTTACTAGCATGGTGTACCTAATAAAGTGGCCGGTGAGTGTATATCGGAATCTAGACATGTCTGGTACCATGTCTGGTACCAATACGCATCTCGTGGCTTGCAGACATTTATAAAAAATGGTGGAATGAACTTACAGCAATCCAATGTAACCATAGTAACAATATAAAATACATCCCTCTGGAAAGACCCCATTGGGTACTTCTTAGACTCCTCTGCAGCCGGCGTTTAATGTTTGGCATGTTGATGCGCATGAAATATTCATGGTGTTTATCTCTTGTGTAGGCAAAATGCTTTACGGGGGTTTTTGCAAGCAAGAATACCTCCCATGTTTTTGATAGAAAACGTAAACGCTATTAGACGTCAGGCGTAAATCACACACCGAGACAATATAAATGTAATGACAATTGATGAAAATGAATGTTTGCTTTTTATCATGGCTAACAATAAACGTGTATGACTTGCAAAGAGAGCAATAACGGGGATTCTCCATCAGATTCTTCGTGCCGTGTGCTCGCTGGATTAATCTAATGTGCGTTGTTGCATAATATCCCCAGGCAAGTGAGGTAAAAGCTGCGGCTGAGGACAGAGAACCCACATTTTAAATGGATCTTGTCATTAATGCTTTATTAATTGCCCCGGGCAGTGCGAGCGCGGTGCTGGCTGAGCCGCTACAATATGACACTTTAAGGTCAAATCCAATTCCTGCTGTGTTTTATGGACTAGACCAAATATTGAGTTAGCAGCAGGAAAGCAAAATTTATTGGGGATTTTTTTTTTCTGCATCAGTCACACAAACATTTGATCTAAATTAGAGCAGAAATTTTAATAGAAGCAGAAAAACCTTTAGCACTCGACATCAAACAAACATCAATTGTTTTAAGCAGCTACAATAATTCTTGCTGAATTTCTAGACAGCCCTCGAAATTATTCATCGTACAGATGTTCACCGCGATAACAACTTCCTGACCGATCACTTTATGGGGATAAATGAAAGGCCGCATTATGGGGCTGCCAATGACATGCTAACAGATTTACGGCATGTGCTTCGGTGACGGAAAATGATGATATTTAGGAGCTGGCGTTTATTTAACTATCTGTCCGTCCTGACATCACTGGCCAGCAAAATGTTCAGAATGCACAGTGGTGGCCATTGTGGCCTGGCTTTACCCCAGTAGGCCTCATATACTCAAAGCAAGCAATCAATGCTTAGCTTTCATCTTACAAGAGGCTGTGGAAAAATGAAAGCTGTACTGTGATTGGCTGTTTCCTGACTGAAAGGACAGATAAATAATCTAGGCCCATTACTTGGCGAACCTGTAGGCCATGCTTTGAGGATATCCTTAAAAAGGACCTGACGCCTTCAAAATGCAGCTCAACCGGCAGGCAGCAGGTTACAGAGCAGGAGGAGCAGAGCAGACTGAAAAATATATGTGTGAGAAAAGATTCAGTACAACTCGTCATTCATTCATTTTATTTTTGCCTTTTCGATACTTAGAAACAGGGGTTTATGAAAGGTGCCATGGACCTGGCTGTTCAGAAAGCGTCCACCTTCCCTGGCACTCAAGCCAAAAATCCCTGTAACAGAATACTGTCCCATAGGGGCCCTCCTCGCAGTATAATGTCCAATAGTGGCCTTTTGTGCAGCATAATGTCCCACAGCTGCCCCTCCACATGGTATAGTGTTCCACATTGGCTCCAAGACAGTATAATAATGTCTCATAGTGACCTTCTATGAAATAAGTATAATGTCCAACACAATACAAATGTCCCATGGTGGCCTCCACACAGTATAATGTCCCATAGCAGCCTCCTACACAGTACAAATGTCCCATAGTGGCTCACACGTAATATAATGTCCTATAGAGGCCTTCTACACAGTATAATGTCCCATAGTGGCTCCCATGTAGTATAATATCCCATAGTGGCCTTTTACACAGTATAATGTTACAGAGTGGCCCCTCCAAATAGTATAATGTCCCATAGTGGCTCCCACGTAGTATAATGTCCCAAAATGGCTTCTACACAGTACAAATGTCCCATGGTGGCCTCCACACAGTATAATGTCCCATAGCAGCCTCCTACACAGTACAAATGTCCCACAGTGGCTCACACGTAATATAATGTCCTATAGAGGCCTTCTACACAGTATAATGTCCCATGGTGGCCTCCACACAGTATAATGTCACATAGCAGCCTCCTACACAGTACAAATGTTCCATAGTGGCTCACACGTAATATAATGTCCTATAGAGGCCTTCTACACAGTATAATGTCCCATAGTGGCTCCCATGTAGTATAATATCCCATAGTGGCCTTTTACACAGTATAATGTTACAGAGTGGCCCCTCCAAATAGTATAATGTCCCATAGTGGCTCCCACGTAGTATAATGTCCTAAAGTGGCTTCTACACAGTACAAATGTCCCATGGTGGCCTCCATACAATATATAGCCCCATAGCAGCCTCCTACACAGTACAAATGTCCCATAGTGGCCCTTCCAAATAGTATAATGTCCCATAGTGGCTCATCCACATAGTATAATTTCACATAGTGGCCCCTCCATACAGTATAATGTCCCATAGTAGCTCCTTCATACAGTATATTGTCCCACAGTGGCCCTTCCACACAGTATAATGTCCCATAGCAACCTATGCAGTATAATACAATAGTATTTTTATTGTGACATGTTCCCTTTAAAGCCAATGCTCCATGGTGATAAATTATGTATACTTATTGTACTAATGTACATAATAAACTCATATGCATTAGCATGAAATTGCAAGTGTACAAATGTAAAAAAATTTTTTAATCAAAAAAAGCTTCTTTCATAACCTATATAAAAGCACTTGTTGAAAAAAAAGCGTGATTTTATGTATGTGATCTCCTGCGATGTTATATTGAATTAAATCATGATGTACGTATTGCATTAACTTCAGTGGTGTGTCCTCACGTTCCATCACAAGATGTTGCATGCAATAAGAAAGTAAGTCATAACTAGACTGTAAGTATTCCATGTTACTTTGCCTTCTGTCAGCACCACATGGCTTTTTTCCAGGTATCTGTAGGTTAGGCCATTATACTCAAGGTGTATTGGCATCTGTTCTAGTGTTCAGTAGTGTCCAAGTGGTCCCACCAATTGGATATTAGTAACATATTATAACCACATGATATCACATGAGGAGTTAACAAGTAACCCAAAAAATAGATTTAGCATATTCACCATGCTTTGGTATATTCTCTATGGCACATAATGTATATAGTAGAACACTTGCTCCATACCTTTACATCGGATGTGTCTCTTTGGCAGTTCCTCCATGATCTTGCCACGGCAGAGAATGTTCGGTCCGGGTGATCAAACTTGCCATCATTGGCATTAAGTAAAAATGTAGTAAAGGGTTCCTGTAAGAAGACAAAAAATAAGTTTGCCTGCATGAGATGGGTGCTTAAAATGTAAAAAGAAAAGAAATAGTGGTAACAAAATCTGAAATTTGGTATCATGTGCAATGCTGTCGGATTTTAACCTTACCAAGGAACCTGGATCAAGGGGTATTGCTGACCCATGTCACAAAAACTTCGACAATATTGTATTCATGGAAGTAAGGCACTGTTCACAATGGTATCAGAATCCTGATCTTGGTGGGCAAAAAATTCCTCAGTTTCCAATACAGTATTATTTAGCTCTTTTTTCTGTTATTTTGGGCACTTCGGTACCGATCAGATTTGTGGCCTTAAGTTAATAAAATATTTCCAAGTTCCAGAACATTATTGTATTTAGAGGAATTTCCGAATAGTATACGGTACTGTGAAGCCAGTAGGCAATATTATACACCAGAAAGTATCCATACACAGCTAATAGGCGCACAAAATAAAAAGTACAGCCAAGTGTTACATATGTAAACTATTACACACTGCAAACACTAGAAATCTGCTTGGCATCTCTATACAGAGTACTGGATGTCCACTGGCTCCATACAAAGCTACAAACACACAAGTGACTATAGAGCGGCTGTACGGCTCTGCAGCACGGTTTTACCCACAGCTGGGGGTAGATTATAGCAGCACGCTGCCTGAATTATCTGCTTACCAGGCTGTTTAATAATAAATCATATTTACTTACACATGCACAGCTGGCAATAGTGAAATTATAATTTACATCAGACTTATATACTCTTGCAATTACATTACATTGGGGGTAGGGTCTGTTCATAAAGCAGTCAACAAAACTTACTAGTATACTGGAATGGATAGATTAATATGAGATAGGGAGATAGGAGCATCACTGGCACAGCGCCCCCTAAGGAATTACTAATGCACAACTACACTGTAGCGCAACAGTCACTGCAAAGCTATGTCTTATGGGGTAATGAAATAAATGAAATAGATGTAGCATGGCCAAACATCTGGCGCTTGTTACTTGTATAGACAAATAGATGTATAGATAACATAAGGCAGAACGTATTAGTGACACTTAAAGGGGTTGTCTACTTTCAGACCAATATTGAGAGACAAATGTCATTGTTCGTATAATAAAAAGTTACACAATTTTCCAATATATTTTCTGCCTCAATTCCTCATGGTTTTCTAGATTTCGGCTTGCTGTCATTCATTCTGTGACTTCTAACTCTGACCATGCTCATGTGATTTACGGTCCATGGTCATGTGATGAGCACACAGGTGCCGCTAGTTATAGTCACAGCACAGTATCAGACATCTGCCTGGTGTGCTCATCACATGACCATGGACCGTAAATCACATGACCATGGACTGTAAATGACATGACCATGGTCAGAGTTTTATCCTCTAGAAGTAGCAGAATGAATGCCAGCAAGCCAAAATCTAGAAAACTGTGAGGAATTGATAAAGAAAGTAAATTGGAAAATTACACAACTTTTTATTATACAAACAATAACATTTCTCTCTTAATATTGGTCTGAAAGAGGCCAACCCCTTTAAGTCTGAGATAACTGGTGGCCAATCAAAAGCTAACTTGCCCAACTTCCCTATGTACATGTGCCTTCACATGGCGTAGCGCTCCACTCCTTTAGACATGTATACACGTGTCCGAGCGCGGCTCTTCAAAGCAGAGCCCATTGATTTCAATGGGTGCCGATATACACGTGCTACCCATTGAAATCAATAGGTAAAAAAGCCTCCGATTGATTTCAATGGGTAGCGCGCGTATATAGGCACCCATTGCAATCAATGGGCTCTGTTTTGAAGCACCGCACTCGGACACGTGTATATGTGTCTAAAGGAGCGGCGCACTACGCCGTGTATTTTAAACCAAATCTGCACAGTTCAGAATTTCTGTGGATGTTACCTGAGATTCTGCGCAGGTAAAACCTACAGTACAAGCCACATAGATCAGATTATATTAAATGTCTTCCACGTGCTGCAGAATTTGAACAGGTTATTAAATCTGTAGAATATCAATTTCTGTTATAGATTTTCGTTGCAATTTCACTCTTTTTAATGTAGTCGGGTGAAATCTGCCGTATATTGCAGCAAAAGCCATATGTGTTGTGGATTCCCCATGTAAAAAATGCTATACATGCGGATCACACAGCACTGACAGAGGTGGTAGCACACAGTTGTAAATTTATTTATACATTTCCAGGAAGGATAACAGAGGGACAACACAGGAGTGATTTATAAAATCTAGGCACTCGTTTAGTTGTTGGAGTGCATCTTTCTCTGCAGCCACAATGAGAGGTAGCTCTATCCTTCGGGTATTATAGAGGCCATGTAACCCCACAAGTCCAGCAGTAATTTAGATGCCATCACTTTCCTTGCAACGTGTAATAATTATTTCTAAAATCTCTTCACACATAATTTGTAGATCTGTATCCGCACGACTCTGGTCCACTCCAAAGCTCATTTATTTTTATTTTCTTCTTGTCATTGCAGTCTGCTCTGGTGTAAAACATGCAATGACAGGTTTCAAAGCTACCAGGCTACTGCTGCCGTAATACGTTACTTTGTAAACTGGCAGTGCCATGGAAATTAATTGTGCTCTGTGTCACCCATTAAAGGAACAAAGCAGCCAGCAAAAAATAGCCCCTAGCGTATACAGAAATTTCTGGATTAAACAAGAGGGAGGGTTTTTTTTCTCATTTTTGCCTCCCTGAATTCCATCGGCTATTATTTATTTATTTCTATGACTAGGCAGTGATTTATAGCTTTCTTCTAGATCATTTTGGGATAACAGAAAATTATCACACAATTCCTATGAGTTGGGAAATTGTTATATTTTATATATTCATATATTTTAAATTATATATATATAGATTTAATTTTTTATTCCATTCACCTTTTATTGTTATTGTATAGTTTGTTAGAAGTGTGGAAATATATATTTATTTTCTAGAGGTGTTATGTTAATAAAAATGATTTTTTAAAAATTAATTTTTAATTACTTTTTTACTTTATTAATTTTGGTAATTTCATTTAAAGAGGACCTTTCATCACCTCCACCAATTCCAGTTCTTGAGATCTGTTAATAGACACCACTCCACCGATTCCCACACACTGTTGGAATTTTCTCTCTAGACCCACTATTCCTGAGCAACAAGCACAGTTAGTTTTGGTGCCTCTTGTGCTATATAAGCTCTGTACTGTCAGGTGGGCGGTGTCAGGCAGGGGGCGTGATTCAGAGCTCCAATCAGAGGCAAACAGTGTCAGAGCTCAGAATCACACCCCTGTCTGCTCCTGCCTGATACCGCCCTACTGACAGTACAGAGTCTAAATAACATATCAGGGATCAAAACTAACAGCATTGAATGCTCACGAATGGCGGGGGCTGGATTTGTTGGAGGTGGTGAAAGGTTCTCTTTAAAGAAGTGCTTGAACCAAAATTTTAGAATTTTTTTTTACATAAATAAACTCAAGGCTCTTAGTATACATTTTGATCAAGGTGTACAAGTCCACCAGCCACTTCACAGTGATTTTTGTGGGTCTGTACCGGGTGTGATGCCACATGGCGACAACCACCACCACAGCACTCACAGGGAAAGCAACCCAGTAGCCCAAGAGCACTCCAGTACCCAATCTCACAGGCACCATGCAGAATGGTCCATGTAAACAGATCTCAAAAAGTTCACCTTTTCTAGTGGTCTCAGTCTCAAGATTTGTATAATATTGGGATATGAAGTCCATGTTTTTTCCTAAAATGTTCAGGTTAAAAACAACTTGGATGAAACATTTCAATCTAACCAAAGATAGCTATTATGGTCAAGTAGCTGGTTGGTTTTAAAGGGGTTATCCAATTTTTAAAGATTGATGATCTATCATTAGGATAAGCCATCAATATTAGATCTTTGGGGGTCCGAAACCACCACAGCTCACCAGGACTGAGGCAGCATGGGAGAGCCATATATACTTATAAACTCTTGCGGGAAGTGTAGGTATTGCAGCGCCGCCCCATTGAAGACTATGAAGCAGTAACTAAACTAACCACTACAGCTTGTACAACGAGAACTCAGCAGTGCCTCTCCTGTGCTGCCTTGGTATTGGTGGTCTGCCAGGATCTGACACCCAGGACCCCACATATCCAATATTAATGTCCTATCCTGAAGATAACCCATCAATCTTTTAAACTGGTTAACCCCTTTAAGTGTTCCTTTCACCATAGAGTATGCCTTGCTTCTTTTGTATTGGATCACATATGTGCTTTACTGTTTCTATATGGGGGTTAGGATGACAATCTGATTGCGACACACATCCTACTGCTTTAAAACCAGTATCATGATGGGATATATGGGTATGATGGGTGATGTGTGTAGGGAAGGTTTCATGCTACTTGTGTCTTCTAGTTGCTCTTTTTGCTTAAAGGCGGTGGAGTTTAACATGCCAAAATGAAGCCAAATTTCTGGCACACCAAGGCAAATAAGAACTAGTATCATCGTAAAGATACACTAAATGTATCATCCAGCTTCACCCACTATGATAAAACTGGTACGTTTTTATATCACCTGACTTAAATTTCCATCATCCAAAAATTAGAGTGGATCAGTAAATCTGCCGCTCGATGTCAACGCGGTCATTTAGAAAGGAAAAAACAAGCAAGAAAACTATTGTGTTGCCCTGGCTAACAAGAGCGATGTACAACTCCTCAAGCATGCTTTTACTTAGTATTTTCCTTTTATATCCCGCTTTCTTACTTGACTTTGCTTTCCTCTCACAGTCCCTTAAGAGACTGTATAAAACTAACAACGCTGCAACACATTTTATGATCTACAAAATCACAGATTCAACCTTTTTCCTGCAAAACGCCAAAATGAAAATCTCAGTAATGTAATGGTAATATAAGTGTCCATAATTCATGTCCAGCACTAGGAGTGGACAGATGAACTTGCACTTTCTATAAACATACTAGTAGATTCAGGAGTGATGTGGCTTTTCTAGGCTGCTGTTTTTGGCTTCAGTTCTGAATTTCTAATGAGTTTAGGGTCACCTAGTTCCCCCTGGGGGTCTTAATAACCCGTATCCCATACAAACAAACTTTGGTATATGCTAGGGTGTTATTTTTCTTAGGGAACATTTGGATACAGTTACAAGTGAACGTGGGAAAGCTAGGAGTCCATGTATGTGCTCACCTTGCCAAGTAACAGAGGGTTACAGTCCTGTAGAATATATATATATATATATATATATATATATATATATATATATATATATACTGTAGAGTCTTGTGCTATGTATTCAGTCACCCGTCCTACATCTAGAGTAACACACTGCGCCACTTGTGATTGACAAAGAAATTTTACATGATCTGTCCCTAAAGTTTTTGTTCTTTTCAACATTCATGATTTTTTATGGTTTATGATTGGTTATCTGTCCAGTTATTATATATCAACTAATTTTATATTAAAGTAAAAGATAAAAATAATAAAGGCATCTTAAAATGGAAAACTAATGCCCAACACGCAGAGTAAGGCTGAGTTCATACGTAGTTTTTTGGTCAGGATTTTGAGGCCAAATTCGCCTCAAAATTCTGACCAAAAAGACGGCCCCCATTGAAATCAATGGTAGCCGGTCAGTTTTTTTTTTTCCAGGAGCCATTTGTTCCGGCTCATGGAAAAAAAGAAGTGACATGCTCATTCTTCAGGCGGATTCACGAAGACACTCCTGACTAGGCCTATTCATTGGGCCTAATCCAGAGCGGAGTGTGCGACTGGATGCCAGTACACTGCACTCCCCAACATAAGTGGGTCTTCTTGTTGCTGATGTTACTTCTTCTATTGGGTTGGCTTGTACTGAGGATGTCTACTCCTTTACATACCCCACCAATCATGCCTGGCCTTAGAGGGACGTAAGGGCACCATATGCTTTCTGTATCAAATCCTTACAGTTCTTGCAAGATCTGTCCTTGCTGTGATTCTTCCAGAAGATAAAACTCTGATAATCCGCCGAGAGTTTAGACGCTGGAAGTAAACTAAAATGGCTGCAATTGGATGACAGCAAGCAGATATCTTAAAACCGTAAAGGAAGTGATATGGAAAGGAAGAGCCATGTTGCTCACTCACCATACACGGTATAGCAGTGGGTTTGGGTACTGCAGACTTTATTGGGATAATGTTGCAGTACCTAAACCCGCCATTACATATCATACAGTGAGCAGCATGCCTTCCAGCACTTAAACATTACTAGTCTGTCCCTGAACAGCTTATCTAATATGAATGGCCATCACCAGAATGCCCCCTAATATTGCATGTTATATGCAATACGTGTAATCAGATTTAGGATAGGAGTGTACCCTGAGAGCACTGCCAGGGCTGGTGTGGGAAGTGTTAATAGCTGTACAATGTTGGCTGTACATGTGTTTTACATTGTAATATTAGTCATCAGTATGAGCTCGGCTCTCAGCATCAGTCATGACTTTCCTCATAACCACAGTCGCTGGTGGAGAAAACCTTCTTACACCGACCTGTCACTCAGATCGCTGCTGCTCAGAATTTTTTACATTTTCAAGTCAATTTGGTATTTGATTTTGCTGATAACATTGCAGATTGTGTGAGAAGGGAGCAGACACCTGACAGCTCCAGGAATTTACAATTAGTCACTAAGCAGCTTATGGTAAAAGGGTGGACAAGAGAGATGGATCCGGGTGAAGTGAGCACGACACCAGCAAATGTAACTTTACAAGATGTATCCTGCTCATATCAGAAGAGAGGGCAAGAGAGGAGATACGGGGACCGGCTCCATTCTGTCATAAGTCTGGAACAAACTCTGGGCTATAATGTATAGGTGAATGCATGGTTATTAGGAGTATTCTGGTTATTTCAAGTTACCCCCTTCTAGCCGATTGCTGGGACCCTCAGTGATCATGAGAACAGGGGTCCCTTGCATCCCCAAATGAAGGTAGTGGCTGTTCTATCATGCACTGCCAATTCATTCTCTTCTATGGGATTGCTGGAGACAGCAGGCAACAACATTCTGTCCCATAAAAGTGGATGGAACAATGGCACGTGCGACCGGCAGCTCCCCTCTAGGGTTGCAACAGACTCTCCATTCTTGTGATTAATGGGGATTCCAGTCGTCTCTGAAGAGGGGGGGGGACTTAAAGTAAGCTGAATAGCACTTTAAAGGTATTTTATCATTAAAATTTTATTTTTTTCTGCCTACCACGTCGGAATAGCCTTAAGAAAGGGTACAGGAAAATGTAACAAAAGGAAGGAGAGTCCAGCATCTTTCTTCTGAATAAAAAATAGTTTCTTCTCTTTATCCAAATAAACATATTAAAATATATATATATGTCCAACGGGATGATTAGATATAAGACATAGTAGTATTATGTCAGAGACTGATGCGTTTCGAACTAAACGTTCTTATTCGTAGCCTGATGTTACTAAGACCAACTAGTCTCGTATATATATCATGGAAATCAAGTGTAAGCGATCTACATGATGATGGAAACTCCTATCAGCATATATAGAAAACACTTTAAAAACACATAAAACATACTATGAGATGTAATATAAATTCATATATAATAGTATCTGTGACAAGGAAATACCCTAGACAGAAAAATGAGAAAGCAAAAAGCAAATACAGTTTTCGCAACAATGACACACATGGATTCATTCACAATAAGTGGATGTGCGCTCACGCTATCTGTCCGGCAATATACGTACAAATAGATATAGTGCGGTAAACCTTTCCATATCACATCAGTGTTCAGGGTCAACCTTCCACACCGAATGTATTATATGCCCGGTATAAACCATGTGTGTCAATGTTCAAAACAAAAAAAGTTGATATATCAATGACTAACGGATGCCCTCAATAAATATGGCTTCGCGGAAACCTTCATTACAAAGACGCATGCGTGAGGTAAATTCCCCTTGATTGTGTGATCCAGACTCATCTAGATCGTACCACTGTCCAAGGCGCATGCGTGAAAACAAAGCACAAGTATCAATCCACACCAGAAGACACGATCAAACCAAAGCCGCACACCACAAGGGTCAAGGCTCTTATTCTTGGAGTTCTTATGAGGCAATTTTTTGGGGGATAACAAAGATTTCCTTTCATATTGTGAGACTATTTTTTTAGCTCTATTTATAGTCCACTGGGGATAACCCCATTCTCGAAATCTGCGTTCTATCTTAGTGATGTTGCTTTAATAGGAAGCTTTCTCAGTGCATGTTCTTTTGGCCCTAATGAACTCACCAATGGGCAGCGAATTAACAGTGTGCCTGGGATGTTGGCTTCTTGTGTGTAATAAGGTATTCCCTGATATACAGTTAGGGCCAGAAATATTTGGACAGTGACACAATTTTCGCGAGTTGGGCTCTGCATGCCACCACATTGGTTTTGAAATGAAACCTCTACAACAGAATTCAAGTGCAGATTGTAACGTTTAATTTGAAGGGTTGAACAAAAATATCTGATAGAAAATGTAGGAATTGTACACATTTCTTTACAAACACTCCACATTTTAGGAGCTCAAAAGTAATTGGACAAATAAACATAACCCAAACAAAATATTTTTATTTTCAATATTTTGTTGCGAATCCTTTGGAGGAAATCACTGCCTTAAGTCTGGAACCCATGGACATCACCAAACGCTGGGTTTCCTCCTTCTTAATGCTTTGCCAGGCCTTTACAGCCGCAGCCTTCAGGTCTTGCTTGTTTGTGGGTCTTTCCGTTTTAAGTCTGGATTTGAGCAAGTGAAATGCATGCTCAATTGGGTTAAGATCTGGTGATTGACTTGGCCATTGCAGAATGTTCCACTTTTTTGCACTCATGAACTCCTGGGTAGCTTTGGCTGTATGCTTGGGGTCATTGTCCATCTGTACTATGAAGCGCCGTCCGATCAACTTGGCAGCATTTGGCTGAATCTGGGCTGAAAGTATATCCCGGTACACTTCAGAATTCATCCGGCTACTCTTGTCTGCTGTTATGTCATCAATAAACACAAGTGACCCAGTGCCATTGAAAGCCATGCATGCCCATGCCATCACGTTGCCTCCACCATGTTTTACAGAGGATGTGGTGTGCCTTGGATCATGTGCCGTTCCCTTTCTTCTCCAAACTTTTTTCTTCCCATCATTCTGGTACAGGTTGATCTTTGTCTCATCTGTCCATAGAATACTTTTCCAGAACTGAGCTGGCTTCTTGAGGTGTTTTTCAGCAAATTTAACTCTGGCCTGTCTATTTTTGGAATTGATGAATGGTTTGCATCTAGATGTGAACCCTTTGTATTTACTTTCATGGAGTCTTCTCTTTACTGTTGACTTAGAGACAGATACACCTACTTCACTGAGAGTGTTCTGGACTTCAGTTGATGCTGTGAACGGGTTCTTCTTGACCAAAGAAAGTATGCGGCGATCATGCACCACTGTTGTCATCCGTGGACGCCCAGGCCTTTTTGAGTTCCCAAGCTCACCAGTCAATTCCTTTTTTTCTTAGAATGTACCCGACTGTTGATTTTGCTACTCCAAGCATGTCTGCTATCTCTCTGATGGATTTTTTCTTTTTTTTCAGCCTCAGGATGTTCTGCTTCACCTCAATTGAGAGTTCCTTTGACCGCATGTTCTCTGGTCATAGCAACAGCTTCCAAATGCAAAACCACACACCTGGAATCAACCCCAGACCTTTTAACTACTTCATTGATTACAGGTTTACGAGGGAGACGCCTTCAGAGTTAATTGCAGCCCTTAGAGTCCATTGTCCAATTACTTTTGGTCCCTTGAAAAAGAGGAGGCTATGCATTACAGAGCTATGATTCCTAAACCCTTTCTCCAATTTGGATGTGGAAACTCTCATATTGCAGCTGGGAGTGTGCACTTTCAGCCCATATTATATATATAATTGTATTTCTGAACATGTTTTAGTAAACAGCTAAAATAACAAAACTTGTGTCACTGTCCAAATATTTCTGGCCCTAACTGTAGGTTTCCTGTACATATTGGTGGTTATTAACCCTGTATCTTTATTACCAGTCAAGGCGACATCAAGAAAATTAATGTTATTAGTTTCCACGTGATGGGTAAACTTTAAATTGAAATTATTGCCATTAATGTAGGAAATGAAATCCGGTATCCCAGCCACGTTGTCGCCCCAAATGATCAAAATATCGTCAATGTATCCTCCAAATCACACCACTGACTGCCCAAAGGGATTGTCCTCATTATAAATATAAATGCTCTCCCAATAAGACATCACCAGGTTCGCCAATGAGGGCGAAAATTTCGCCCCCATTGGTGCCCCGCACCTCTGCAAAAAAAATTCCTTGTCAAACATAAAAAAAAGTTATGGGAGAGTAAATAATCAAACACTGTCAGAATGTATTCACACAAGGTGGGTGGAAAGTTTGAAAATTTAGAAAGATGAAAGGACAATGCCTCCATGGCAACAGGGTGTGGTATGGAAGAATATAACGAGGTGACGTCACAGGTCAACCAAACATAATGTCCCCTCTACTGAGACCCATCAAGAACCCTCAATAGGTCCTTGGTGTCCTTAATGTACCCCGGAACTCGGGTGACCAGAGGTTGAAGGATCTTGCCAATCCACTGGCAAAGTCTCTCATTGAGTGACCCTATCCCGGAAATGATGGGCCTCTTCTCCTACCTTTAGATGTCTTCTGCACGCTGCAGTTTGGTAGAAATCCCGATTTTCGTTGGTATGCAAATGAGTTCTCTCGCAGCACTGGGGGCGTCCCCAATGCTGCGAGAGAAATCTCCAGCGCCGGCTCCATCTTTGTCTGGAACAGCCTTTCGTCATGTCTTCTTCCGGCGCAGTCGGCTTTGCCCGAGGCCTAGAAGTTTGAATCCACCTCCAGTAGAAGACGCGCAGAGAGGCCGTTCCAAACGAAGATGGAGGTGGCGCTGGAGAGTTCTCTCGCAGCATTAGGGACGCCCACTGTGCTGTTTGAGCACTGGGAATCGCCCCCAGTGCTGCGAGAGAACACATTTGCATATCAATGAAAACTGGGATTTCTACCGAACGCCGGCGCGGAGAAGACATCTAAAGGTAGGAGAAGAATAGCCATTCTTAAGGCTATTCCAAAGTGGTAGGCATAATAACAATTTTAATGATAGAATCCCTTTAAGCCATTCTTATAAACATGTATATATCTGCATTATTTTGGTTCAGGGCACCCCACACGCAAGAGCAAAGTCAGCTAATGCCAATGTTCTCATTTGGCTCATCCCACTATTTTATGTGAACGGTGGGACGTACCTATTGGGGTACATACACATCAGGATTTACGTGCAGAAAATCCACATGTATATGTGCAGAAAATCCACAGGCAAGACTCTGATACATGTATGTGTAGATTTTAACATAAGGATTTTTTTTTTAATTCAGCATGGGAAAAAGTGAAACTTTCATACTAATGAATTATGGTTTCGGATGTTCCATATTGAAATGTGGGTGGAATATGTGCACGTAATCCTGATTATATGCATGTACCCTAAGAACCTATTTGTGGGGACAGCCCTTGTGCTACCTATAGGTACTAACCAGGAAAAGTCAACATGGTATTGATAAGCCGCCCATCAAGTCTAAGAGGTATTTTAAAACATAGCAAAGCCAAAGATATACTTACGATTCTAACAAGCCAGCACAGCGTGAAGGTGGATGTGGAGTAATGTGTAAAGTAGTGATACGGTGGAGTCTGGTCGTCTTCCCAGGTCTCATAACGCTCTGCATAAAACACTGCTCTCTTTGGATTCAAAGCACCAATGGGCTAAAAAACAAAAATAATTTAAATTTATTTTTTAGACATCAACTCTGTTTTTCAGATTAGTACACCTTTCAGCAGCTGTATATATTTACTGTAGCCCTCCCAGCCTAGTCGCTGCAGAATTCACTAATGCTATATCATTACCTCTCCTGGTAATAGGAGAATGCAGGCCGGGGTTTGATTTCAGAGATAATGCCTCAGATATTGTCATATGAACACTGACACCTGACAATCTAATAACTGAGCATTAGACAACAGTGGATAATACAATCTAAAAGCCTTCGCGAGCAGGGTTACCACACAGCGCTGGCTGCTTAAGTGCTCAAATACCCCTGTCACATTCCAGCAAACTACATGACAGCTTGATCTGCCTCACATACACCGAGAGAGAACAACATATATGGAAACAGAAAAAGGGACACTTCATAGAAAAACTCAAGTGGAGGTGAAAATGAAACTTTCCAAACCAACGTGCCATGTTTTCTAAGCAGCACTGGATGCCGCGAATGTACACAGCGCCATGGCAGAGGATATGGGGTGCTCAGTTAACTGAGAACCGTCCAAGGCCCCGACGTTCATGAGTCCTATATCATAACTTTACTGACCTGGCAGTCAGCGCTTAATATTCAACCATTTGCTGGGAATCCCACATTAAACCAGGTCTGCCAGTTTAATACATTGCATGTAAGGGCAGAGTATTAGAGTTACAGATCTTCTCTTCTGTTAGTTATATCGGCAGCCATTTGGCAATCTAGTTATACTCAGACCTTTATGCTTGCCCATTTATCTTGCTTCCAGTACGTTAAGGCCGGAGCCCCACGTAGCATCCCACAGCAAAAAAAATGCCGCGGTGGCAACACGTCACAGTTTTTCCTGCAGCAATTTTTACAGGTTTCCTCTGTGGACTTTCTGCTTCAATTATACCCATAGGGAAATCTCTGGCGTTTCTGTAGGTATAATTGACATGCTTTGATTTCCAAAACCGCAATGTTTGCTGCGTGTATTACCGTACTATGGAGATGGGTTTCACTAGAATCTCATCCACTACGCAGTGCCTGTAAAACACTGTGGTTGTTTCCCTTGCAGGCAAACCACCAAACGCCACATGGGGCCCCAGCCTAAAGGGGTTTTCTGGCTCCAAATTGACTTTTCATACAAATGATCTATCCATAGATGCTGGAAGCTATACAGTAGCAGTGGACGGCATGCAGACTCTCCTATTCAAGTAATAAGATCGGCGCTGCAGCCCCATCCACTGTATAGTGGTGGTTTCGGGAAATTGCAGCACTACTCCTATTACTTACTCACATTCCCCATTCACTGTTATATCTTCGGATGCCCAATGCTACCAGAACAGCTGATCTGTGCAGGGTCCAGGTATCGGACCCCCACAGATCACATACTGTTCACCTCCTTTGGTTACCAGTATAATTTGAATATTATATTATTTTGTGAATTCATTATCCTAAACACTAACATAACTGGGGACAGTACAGACAAGAACGGCCATGTTAGTAAGTTAATAGGTATCACTACTCAGTCCAATCTCTCGCTTACAAAAAGTGTTAAAAACAGAGATTTACTCTGGAGAGGAAATAAGAGCATGTAACTGGGCTACTTGCCCCAGGGCTTTAAGTTCTCCCGGTCGCTTGGGGAGACTGTGTGCAGAGTCTGCCTACAAACCAGATCAATATGTCTGCTGAAGTCTATCACTGGAATAACACGTCTAATGGAAAGAGACTTTGGCTTGCACAGGATAGTTTGTAAAGCACGTCTAATGATGAAAACAGCTCATGGGGAACGGCTGATGGTGTTTGGTGACACTGAGCAGCAATGCTGAATTGTGGGGCTGAAATTCACATTTTGTGAACAAAGTTGAAGTCATGTTAAAAAAAACAAACCTCAAAAATCTCTGCAGCTGTAGGACATACAAGAGTAGACATGACCAGGTCAGGGAGAAATGACCCGCTTAAAGGAAATGTCACTTTTATTTCATTGTAGTTTAGATTGTAGAAGAGAAATAACACACACACACACACACACACACACACACATATATATATATATATATATATATATATATATATATATATATATATATATGTCCACACGTTATGTATAGGCAGTCCAGCATCATGTGTGCGCTATATGGCAGCTGAAATTCATAGGTATCAATTAAAAGACAAATGTCAAAGTATAATTTTATATATACACACACACACTTACATATATACCAATACATACACACGCACGCGCGCACACACACACACACACACACACACACACTAAGTTACAGTCTGCAGGATGGGATAGAGCCACCTCTAGAGACCATATAGATACAGGGGAGAAGCACATAGCCTTGTCTCGGTATAGTGTTGCTATGTTACCTTACATATGCCTCTAGTAGTAAAACAGAGCAGTTGGTTTTCACCAACCTTCTAATGCTGGATGACTCTGCTCATTCTGTCCCAATCTATTCTGTAAAGCTGATAAGTAACCAACATAAAATAGAAAGCACCAATCTAAGTCCATAAAAAGCCTTGCATAGGATTAGAACATAGATTCCTACATGTCCTCTGGTACATACCCTTAGCCATTCAGCTGAATCAAAGCAGGTCACATGACACAATTCCAAAAACAGTTAGGGCTAGTTCACACGTGAGTAGAAGGGGAGGTTTTTGACAGCGGATTTCGCGTCCAAAACCTCCCCTTATAATGGTGGTCTATGGAGACCGCCAGGCTTCTTTTCTCCGCTAGCGGCGGGCTGCTGCTAGCGGAGAAAAGAAGCGACATGCTCTTTCTTCAGGCGGAAGCCGCGCGGGCTGCGCCGCATGGCTTCCGCCTGGCTGCAGCACCCTCCATGTTGGCTCATTCATTTGAGCCAACAGTGGAGGTGAAAGCCGCGACCGCGATGGTCGCGGCGGGCGGGTTTTGACAAGAGAGAGACGCGGCTCGCCGCGTCTCCCTCTGTGTCAAAACCCGCGCGGGCAGTTCACGTGTGAACTAGCCCTTAAGGAGCTGTGGCAGCAGAGCTTAGTTTTTCGGTCAGTCTGACACTTTGGTAAGGGGAGACATATGGAACAACCTTCTCCAGCTTTGACAGTACATTAAACTGGTGCCCCAACCCAAAGGGAACCTGGTGACAGATTATCCTTTAAGGTTATGTAGTAAAGTATTGCAAAACACTTCTGGATTTCCCAACAAGAACAATGGCCTCAACTGGGGAATCCTGTTAGCAAATATTAATTCATAAATGTTGAAGAATCTGCCACAAAGACGCTATTCAATAGATGTATATACCTTACTGCACATAGAATCAGGAAGATTATTTTCTATGCCACTAATATATACCGCATATACTCGAGTATAAGCCAAATTTATCAGCACAGTTTTTGTGCTCAAGAAGCCCCCCTCGGCTTATACTCGAGTCAAGCAAAAGAAAAAAAAAAATTACCTTTTTTTTTTTTTTTTTTTTTGGGGGGGGGGGGGACTATGACCAGACGCAATAGTAATCTATAGAATCTCCCATAAAATAGTGAAGAAAGAAATAAAGCTTGAAAAAAAAATATATAATGAAAAAATAAAGTAAATAGAAGTTGTAAATCCCTCCTTTCCCTAGAATACATATAAAAGTAGAAAATGACTGTGACACACAAACACACTAGGTATCCCTGTGTCTGAAAGTGCCCGGTCTACTGAATATAGGGTATCTGCAGTGCTCCTCTTCCGTCGGGAAGGGGTTAATAGGAGCACCGCAGATACCCTATATTCAGCCAGGCTGAATTCCAAGTGGGGGAAAAAAATCCAGTCTTCAAGCTCAGGGAAGGGGCAGACAGACAACCAAAACACCCCCTCCCCTTCCCCAGCACTCAGCAACTACTGCACCCAAAAACTCAGACCATTTTAATTCTTGAAATTTTCCAGTAGCTGCTGCATTCCCCCCCCCCCCTCGGCTTATACTTGAGTCAATAACTTTTCCCAGTTTTTTGTGGTAAAATTGGGGGCCTCGGCTTCTATTCGGGTCGGTTTATACTCGAGTATATACGGTATCTAATATTAGAATAATTAGAAGTTTCCAAAGGGTCACTTATATTGTCATTGCGTCCAATGGGCTTGCCACGCCAAAGCATGACCCAAATCCAATTTATTTTTAAAGCATAACCAAACCTCTCTTGGTAAGAGATAGCCCAGATGGCAAATAACCACAAATAAAGAAGTGTAACACAAAGGCAAATGCACCAACTAACAGGAATTTTGATATGTTCAATGTGTAAGTCAATAGGAATACAGCACCATCATGACTGGCCATGTTATATGTCCTTATATTGAAGAATACGAAGCAGTTAAATTAAAGGGATTATCTCATCTTCACTATCCTTTTCATATGCGTTATTAAAATATAAGAACTTCATAGAGGGTAACACAAGAGATCAGAGGGCATCTCACATATTAATAACTAACTGTAATTCTACATTTCCCCTGTAGAGGCCACTGCAGCAGGAGTGAGCAGCTGAAAGCTACTTCACCTAGCAAAATCAGTCGATCAGTGATGCAGTGGTCATGTTAAACGGGTTGTCTGTGATTAGACAACCCCTTTAACCTATGTCCAGATAACTTGTTTTTTATGGTTATAGATGGCAGTATATCCATTGCACATTTAATAACAACTAAACTACTAAATTGACAAAGGATTTGTCTAAACCTGTGGGCTTAATATTAACTACGTGATCATACAGCTACAGCATTACATGCCACCGGCAGCACATGATCACAGTCCCATGTGTTACCTAATATCTCACTAGGAAAAAGAAGGAAATACTTGAAAGTCGTGTTAAGAAATATAAGGCTGAATAGAATGGCTCATCATTTTCCCTGCTGAACAGAAGCACACTGATAAAATGAAGGAAAGTCGCACAGAACTACACTGGTTTTGCCAGAAGTATTCACACTTCAATACGTTCATTTGCATTCTTCCAGTAAGAGGCCTGCAGGCTTTATCACTTCCAGCGCTTCCAGTAACACACTAATTGTCATCCGTCTCATCTGCTGCCACTCACACAGCTCAAGTACTAACAAACAGAATATGTGCTGCTCCCTGAGAAGGCCGTACGCTGCCTCACACTCCCATCATTGCTAGTTACTACAATGGGAGACTGAGCACCGTGCGGTTTCCGTTTCATATTTGGATTAGTGACTTAGCTCTGACTTTACATGTTCTGATTCGTCCAACAATCTGAAAGACTCCAAGTACTTAAGTGTATCTATGATATAGTCTGCGGAAATAGCCAAGGACAAAATAGATCTAAATCAAGGGTGGAAATACCACAGAGGCAGCAACGGCATCTCATTTGGGCCCCTGGGACCATGTAGGTTGGCTGAATGTTTAATTTAAGGAGGTCAAGATGAGACCGGAAGGTTCTTTCCCCTGCTGCACCCTCAGCCTGACCCCAGAAGGTTGTGGGCTTGACTGGTGGTGGACATAGCTCCCATACACTTCATTGGGAGCACCTGAGATGGCGGACGCTTAACTTCAGCTGTCTCCTGCACTCTCGCTGAAGTGAATGGGAGTGCCATCCATCACCAGTCACACCTATATTCAGCATTAGGGTGCATTCACATGGAGGAAAATGGTGCTGAATTTGGCGCTGGAAAAAGAGCCTCCCCATTGAAGTCAATGGGAGGCTTTTTTTCAGCGCTGAAATTCCACGCCAAATTCAGCACCATTTTCCTCTGTGTGACTGTACCCTAATGATGAATGCACAATTTGGGATATGAACTCCCATTCTCAGGTTTTAGTGGTCAGCTCAGGTATGTTTCCTCTATGCTATGGATAGTGGGTAAATACTTCTCAAGACATAACCCCAACCAAGTATAAAATACTAAATAACATACTGTATTTGGTCCTTACCGTGTTCCTGATAAATTATGGTATTTTTATTTTTAAAATCTGACCACCCACTCCTGGAAGATGGCATGTAAATTTGCTCTAGAAGTGATCAGGTAGTATCCTTTATTTACTATGAGACAAACAAAAGGTTCGCACCCACTTGGACAATATGAGAAAATCTACACATGATCTTCCAGGAGTCATATTCTAAAACTGCCAAATTGATCAGGGTCACAGTGAGAACCAGATGACGTCTGTATTTATTATTGTGTACTTGGTAACAGGTCCTCTTTAAGGACTTGTGCATGAATACCCTCCCCAGGGCTGTGGGCTCAGTAGGCCAAACCACTGACTATTTTTCCGCAACTGTGGACGACTCTTTCATAAATGGCCGATGGTCATGGTCAGATAGCACCAGCAAGGCACCTCTTCTAAAAACAAACATCCCATATCAATACCAATAAATGTATAATATACAATACTTTATCATTTAATTTCAAAACTGGAGTATTTTTTTCTGACTAACTTCATAACACTGACTTCAACTTCCAGCCCTATCTATACTATTAGCAAACAAGGATGTGGAATTTTAACCCAAGGACTATGGATAGGGATGAGGCAAATATTATCACGTTCTCCTGTCCCAAATATGGGGTATGGTATTGTTAAAGGGGTCTGTCACCAGATTTACACCAGAGTAATCCCAAGTTTGAGGTTTTATTCATGCAGATGTAACATGCTAATGAAGTGAAAAGTGTCCGCAGGGTATTCTTGTTTATGCCAAGGTTCATCAACGACAACTTCTCCAATACCTGATGCCTGCCATCTGCCCCCTCCCATATGCACCCAGTCATTGACGCTCATCTCCTGGAAAGGACGTTGGATGAGGCAGGAAACATCAAGAGTGGATTGTTATAAGCGGCATTGCAGGAAGAATGAATGCCCAGTGGATTCTTTGGCTACCATATTGTTCATGCACAAATAAATGATCATTGTCTCAGGTCCGATTACAAATGTTTGAACTACTTTCCCTAAAGACCTATTTAGGGTATGTTCACATGGAGAAATTTGGCGCTGAATTTGAGGCAAATTCCACCTCAAAATTAGCTCCAAATTTTTATTTTTTTTTTCTAATGTGAGCTCACAATGTACATTTTTTCCCCCTATCAGTATGTAAATGAAAATCCATGAAAATCCATGCAAACACGGGGAGAACATACAAACTCCTTGCAGATTTGCAGGTTTTTTGCCCTTGGCGGGATGTGAACACCAGGACTCCAGCGCTGCAGGGCTGCAGTGCTAACCACTGAGCCACCGTGCGGCCCCTAAAATTAGCTCCAAATTCTGCCTGAAACAATGCAGATTTTTTCAGTTAGCAGAAACATAAGTGTCATGCTTGATCCTTAAGCAGATTCCACTTGATAACTCGCATTGAAGTGAATGGGGTACAAAAATACCACCTGACAGGTATGGAATTGGAATTTGACGTGGATTTTGATGAAGAATTTTGTCAAGCAGAAAAATTAGCTTCAAATTTCTGAAGATTAATTTTTCCGCTAGGAAAATTTCCTCTGCATGCACTAGTGTTGTTAACACCTTAAGGCTAAGGCCACACGGGCTAAAGCGCTGCGGAATGAACCACTGCGTGATCTCATTGTGGTTCTTTCCGCAGCGCTTTTAAGAGAAAGTTCACAGAGTTTTCCTCTGCGGACTTTCTCTTAACATTATATCTACGGGAATGCCGCCGGCGTTTCCGTAGATATAATTGGCATGCTGCGATTTGCAAAGCTGCAACGGCTTTACAAATCGCAGCGTGTCCACGCTGCGATTTCTTCCGCAAAGTGGGGATGGGATTCGTATGACTCCCATCCACTTTGCCTGCACTATACAACGCTGCGATTTTTCCTGCAGCGTCTCCGCTGCGGGCAAATCGTGGCGTTTACCTCCCGTGGGGCCCCGGCCTTAGGGGTCAAATCTGCTGACAAACCTCTTGTAGCTGGCACCAGAATGTGGCCCTGTTAAATATTTTTATGTATTTATTTTCTGGCATAAACTGGAATTTGCTTATAAGAGTATAACAAACAGAAGTCATGCACACATGGGTCATGTAGAAAAAGGAAGCCACATAACCCGATACAAGGCTCCAGACGGCAATAAAAATGGTTGCAAGTGGAATTAAAAATGATAATTTGGATCCAGATGTGTCCAAGTAATTGTATTTTCAGCCCAGAGCCCTGCTGCATTGACATATATTTATAACACAACATCCTAGATCATTTCTATTGTCATGAACAACTGTGAAAAAAATAAAGTTTATGTCTGAACTTTTTTGGTCACACCATCAGCAACATCTGGAAACCATGTTACCCGGAGTTATTCCTCTGCTATTCCCTTTTACGTGTCTATAAATACACATGCAAATATATAATACTGTATATACGCAGGAACACACATACTAATAGAACTAAGGCACAAGACGCTTCTACGCTCCTAATATTTGTCTATTAATTGGTAACATTTGCGGCACGTTTCCTGTTAATACAAGAAGTAGGGAGGGCGCGACAATTAGCACATCAGTAACATTAACAGCTGGAGACCATATTAACGTGGAAATACAGAGACTTAAGAGTTTATTGTTTTATAGAGACATAGGATATGAACAATGTGCACACCACACATGTCCCACAGAGGCTGTAATAGTATCTGGAGCATGGTTACCATCTATACAGGGATTTAAAGGAGTATTCTCCATCTTACAATGCGGTGCCATTTAGCTAAGCTTTGCCATCACTTTCTGATTGGTGGGGGGGGGGGGTAGGGGGTAATTTTAGGGACTCCACTGATCAATCAAGAGAATGGAGGGTCCACAGTCCTAGCGCTAATGCTCTTTCTTCACCCAAAGGGAAGTAATGTTAGACCATCGTTGCAGCCCCTTTATTCTCAATGGTGGCCCTAAAAGCCATACCTCCACTGATCATAAAGTCATGGCATTCCCTTGCCTTTTCTGCAGAAGGGGGGAGGCGCCATCTACACAGATGAATCCTCCAAGGCCTCTATCAACCCACCTCATCTTTTTTTCCCTGTTGAACATCTGCGGCTTTACTTATCTTAATTTTTCTTCTATCACATTAAAATATTAGCTACATAAAAAAAAATTAAAAATTAAATATATATATATGTCAATTACCTTTGAAAGATCCCTGAAGTTTCCCGGTAAGGTTAGATCCAACTCCTCAGATTCATAATTTGTTAATACCCATGGAAATACAGGATACTGATTCAAGTCGTTGTATGTTCTCCCTGGAAAATGAGTAACGTGTGTTAGCGAACCAGCAAAAAACTATTTTCTTCATTATCCTCATAAGACTTTTTAACACATATAGGCATATAAAATTCAAGGTATATTCGCAATATATCATAACTAGTATTTTTGGTTTTATTCTAAAAAAAATGAAGGGACTATACACTTTCCAGTACTCATAGTCTCGATCAGCTATTTGGGGACGCTGTCTCTCATACCATATGTAGAAGTGGCAGAAATACTGAATCAGTATCCCATAGACTTCAATGACATGGCGCTGCAGTACCTATATCCGCCACTACACTTTGTATGCAAGTAAATCTTACCAGGAGTTGTGCCAAATCAGCACCGGATGTCGGATCTAACATTGATGGGCAATCCTAATTATAGGCCATTAATATCAGAAAGTGGATAACCCCTCTAATAGGTCAAAGAGAACATGAAAATCAATAAATAAACCCTTGTAACATTTGCAGAGTTGCTTTCGCAGAAAATCAAACTGGGGCACTGAATGCAATGGAAAAATTTGCACTAAAAAAACTGACACGTGCTTTGTACCCCATTTATTATGTGTTTTAGACACTTTTTCCATCTCGCTCAACAAGGGGGCTTAGTACGAACAAGAGTTGAGTTCAGATGCGCCAAAAGTTTTGTGCAAAGTAAGCCAACTAATAGGTGGTGAGAAGTTACACAAAATTGTCCAAAGATGCACCAACTTTATCATCCAGCCTGAGCCACTTGGATACAATCTCATAGCTATAGTGCTTGGTCTAAATTTATTGTCTGAATATTAATAATTAATAAATCCGCTTCCAATGTCCTGAAGTTTTCCAACATTGTCCAGTAGGAACTAGACCTCATGTCCGCCGGGCTTTCAGAATCAAGGGGCGGGAGACATGGCCGAACTCCAAACTGGAACCACATTTTTTAGAAAACATATCACGCCTTCATAACCAATATACTTTATTAGAAAGTTATTCCTGCAGTTGTTTTTCCAATAGAACATCGTACTGACAATGTATGGAAGTTTCCCTGTTCCACTGACAAGATACTAAGCAGAGTTGACTTGCAGAACAGAAAAAATAAAAGCAACAAAAAACAATAAAATATTAATAAAAGCAAAATCTTAAGAAAAATGACACATAACTACTGAACATAGAGTAGAGCAAATTTCCAGGGTTGTAGCTACAAATGGTGTTAAATGACCCCCCACTGCGCTGAGAAAACTAGTATTGCTTTCACTGGGTCACATAACACCCATGTTTAATGATCTGCTTTTGGTGTTCCCTGGCTACAAACTAAATTGAAAATCTATCCCCGCAGAACCTGACAAAAATAACCTAGGTTATCAATTCCCAGGCTGAGAGCAGATTTACAGTGCTGTCATAGGACTGTTTCCTTCTAGATTTTAATGATTGTTGGTTTACCAGACCTGAGAATACTGAACAGAGCACTCCTTGTTCTCCGGGAGTTCATCGAAAGCAACAAAATGCAGCCGTTTCCATAACAAAAAATTGTTTTTTTCCTGCAAACTGCACATGAGTGTCTCCAGTACTGGGTCATCCTTATAGAAGAAATGGCAAAGTGTCATAGATACTTGTGAGAAGATCACATTGGTGGAATCTGAATTTCTAGAATGAAAAGCTCTGTAAGGCTGAGGACCCACATTGCTTTTTTTTGTTGCAGATTTTGCTGAAGTTTTTGAGTCACAGTCAATAGTGGTTGAAAAAGGAATGGGAAATATAAAGGAAACATATACTTTTCCCTTCGGTTATATCCACGCCTGGCTTTGGCTCAAAAAAATGCAGCAAAAACTATAATATAGGGCCTTACCCTGAAGAGACTATATACCCTTAATGGGCATTGGATGCTCGGGCAATGATCAGTCAGCCTGTGTTGAGTAGAACAAGTATTGGACATGTTACATTTAAATATCCCCAATCCTTTGTCCTCAGTATCTCACTCCTCTCTCAGGACAAATGTGTATGAGGTCAGGGGGAAATATATTCAACCAGAAGCTATTGAATGTGTATGGCAATTTTAGGAAAGGGCCAGTTATAAGATGTCTCAAAGGCCAGTTTCATATGACTGAGTTCAGGTTGGGAAATTCAGTCCATCTATTTACCAGCTGGAGTGCAATTCAATTTTACAGAACTCAGCACGTATATTCAGAGTTCTGGCTGGTTAATCTGGGCCAATATACAGAGTTTCCCAGCCCCAACTGGGCCAGGCTTTAGTTCCACGTCCACTTGGTTCTACCTCAGCAAAGATCCACAGCAAACATATATAGGGATATAACATGAATGTTTTTAGTGAGATACCCCTTTTTCTAAGACAGAGAACCAGAAAAAAAATGTAACTGAGTAAGTCTGGTTTCACCTCTGCATTGGAGTCTCCAAACAAGACTCCATTGCAGTGACTGCCGAAAATCGATGGACGAAAAAATGCTGCAAACATGACTTTTTCATCTGGAGGTTTCAGTTTTAAAGAACGGTGGGCACCATTGGCGTTTGCTGTATTGGTGGTCTATTTACAGACCACAACTGCATACAGATGCAAGTGTGGACATAGCGAAACAGGTGAGTTTTTGTACAATATAACAGGTGAAGGCAGTGTTCACATGTTGTGATTGTAGCTTTAATTGAAGTTATTTTGAAAAAAGTTTGCAAAATTAAAAAAAAAAAAAAAAATAGACCGGCAATGTATGAACACTGTCCCAGTTTTTATTGTTTTGTTAAGGGTGCATAGCACCCCAAAATCATGGCAAGATCTAACTATAACCTCCGGCTAATGTTTGCGTCCTCCCCGACCTTCACCATGTCCTAGCTGGGGTAAGTGTGAAATGAGGTGTGATGGGCTCCTATTAGTGACCCCAAATTAATAGAAATTTGTCAAGAAAAGTGTAGTAAATGTGGTTCACCAGTATCAGATCCCACCACAGCAACACGGTGTTAGCTAATAAATTCTAAATCGTTAATATAGCCTAAAACTATCTGTGCAGACCATCTGTGTCATGGAACTAATGTGTCCACTCAATGGCGGCACCAACCACGACACAGTCAATTTACCCAGGCTCCATTTTGTAGAGCTCCACAATGGTTAATTCAGACAGAGGACGTCTTGGTGGGCATAAAAACAAAAAATAAAGTAATTTTTTCTTAATTAAAATGTTTAATTTCATAGTTGAGTTTTAAAAGGTGAAATAGCTCAGGGAGAGCTGACAAAAAAATTACATCTGCAATTCCTTGGTGATAATGGTAATGACAGCAAAATATTGTTTAATTAGAAGATTCCAGCATCTGGATTAACACTCCACGAGCGATGTTCCTATGCTTGTCTGCGTTTTCACACTTTACAGACATTTTGTCATCTCTAGGTCATTAGGAAAGAATTTTTAATGATTTTTTTTTAGAAGCCGGCAGTTCGAGTTACATCTAATTACATGACAATAATAAGCCCAACACAGACTGCAGCTAAATATACACATAATTAGTTAGCAAAAGCTTGTACATCACAGGGGAAAAAAAACACCGAAAATCGGAAAGGCGGGGGGACTCATCTACACTCACAAGACAATTAATAATTCCAAGGTCACGGCTGTACTCTGCAGTTAGGACACCAGAGCGGCATTAACCAATAGTCTACACCTGCTGCTGTTTATAAAGAGCGGTATAGTAACAGGCTTAGGATGTGAAATGTCATGTAGAATATAGAAAGCGATGAGTCTATTAATGTTTCCTTGACCCTCTGCCCACTTCCTCACACCTCGTGGGGCACGGGTATTCTTAGACAGTGCAGGAGAGCATTCTAGTACTGGGGTGCAGCTCAGCAGAGAGATCAGGAAGACAAAGGGAAGGGAGGAGGAATTGTACAGCATTCTTCCAGAACAGAAAGGGATCTGTAATGGCTTCTCGCAGTTGCCGCTGGGTTTTTTTCCCCATCAAAAAATTTTATTAGGTTTTTCAAAAAGAGAAAAATACAACACAAACCATCAAAAGATAAAAGGCAAACAATCACCGGTACATAGGGTTGGAGGGGAGATGGGACGACGGAGGGGGAACAAAAAGGGGAGACAAGATGAAAGGGGTGAAGGAAGAAAAAAATGGGGGAAAACAAAAAGAAACAGTTGCTGATGTTTTTGAGCTGATTTTATGAGTGACGGAATTTTTTCTGCCAAGGATCATTGTGCCAGGAATCTGTGGTATATTACGGAACGGTGCTCGTTACAAGCAGATTACCTTCCCAAATAAATGGGCCCTTAGTTACCACTTGGATTGGTTTTGGGTGAAGATGAAGATGCTAATACAACTCTGTTGGTTAAGTTTCTATAGTAAAGTTTTAGGTCACATAGTAGTGCTGTGTGCAGGAGGCTTTCCTTGTAGAGTCACTCTACATTGTCACACATTACAGGGCTGGGCAGTGAGCGTGGGTACTGGAGGCCACTAAATCCATGTTATGTTTCAGGACCCATGTCATGTTTTCCTCATTAACCCTCTCATTCAACTAGCAATGGCTAATATTAAAAAAAAAAAAAGTTTTTGTGGTCCAAAATAGCTCCCAGATGTTGCGTCCACAAGGCTTTGAAACAATGTAGAGATAAACATCTTTTGGATATGTAAATCAGCCTGAAAGTTCCTCAGGGGTGGGGCATAACTTACCAAATTTGCTAATAGACAAAGGCTACAAATATCAATCAGGCTAAGGCTGAGGCCCCACGTTTGCAGAAACGCAGCTTTTTTTTGTTGATGCAGATTTTCCTGTGTTTTTGAGCCAAATCCCATTGTAGATTGAGCAGAAGGGATATGTGCATTTCCTATATATTTCCGACTCCTTTTGTAGCCACTTTTGGCTTGAATCGAAAAACTGCAGCAGAATATGCAACAAAAAATCAATGTGTTTCCACAAACGTAGGGCCTTAGCCTAAGGAGGAGACATTGGGCACTGAATTGACAGGAGAGACAGAGCATATGCAACTGTCTGTAGGCAAGTCTGACAGATGAGGCCTTCCCCCTCAAGTGCATTGCATATCCATAACCAAGATGGTTATCTCTGCCTTGTTTCACCAGTGTTGGGCCACAGAGGTATATTATTTCTTAAGAGACTCCTTCATAGCACAGTTATTGGTTTGGGAGGATTTTTCAATCTGACAGACTTCCTTTTGCCTTTCACCACTTCCTCTTTTCTACCTGCTAGGCACCACTCCACTGATTCCAGCACAGAAGACATTTTTTCTCTAACCCTCACTTAGTTTTGGTACTTGGTATGCCTATTAAGCTCTGTCCTGTCTGATATCTGGGACACCAACTGATCAGCTGTTTGAAGCGGACCCTGTCGCTCATACAACCACTGAAGCTTTTTTTACTGCTTCAAACTACTGCTCAGCCCCCACCTATCTGATACTGATGACTTATCCTAAGGAAAGCAATTTGGGTTTTAATCTCAGAAAACCTTTTAAAACATACCTGAAGAGATAAACAACTTTTCCTAAATGTGAAAATAAGAAACTTTGTAATATATTTTATTAAATAAATCTGTTTCCCCACTTTTCAGGCAGTTATTTTCTACATATTAGTCTACAATGTAAGGAATAATAAGAGGAGGGGGGTTAGAAAAAGACAGTCAAAAATTGCTGCTGTTACCTTTTGATATTCCTTGCTGTTTTAGCACTACTAGGTTGTAGATGTAGAGGCTAGGAGTGCACAGAATTAGGCAATAAATCAATTAACTAGCTAACAGGAGAATCCTACTCCACTCTTCCCATCTCCATGAATATGAATATAATGTAAACAAGGCTGAAGATAAGGGGCAGGAGAATATCTTAATAAGTGGAGAAGGAAACAGATCTCCTTAATACGATATATTACAAAGTTTCTTATATTCGCTTGTTGTATTAATTTATGAAAAATTATTTAATACTGGAGTTACACGATTAGGTTATTCACACATGCTGAAATACTGTGACAAATGTAGGGAGCTTTAGTAAAACTGCTGAGTGTTTTTTTTTTTTACTATTTTTACAAAAACGGCACACACCAAAAAAAAAAAACCTGTAAAAAATGTGACGCCTCAGGGTACAAAAACAAAAACAAAGAAAATACACAGAATTATGATGTGACAATGCAGCGGTGAACTTAGAATACAATAAGACAAAAGGGATTTAGACGACGACGCTATCACAGTATAGTCTATTAGAAGTGATGAGAAGAGCTGGGTCCACAGAATAATTTATGTGAACGGTGAGATTAGAGGTAAGTAGACAGAACATGGTTACCTAATCATGCCACACTGTAGGTGACATCTGTACTAGGCATGCTGTTGTTAGTCTGGTGTCTGCTTGCTGTTGTTGAAAATGACTGAATAGTAAAATTACATTTTCCCCCCATTATTATTTCCAGACAGTTCCTGGCAATGGTTTGTTGCCTCTAATAAAGCTTCAGACAAAGCTGTCAGCTGGGGAAATGGCAAGAGAGTTAGGCACGGCCTCCATACCAATCAATGCATCTAGAGCCTTGCTGATAGGTTCCGCGTTCCCTTATCAAATTTAATGTGAGTGCTTCAGAGTCTATCATAGGGCTGCAGCTGAGTCCCGGAGGGATAAACGCATTCGATCAAGTCACGCTGCTCAAGATTTTGACAAACATAAACATATTAGAAAGGATTGTAGAGCCAGAAGCCTTACCTGCTATGGTATTAAGAAACATCAAGTATTCAAAGTTAGAAATCTCTCGTCGCTGCCAACGTTGAGTCATGTTGGAGGATTTAAAGAGCTGCTTGGGAGTGGCCAGGGAGATTCTCCTGTAAATATATTATCGGGAAGAAAGGGGTGAGCTTCGTATTCCAGTAGCAGGTAAACAGTAATGGTAATTTTCATGTCTAAAATATGCTACAATAGGCTATAAATACATAATAAGCTTCCCTTTAAAGCCTATGGTTAGTGTATGTCAGGGGCTCAGATACATGACATCAGTAACATGGGGGAATGGGAGACGTGTTCTTGATGAGCATCATAGACCGGATGACTGACAGCCTTTGCTTTGTCTCTGCAGCTCTTATGATCTACTAGCAGGTTGTCAAAAATGTCTTTACTTTCTGAATATATGAGATGGGGAAAGGCTGCTGAAGAGAAGGGCCCTCTAAGTGATGGCGGTGCCTGTGATGACTCTTTTTAATCATTTCTGGGCTTGTGACTGTATTTCGGAAGATTTGGTTGATAATGATCGGTTTTATTTTATAGTACTATCATATTCCACCACAAGTAACTATTGTTTTTTGTATAATGCTTAGACACATTGATGCTTCCTGCAGATCAAAATATAAAATAATAACCATAATACAATATTGTATAATATTATTACATTATAGTGGTGTGGAAAACATAGTGACACCACCAAGAACAATAATAAAGGTCATTTATACATAAAATCTAATAAGGCGGCCTATGAGTACAGCCAAATACAATGTACAGACGTGATACTTCTAGACATGGTGTGTTCATTCTTCCACGACAGAGGAAGAAGTATACCAAAAGATTGAGCATGCTGAATTTCAACATGCCCCATCCTTTACTGAAAATGGAGAAAAACTACTGCTAGAAGTTGGTTTACTTATATTTTCCCATTGAAAAGAAATACATGATTGGCTGGACCAAGCATGCATGTGTAAAAGGGAGTCAGGAGGAATAGCCATCAGCCGAATAAGAATTCAACAGTAGAGATGAGCGAGTAGTATTCGATGGAATATCTCTCTCCCATAGTAATGCGAGTAAGTGGCTGAACACCAAGGGGTTAAGCGCATCAAATATTCACTGCGCTTAACCCCTTGGTGTTTGTCCACTTACACGCATTCCTATGGCAGCGAGGTATTGGATCGAATACTACTCGCTCATCTCTATTCAGCAGCTTTGAATGAAGTACATGCATAACACAGGGGTGTAGCTATACGGGGTGCAGTAGGAGGGGGCCCTAAAGGTTCTCGTTACATAAATTGTACCATTATTAGAAATAGGGGCTCCGTTATAGATTTTGCAGTGGAACCCAGGAGATTCAAGCAATGCCTCTGGCACATCTAATCCTTGAATATTTCAAAAGCCCATCAACTAGAATGTAAATTATATGTGCAATGGACTTGAAAGCTATTTCCACCTTCAGAAACATTTTATCCAAAATGAAAAGCGAAGCGATATTGCATAGAGTGTCCTTCATTATGGACTGAAAACAAGACTTTACTAGTCTGATCTGTACATTATTCTTTACATGACATGTATTCAGTAGATAATCAGGTATTACAGGACAAATTAAATGGAATAAAGCGAAAAGATCACCAACACACTTTGATTGTAGTCTGTTACCTTGGAGACACATTGGCGTGAATAAGACTTATAATATAGACTATATGCAAAGTTACTTTATGCACTGGAACAAAATCTATAATTCTGTAAAACTACAAAGGATGGACATATAGGATTGATTTTTCATCTCTAACTATATTCAGGCTCTACATGGCAGTGCAATCTGAGTCAGTTCCCTTTGTTTGCATTGCTCCACAGTCACCAGAACAGACATTTGTAACACAAGACAAGTGCATCACAACCCAAGCACGAAACATGGAATAATCCTGAATTATCTGACAATTGCAATCTACGAAGGTGTACATAATATTACACAATATAACGCACTTACCTGGCTTGTGGTAAACCATAGCTGGTGCCAACGCCGACCCGAGGTAAACTGTACACCACTCTCTTGACAGTGGCTTGATCAGGAAAATTAAACATAACGGAGGCTGCAGGGCCGAATGAAAAGAGAGGTGCGGAAAAGGCGTTATCTAACAAATAATGTCCATATCAAAAATGGAAAAGCTGACAATTACTATTTTAAGGTCATTTACAGATTTACTTGTGTAAAAAACACCATTATAATTTTTTGCTTCCATGTGTCCCCCTTGGTGGCTTATTTGTTTTGCTGGGGGAAGATCCTGGACAAATAAGTCTCCTTCACCTCTGGCAGCTAACAATGTAGTTTATCCTAACTTCTCATGCAGAAGGACTTTTCTAAGCTATACAGTACTGCCATACTACTGCAGAAGCTCTGGCCCTGAAAAGCTGGGCAAAAAGCTATCTCTATCTCTGGGAGAGTGACTGAGCATGTGTGTCCACCACACTCAGCTCATTAGGTGGACATGCACATTGTTACACACTCAGAACACCAGGTGGCGCTATAGTATGTCATATAGTAGTTTTCAGAAATCCTTATGGGATCATTTTTTAACAGTA
Source organism: Leptodactylus fuscus (assembly GCF_031893055.1). Classification (NCBI taxonomy): domain Eukaryota; kingdom Metazoa; phylum Chordata; class Amphibia; order Anura; family Leptodactylidae; genus Leptodactylus; species Leptodactylus fuscus. Next base: position 242,102,263 of record NC_134266.1, read on the forward strand.
TGTAAATGAAAGGATTTTTTTAATGATCTCTACAATAACTACAGTATTTACTCAAGTCAAGCAGACAAAGAGATGAGACTGTGAGTGTAATGTATACAGGTTTCAAAGGTGTATAGAAAGAGAAGTGGAAGTAAACTCTCTATAACCCAACTCTATAACTAGGGGCGTAGCTATTAGGGGGTGCAGAGATAGCAATCGCTACCAGACCCTGAGGCGATCCAAAGCCTCTCTACAACATAAGAAGACATCAGTATTATAGATAGCCAATGGTAAATTTTACTGTAGGCCCCAGCCACTTCACGTTGCGCCTCTGTCTATAACACCAGTGTGTCTTACTATGGTTGCACTTTTCTACTAAAATTTCCAGCAACATTAAGAATAGCAATCTAATTTTTATTAATTGACAAAATTGTAATTGTTTTAATAAATTTCATAGTAATTTGGTTACTTGTCACTTACATAGATAATGTGGTTGATGTGGTATCATGTCAAGTGCTCTGACATGTTGACCGATGTCTATTTCATATTAGTCACCCATTGGGAATATCTATAGAATATCTATGAGAATAGAAAGTAGGTGGATAAAGAAAAAACTCACTGCGGTTAGCCATGAAGACTTCCAGGGCCGTGTTCTGTAGCAGGTACCGTCTGGCAAAAACTGCTCGGATCTCGCTGAACATCCATTTTCCATGGAGGCCTTCAGTGTAAGCAAGAACCTAGCCAAAGAGAAGATGGGAAAAGCCAAAATTATATAGCGAAATACGCTTCCCAATTATTGCCAACTGTTCTCATACGAAAATGACATTTTTTTGTAAATCCTTCCCTGCGAATTCATTATCATTACTTAGTAGGAGAGACTAATTGGAAAAAGGTTGGTCTTTGAGGATCAGCTGCTATTGACTATAACAGGAACCTATGGGAAATACAAAATGAAGACAGTCCGCTATGATTGAATGGTCTCTGAGGACGACACTTGTCAGACATGTTTGAATAAAGTTTTTTTTAATCACACTGTGTATTGTTGTAGCCCTAGAATGATTGAACAGCGGCCCATGTAATGCTCTGCCAGCTCCACGAAACAAAACCGTACTGAAATGCCAACAATCCGCAAAAACAATACACAGGCTGCACAATATAACCCACAATGCACCTCGCTGCCCTTGGAAATGTGCGATGTATCAGGTTTATGCGGTTACAAATGGTTGGTGCCCATACATTCTATATAAATAAGGCACTGTGCACACTCCAAAAGAGCCCTACATTGTATAGGCTGGAGAAGGTTCCTGGGACATACGTCAAACATACCCATTGGTCCTTATTGCTGGTGGTATATATCAGCATACTTTTTTCTAGCATATAGTAAAGTTTTTTCCGACAATGTCCAACCAGGCAAGACGCACACCCCTATATCTCTATATAGTAGTATATAGAGTCCTCTATATCTTACAGATATACCACTGACAACATAGCACACAGCTTTGGCCATATACAATATAAAAATAATCAGAATGGATCGTGTGCCAGAAAATTGGTGCACGAGCCAAGACAAAGTCAATTACCGATTTCCTCAAAGGAGGGCAAAGAGGGAACAGGGCCATTGGTCCTATTAGTTATATCATCATGTACACCAGTTCTCTATCTGAAATTATCTAAACTACAAAGGAGCTGCTGTAGATTTCGTGTAGACTCGCGGACCCCAGAGGATGCACTTTATTTATGATGAGACATGCACCTTGCCATAAATGAGGCACTACCTCTGGCAGGGAGGTATTAACAAGACTGGCATAAAAAATTCTAATTTATTTATTTATTTTTTTTATTAAAGTGGGCAAGTCAGGCGTATATTAGTGAGAGATGTCGGGAAGGGGTTAAAGTCTACCACCACCAAAACCACTTTAAGCCACATACTGTATATGCTGCTGTAGGGGAGGTTAGTGGCATAGTGAACTTATCTTTCTTGTGTCAAGGTGCAGTCTAAGCTTTTATTCCATATGTAAATGAGCTGTTAGGTGCACTAGGGGTGGGGCTACACTCTTTTCCTTTTGTGATTACTGTAAATCAATGTCCATAGGATATGTCAGTTTCTCTATTTCCGGGGCAGCTCTGGCTGGCAACCACAAAAGAAAATGGGAGCTCTGGCAGGTGGAACTGAACTGCTCTTTGGATATGGAATAAAAGCAAAAATGTATATTCGGTATGTCACTAACTTTTCACCTTGAGCATAAATATGCAATGTGGAAGTCAAGAATTTACACCGTCACACGGACTACAAGGAAGTAAGAGAGAATACTGTGCACACTGTGGTGGTATCCACCAAGAAGACAAGTCCAACGATAGAATGACAGACAATACCCCAAAGACTCCCATTCTGACCACTTGTCACATTTAGGTTTAGAATATATTCCATGTTTATGGTGATTGCACTGTGTTCAGACTGGGATGCTATTTGTGGGGGCTAATCTAGGAGTACACCAGTCCGCCTGTGACATTAGTTCAAGAGCAGATGAGCAGGAAGCAGATGGTCATTTCATGCCGCATGTCATGCTTCCTCATGGTGAAAATAAGAAGTCCAACTTATTAACATGGCTGATGAGGCTGAAAAGCCTGTCAAGTTCACGTCACGCTGAAATCTCTGAAGTGGTGCCCTGGATGAAGCTAAAGTCACATATATACATGTACATATTATATTATATATACCTATAGCTATCTATCTATTTATATCATACAATAATTATATACACATACACACATCATATATTATGAGCACACACATTATTATATATATTAGAAACAAACACATTATATACCGGTATATACACACACACATTATTACATACACATACATACTGGTACATACACACACACATTATTATATATATTAGAAACACACATTATTTTATACATACACACACACACACTCTTGAATGTATTTTTATTTCTTATCATTCAGCAAATTCCTAAATCCATGATGGCTACTGCCATGTTTCATGGGGACACTAGAATAAAGCTCACTTATATAGTAGAGTGCTCAGTGTCCTCACTATAGTGTCAATCATCAGTCCCCCAAAATCTGAGCATAGGACCACAGCAGCAGATGATGTTTGTTACATATACATACAACAGGCTGTATGGCTACGATATAGATGGATATATAGATGGATATATAGATGGATATGTAGATCTATAGATGTCCCCTGAAGAAGCCAAGATGGTGAAACGCGTGTCGGGGCGCGTGCATATGTGAAGTTTGCATATCCATTTATCAACATGGATTTTAAGGCAAGAGAGGTGTCTTGGCGCCTTCAAGTGGACGCATTATTTGGGGGTTCCAATTCTCCTTCAGAAACCGGTGATCAACGTTCTATACGTGATTTAAAAACTACATTCAAACAAATGACAGTTAAATAGATGCGAAATTGGCGGAATAGAACTTTCCTGGGAAATTATTTAAGCAAACACGTGGTCTCAGGACCCAAGTATTTCCATCATTTGGTAATATTAATAATGATTTTTCTTCTTGTTGTGAAATTATTTGTAAGAATGCTAGTAGAGCCTTTATGGAACTTATTATTGAGTACAATACTAAAATTATTGATGAATTATTGGTAGAAATGGACAAATTGGTACGACATAGATGGGGCTGATCTCTACGTACAGCACATATAATATCATGCCATATCAGATCCTTCATGTCACTCCACAAGTGTGTAAAGGAAACCCATATGAAAGTGGTATCTAGTTTGCAGGCAGTATATTATAGCATAGGATGAGCTAAGCAGACTGATATATACTTATGTGGGACAAGATTCTGTATAAATTTGCATATATTGAATATACTCCCTAGCCTTTCTGTGGTTAGGAGTCCAATGGGCGGTCCCATTCTGTCATTGAGTAGGACCGCCCACACTAAAATGACATTGTTATTAAACAATCATTAAAAACAGTTCATTTCATGTAACCGGAGATGTAACCAGTTTTTAATGCTCATTTAATAAGAGTTATATTTTGGTGTTACACACATATTTCACGCTTTGCAGCGGATTTTACAGATATGTGAATAACATTATTCACATCGTAATGTTTCCTCAGCATGATTTCTGCAAAACAATGAATAGAAAATGATGGAGTCAGCAAATATTCTTCCCTTGAGAGAGAGAAATGTGGAAAAATAAATAGCAAAGCTGAGAAATTCCGCGGCTCCGGCTTTGTAGGCAATAATGGACGAGCGATAAGTAAACACCTACGGCCTTTAGTAATGAAAATGTGATCTTCTCTACAAGGGGGTAAATCTAAGACAGAGTACTAAGACAGTACTGGCCCAGGTGATCACCTGCGCTGTATATTCTAGGCTCATAAAGTAGGTCAGACGCCATAGCTAAATATATGATGTGGGTTATATGAACATCACAGTCATATGGCGGTAGAGTAAGGGGGCTAGACTATAGCTCTATACAGTTGGCTGCCTAAACCCTACGATTACAAACCCAGGTGACTTTTGTACAGCACTCTGGAATATGTTGACTACATACAGTATATAAAATAATAAAAATACGCTCATGAACAAACTGGTACAAAGGAAGAGTAGATCAGTTTTCTGCAGTGACCACGTTCCATCTCTCATTATTCAGAGTTGCATTTAATGGATTATAGGGAACCTCTCATTGCATTGTGAGTCTGCCGGTGCTCAGTTCACGGCAATGTATGATCTTTATGGAGTCTCAGCAGCATACGGTCATGGCTGCAAATCTGCTCAACACACAAGTGCCACAGTGACTGCATGATGCCTCTTGGGCAGGAGCTTCACAATGAGCTAAAATGGCACAGTCACCAAAAATAGGGACAGATTCCATTTAAAGGGTTTTCTGAACTAGGATAGATGAGAAATGTATGATCACAAGAATGGGGGTCCTGGGGCAACATGGTGGCTCAGTGGTTAGCACTGCAGCCTTGCAGCGCTGGAGTCCTGGGTTCGAATCCAGCCAGGAACAACATCTGCAGGGAGTTTGTATGTTCTTCCCGTGTTTGCGTGGATTTCCTCCCATTCTACAAAGACATACTGAAAGGAAAAAAAATGTACATTGTGATCCCTATATGGGGCTCACAATCTACATTAAAAAGAAAAAATTAAGGAATGGGGGTCCCAAAGTCCTATTAAAGGAGCAGTCATGTGCATGCACAACTATCACTACATTCTCTTCCATAGGGATGCCTACAATTTACAAGAATGGAGGTCCCTGAGACCTCCTGTGTAAATGAATTGTAAGTGTACATACATGACCATTGCTCCATGCTCTTCTATAGGACTGCCGGAGATAACAGTGCCACATAGAAGTGAATCACTTTTTGCTTCATTCATACAGGGGACTTGTGGACCCCATTCTTGTCTAGTAGAATGACCATGATATCTAAGACCTGATGTAATAATTTCATCATTTTGGTTCTCCAATATATAACAATGGTAATTAACTAACGTATATGGGCGCTAAAAAATAAATAAATCAGGGGTTAATCCCCTATACATTACTATACTGTCATGACTAAATCTCTGTCTAGAACCTGAGTGGTCGTAATACACGTACAGACTATACCGTACGTGGAATATCGTAATATAAAACATAGAATTAATTTCTCAGGTATATGGAGTAAACAGAGAAAAGACAAATTGATTGTCTGTGCGGAGGGCGGGGGACTAGCCCGGCGCACATTTAGTGATGTGAGCGGAGTAAGATGTTCTATGGGGAAGGTTATGGCTGATGCTAATGCTTATTTAAAGCAGTGACAGTCTGGACCAGTGAAGCCGTGCCGGGCTGCTATAATTTCTCCCAGGAATAGCGCTCTCCCAACCTTGTGCAGCACATCAAAGTCTCTAGAGTTCAATTAAAATTGGATTACATTGAGATGCTCCATCCATGGGACTGTGTATTCACTAACACTTTTCTCCGTAATACTCCAGATGACAGGTACCCATCCCAATTTACACAGTTGTCATAGAGACGGCGCTTTAAGAGCACCAACATCTGAGAGTACAAAGGCAAGGTAAGCAGGGGGATTTCTCTGAATGAAGGCCGTTCTCCTGTAATGCGGTTAACGCCAAGGCAAAAAGCTCTTCTTCCTGAAAACTGGTTTATTTGCCTGGTTTCTATGCCGGGGATAAATCCTCTGCTGGTTAACTATTCTGTGTACAGAGTCGTCTAAGACATTCTACAGCCATCGGCACCGCCGCTCACTACAGGTTGGACCCTGGCAGGCGACTATTACAGGGGTTGCCCTGAACTAGAAGAACATGACTCCTTTTGTTATCTATTAACACATTGTTGGTGGTATTGCAGCTGGAGACACAACCCATGGACAGGAATCAGTCATGTTCTTCTACGCCTAGACAAGACCTTCAATGTAAAAAAGTCAGGCAGCATGATAGTCAATGGCAGACTATGTGAGATCTGGAGAAAGCTAGGCAACCAGATAGGAGAGGAAGTAGCATGGCGGTCTACTAGCACCACCTCTACTTTGTGCTAAAGATCAGCACAAGTCACATCAATTGGTCTTCTCCCCGTCCATCAATTTTTTCATGGGACGACCTCTTTAAAAATCATTACTTATGAGTCAGGGCTCGTTCACATCTGCGCCCGGTCTCCGTTCTGCAGGTTTCCGTTTCCTGCACAAAACAGAGACAGGATATGGAAACCTGCAGGACTCTTTCTCACCCATTCATTTGAATGAGTGAGAAAGCTATCCGGCGGTAAGCGTTTTATGCTCTTCGCCGCGAAATGTTTTTTTTTAATCCGGACACAGAGTCGGACATGCAGTACTCTGTGTCCGGATTTTAAAAAACGGTTTTGCGGCGGAGAGCATAAAACGCTCATCGCCACTCATGGCCGGACCCGGTCTGTGCTTTCCGTCTTCTTGCATGCAGAAGACGGAAACCACAGAATGGAGACCCAAACGCAGGTGTGAACCTAGTGTCAGGCTGAATTCCCAAAACCAATTAACATGGTCCATGTGCAAGCCGTATATCCTGGAACGAACATGACTGTGTGAATTAAACCCACTTCATCATAATGGAGCCAGCCTTTTTCAAGCCCAAAATTTGTAGTTGAAGAAGTGTGAGTCCTTGGTGGAGATCCTGGCTGGAGGATAGAGTCCTCCTACTATAAGCCCTACAATAGGGTATAAAGCACAAATCCCCACCCCAGTTCCACTTTAGAGAGGAGGAATTTGAACAGAGCAAGTCTATGGGGCCAATGGACACAGCCAAGCATTGTACTTCATCAGTCCCACAGCCCACCAGGGAGGGGGCACTGTACATGCTTCAGTCAAACTCCTCCTTGCTGGATAAGAAGTGTGTGTGTGGGGTCCAAGCTTGTGACCCCATTCTAGTAACTGTGAGGATCTTTGTAGTGGGGAGTACTTAACACTTATCCTGTGGACAGGTGACAGATGTCCAGTGTGAGACAATCCCATAAAGTATTAAAGTATGATGGATAAGTGATATCTGGTTACAAATGTTCAGTTTACCTGCAGCGCCACCAGTGCGAAAATTAAGAATTACTATTCCTACTGGAGTCTATGGAAGAATAAAGACACTCTCTTTGTAGCCAGTCTCTACTCTAGCTTACAGCTAAAGGATGTTTTATATCATGAGGTATAGACAGACCTGCCATATTGATTAAATCACGGCACCTTCATAGAGTGTGTATAGTATATATTCCAATAGAGCCATGTAAATAAACATAATAATGTAATGGAGACGCTTGGGTTGGTGGTCTAGGCCATCTAAGGCTTCAACTAAACAGAAAACACATCAATTATTCAAGGCCCGATGATACACGTAAACAAGCAAATTACAGCAAACACTCAATATGCCCAATAACAAGACAACGGCCTTTTAATTGTGGAAATTATCTAGAACAAATTCCCTTAAGGTATATGGCTATTAGCACTAATGGCTGAGGATTACTTCAGGCTATGAATAGGAAGACGCGGAGATACATCGTAAGCCACAGATAACAAGTCAAGTCAAACCACAGTTTGGCAATTTAATACGATTTTTAGAAAATTTGCATTACCTGCCTTCACACCTTCCGTCACTTCTTGTCAGAGTTACAAGATTCCTACAAATTCCTTACACCTGGTATTATCTCTGACATGTCTGCCTGTCAGATCAGGTCAAGTTTTAAGAGAAGTAGCAGGGCTTTATATAAAGTACAAGTTATGTTAAACCTGTAAATCTTACAAAGGTCACAAGAAATATAATTTTTGTGTTAAAGTGTGCCTAACTTTCGGAGGACTTTTCTGAATAAGCGTCCATGTGTGTACATGAGGAGTAGATTTATTTTTGACCATCATCCTCCTACTATGTGTGTTTGGATGTTTGTGTGTTTGTTCCTCAATCACGCAAAAACAGCTGAACGGATTTGGATGAAATTTGGCACATAGATAGTTTGTAACTTCAATTAAAACATAGGTTACTTTTTATCCCGGTAAATGACATGGCTTCACGACTGATATGAATTTATGTTCACATACTATACTACACTGCTCTTGCCAGCACCTTATCTCAGCTTCTGAGAAAGCCAGGGCTGTTATCTCTCTGACTAAACACTCAACTAACCCTCAGTGGATTGTGTACATGCTTTTGCATATTGTCTGATCTGCTCCAGGCAGTGGAGACAAACTGCCATGGGCACACAACTTTAATCCAACAACACGCTCATTATATGGTGTTCCAGTGAGCTGCTGAGATCCCGGAATAATCACAGGCACAGTGTGAGGAATGAGTTCAGCGGCAGACCAGCTTGACAGCTGTTGAAACGCCGGCGCAGGCGGATCATCAACACCAACAACACACTCATTATATGGCGTCCAGCGAGCTGCTGAGATGCCAGAACAATCGCAGGCATAGTGTGAGGAACAAGTTAAGCAGCAGGACAGCTTGAGAGCTGCTGAAACCCTGGAGCAGGCAAACCATCGACGGGAACAATTTGCGGAATATAGGCGGATCATCGACGCCAGCAACCCGCAGATGAAGTTGCTTGCAGAGGCTAGTGTAACATATAGTCTACAATTTTTAAGCAGTTCTCCCCTCTGTAGACTCTCTCTAATTTTGAATTTACTATGAGCTGGAGGGTGGAGACTAGCTACTATGAGGTCTCCAACAAACATTAGAAAAATTCACCTAAAATTCTGTTCCCCATCTCTTACTCACAAGCAGAACCACAAAGAACATTACTGAGAAGTACTTAAGGAGGACCTTTCACGTCCTCATTGATGTGCAGTATTATATATCACTAGAATGCACCACGGTGCTGGAAATATCGGTGCCATTCATTTTCAGCACTGATATCTCCCCACTGTCGGAAAGGCGGCCCTTACGGCTCAGTATCACCACTAGGGTGTGAGGAACACCCTCCTGACAGTACAAGTCTATGGAAGAATACTGTCGGGGGGCATTCCTCACAGCCCAGCGGTGACGCTAGATCGTAAGGTTTGCCTTTCCGACAGTGGAGACACATCTGTGCCAAAATTAACTAAGATGATATCTCCAGCACCAGGCTGTGTACCAGGAAATACAGCGCACAGTCAACATTCTAGCAGTATATGATATTGCACATCTATGAGGACATGAAAGGTGCTCTTCATTAGTACAGCTATAAATGCTGCACTTGGTATAATACAGAAAACTTACAATAATAATAATAATAATAATAATAATAAATAAAATGTTATATATATAGCGCCAACATATTCCGCAGCGCTGTACAATTTGTAGGGTTCAAATACAAACAGAAAGATACATAACAAAGAAAGTCATTTCACACAATGGGACTGAGGGCCCTGCTCACAAGAGCTTACACTCTATGAGGTAGAGATATCTGCAACACCATCCGTACCTGTGTCTCTGCTTCTCTGTCACTAGGCTTCTTATCTCTGCTCCCCCTATTACATAAACTTACATGGCACAGGTAATCTGATACTTCAGAGAGATGACAGTCTGTACTGAAGAGAAGACCAATGTATATTTAGCAGAGATTTCATAGGAAGTCAGCTTATGAGGAAGAGGAGGAAGAAATGTCTGATAATTGGAGAAGAAAGCATTTTTCTTTAAAGGGACTCTATCAGCAAAATCATGCTGATAGAGCCCCACATATGCGTGAATAGCCTTTAAAAAGGCTATTCAGGCACCGTAAATGTTATATTCAACTACACCCCATTTTAAAATAATACCCTAAAAAAGAATGTGATCTACTTACCGAACGTGCATTCACGGTGTGTCTTCATCTTCATCCCCGCCTCTTCGTCCTCCGGTCCTGTCCTCCTCCGGCGCTTGCGAGCGGACACTGATATGAAAAAATGGCCAGGGCGCCTGCGCAGTAGCCGCATGCTACTGCGCACGCGCCCAGGCCATTTTTTTATATCAGTGTCCGCTTGCGAGCGCCGGAGGAAGACAGGACCGGAGGACACTGGAGGAAGAAGAGGCGGGGATGAAAATGAAGACACACCCTGAATGCCCGCCCAGCGTGCACTATCTGTAAGTAGACAACATTCTTTTTTAGGGTTTTATTTTAAAACGGGGGGGTAGTTGAATATAACATTTACGGTGTCTGAATAGCCTTTTTAAAGGCTATTCATGCATATGTAGGGCTCTATCAGCATGATTTTGCTGATAGAGCCCCTTTAAGATATATTAGAAATGTTCTAATATTTCTAATATAGAAATTGCTAACATATATTGTACTACTAGTTCTACATGTCTGGGGAAAAAAAGATTTCATATTTAGCAGTTTCACTTACATCCGGTGAGAGGAACCAATGGGGAAGGGAAGATTTACTAACACTTGTATTTCATATGCCAGTCTAAGGCTAGAGCTAAATGCTATTTCGGCATTGCAAATAATTTGGTGATCTGCATGTACCCAGCAATTCTTTGTTCATACCTCAATATGGCAGTAGGCAAGAATAGCCCTACAAGAAAGCCATATTGCCATACGCTCAGGGACATAGCGGAATCAGTCGCTACCAGGCCCTGGACTATGTGGGGGCCCCAAAGGTCCGTCTGCCACATAAAATATGCCCCTGCAAAAGGTAGGTAGGAGTCCCATTACAGATTCTGCATTAAGGACCCTCAAGTTACACCTCTGCTTGCACTTACTACATGTAGCGCCGTATTCTCCTCCAAAAGGAATCAATCTAGGAAAAAATCACTCTGGAGGATTGCATGTGTTGGGATATGACAATATTTGTTTTGCACGGTCTCTCATTAAAAAGATTGCCATGTACAAATGGGGGTACAGCATAGACCAAAATCTTTTGTGCACCACGTTTGGGGCCTTTTCCATCAGGCAAATTGATCATAGATACAAAATATTGGGCAAGTTATTGTAAAAGGTCCAAAAGCAAAGCAAAATGTAAATGTAAAGATATTTTACAGTGGAAATGATTTCTTTTCTTTTTTTTTTTGTTTAACATAAGCACAAGAGGTTTATCAGCCAGTTTTTGTAACACTGCACAACGCAGTTAGGGGGCGCTCACACTACAGTTACTAGCATCCCTTACAAAGTGCTAACAACGGACACTAACAGAACCATCACAATGCTGTTAAAAATCCCATCGATTTCAATGGGATTTGATCTGTTGCCCGTTAGTGTCAGCTTTCACCAAATCCGTCACGTTAGTTTTTGTTAGCGGACATAATAATGTGGGGTGCAAAATTGCGCACTTATGACGGACGTTAAGTGTCCGTTACTTTTTAACATTAATGTCAAATAAAATAATAAAACCCTAAAAACCACTGTAGAGAGTGTATCTGTGTATGTGACTGTGTGTTTTATGTATTGCCAAGTGAGATAGAACAGACGCAAAGCACAGGTCACACAAACAGAAAACAAAGAGCGCACCGACAATAAGGACAGATGAAAATTTGTCACAACACAGACCCTGCTATACGACAACATAAAGGGCTCCTCGCTGCTGCACAGGATTATGGGCTTCATTTTTTTAAATATATTTTTATCCCAGCTGTAGAAAAAGCTATCTAATGAACCTGTCTGGGGCTGCTGTCCCCATCCTGTCAGAAGTGTCAAGAAATGACAAGCACAGGGGACAGGGTGCCGGCAGTCATAGACAGCCCTGCCAGCTGGAGAGTTCAGCCCCAATCTAATCACACCACCAGAAAAGAAGTTTCACGCTTCCAGCCTGACAGGATGGGCTCCAGGCAGAGAGGGGTGAAGAAGAGCAGAGATGGGAACAATGCTTTTTGTTTCAATTACATACCTATTCACACAATAATTAAATGGCATTACCACCAAGGATAAATGTGACCTCGCAGAAATACCATTATGGAGGGGGGAAAAGTAATTATCAGGCCATATGAAAAGTAGCTGAAACACCAAGACACAAGAGGAGATGAAACAACGCACAGAGCGCATATATTACTCTGCATGGCTATGGCCGAACGCATCCCTTTTATATCATCATAGAGATGGATTGAGAGAGAGAAAGAGATAGGAAATAGATAGATAAATAGATAGATAGATAGATTGATATGAGATAGATGATAGATAGGAGATAGATAGATAGATAGATAGATAGATAGATAGATAGATAATGGATAGATAGGAGATAGATAGATAGATAGATAGATAGATAGATAGATAGATAGATAGATAGATAGATAGGAGATAGATAGATAGATAGATAGATAGATAGATAGGAGATAGATATGAATTAGATAGATATGAGATAGATAGATTATAGATCGATAGATAGATATGAATTAGATAGATAGATAGATAGATAGATAGATAGATAGATAGATAATGGATAGATAGGAGATAGATAGATAGATAGATAGATAGGAGATAGATAGATAAATAGATAGATAGATAGATAGATAGATAGGAGATAGATAGATAGATAGATAGATAGATAGATAGATAAATAGATGATAGATAGATAGATAGATAGATAGATAGATAGATAGATAGATAGATAGGAGATAGATAGATAGGAGATAGATAGATAGATTATAGATCGATAGATAGATATGAATTAGATAGATAGATATGGGATAGATAGGAGATAGATAGATAGATAGATAGATAGATAGATAGGAGATGAGATAGATAGATATGAGATAGATAGATAGATAGATAGATAGATAGATAGATAGATAATGAGATAGATAGATAGATAGGAGATAGATAGATATGAGATAGATGGTTATGAATTAGAGCGATAGAGAGATGATTGATAGATAGGAAATAAATATAAAAAAGAGACAGCACTCCAATATAAGCACTCATATATATTCATATATTGCAATATTGTTTTTTTTTTATATTTGCCTCTCGGCCTTTGACACTGACCTGAAGGACATGCAGCCAAGATTTACAATTTTTTTGCCTATAAAAGGACATTTTCCATCCACACAAGTTCCTGACAGACCGGATTATTATATTAACTAGCTACATAGTGGATAGGGACTATTATACTAGTTTTGGTGCACACTTGTTAAAAAAACATATAAACGTAAGGAAGTGGTCTGGCTGTTGCATGGTTTTCAGTACAAAGCATTTTAAGCAATACAAATCATGGCTGAGCATGGGCAGGGTCAAAGTGGGCATGGGTGTGTATGGGGGCATGGCTTACAACACCTGGGCAGAATCTATAGCATGGTAATTCATGTAGGGTTGCTGAGGGTCTTACCACAAACAATCTGTCATATTTTAAGTCTAGTTTAAGTTGACACTGTCTATCCATTGTGTGTACTCATACCAATAGGCTGCGTGTGTCATACAGGACAGGACAGTCCTCCACTGCAGGAGACACTCTCTGTAAGCACACTCTACTCCGGCCAAGAAATGAGGATCCTGAATAGAGAACCTCCCCAACAGGGTATATGAAATAGGTTTCCTATGCTATTGTTTTTTACTTTTTTAATATACAACAAAGGGCTTGGTTTACCCCTTAATTTATGGTGGTATGCTACTACTACTACTATGCTATTTTTTGGTCACCCTAGAATCTGGTTCCATTTGTAGCAAGGAGTGATTCAAGGAATAAAAATATATTGGGGAATTAATAGTAAAGACAATGGCTTAAGATGACGCTTCACTTTAATGTGTCGCCTCATGGGAGGTGCGGCGCTGGTCAAGGCATGCTGGGAGTTGTAGTTCTTTAACAGCTGGAGGTCCGGGATGGCTGCTTTAGTACATCCTTCCCTCAGCTCTGCTACTTCACTGCTGCTAACCACCACTACATAACTTGCATTAGCAATCGCTATACCAGTGGGATTTAATTTTACAGATTTCTTGGAGCTTCGGGTGTTTTGCATTGTATTAGTCGGATATAGAGAGCCACATTCACACACGCCATATTCTGCAACTACTCTATGTGATGAACTCTGAGCGGGTTCATCTGACTACAGAACGGTAAGAGTTGCTGATCTGTCTGTACAGAACAATGGCTGCATTTTACGCTGCCTCACTCCAGCACAGGAAATAGATTGCTGAGTAATTAGTGACATTAGCGTGGGTGTCTAATCACTCCAATTAACATCGCATGTCTGACCTGTGATAAAATACACAGGCCCAACAACCTCATAGACTGTATTATTAATGGAAGAGTCTAGGAAACCACAGATAGCATTCAGCACAACTCCCAATATCAAAAGGTTGGAAATTGTGACTGTAATGGGCTTAGGCTGTGTTCACATTACATTTGGATATTGCATTCTGTACACACATGCTGTAAAGTTTTAAGCAGGTGTTGAAAAAATGCTGCAAAGTAAAAAAGCTTTCAGAACTAGAAGAGGTAATAGTTTATTTGCATCAATTAATTAATGAAAAAAAAAGAGAAATCAAAATCCTATTAATATTTGTTATTGGAGTAGGAGTCCTGTAATGATGATCCCGCCCCCGCAGAGCCATGATCGCACCATCATCCAGTCTGTCTGGGATGACATGAAGAGATAGAAGGATTGGAGCAAGCCTGCATCCACAGAAGATCTGGGCTTAGTTCTCCAAGATGTCTGTTTGTTTCCAGAGCATCTTCTCTGCCTTGGAAACATCTTAAGGCGGCCCTGGAGACAGCGCTGCCTCACCGACCACCTATCGGCAGCAGCGCTGCTCCAGCGGCCTCCCACAGATGTCTTTTACTGTGGACCAGTGAAATTACCACTCGAGTCAATACGGTTATTGACTTGACTGTATTTACTCGGCTGCAGCGGGCCTCCGCTCCAGTCCTGGCCCCCTCCCCCAGGTACAACACACGCCGGGTAACGTGGCCACGTTAGCTCAGGCCCGCACCCGGCGTGTGTCGATGACGTCTTACTGCGTCTCAGAACAGGCGGTGTCATCATGCCCCCTACGCTGAGACGCAGGAGCAGCCACGGAAGAAGACAAGCAGCTGTGGGAGAAGATGAGCAGTGGCGGCAGAAGATGAGCAGTGGCGGCAGAAGATGAGCAGTGGCGGCAGAAGATGAGCAGTGGCGGCAGAAGATGAGCAGTGGCGGCAGAAGATGAGCAGTGGCGGCAGAAGATGAGCAGTGGCGGCAGAAGATGAGCAGTGGTGGCAGAAGATGAGCAGTGGTGGCAGAAGATGAGCAGTGGTGGCAGAAGATGAGCAGTGGTGGCAGAAGATGAGCAGTGGTGGCAGAAGATGAGCAGTGGCGGTAGTGGGAGCAGCAACGCGAGGTCGGTAACTATGAGAACGTAATGTTTGTTTGTTTGGCCTGCTCACTGACGACCCCCGTGTCACCTTATACTATAGGCCGCGGAGGCCGGCAGTGAGTAGGCCCAAGTCCCAGCCGCGATCCCACTGCCGCTATTATTATACTCTGGGGTCTTTTCAGACCAGATCACCAGAAAGAAAAGGAGTCTGATATGAATGTGAAGGATACACACAAGGTGCCAATACAAGTGAAGGTATTCAGTGTGGAATCAATCAGAATGACTATCACCCTACTTCTGTTTTTCCATGGTATGCACTGAAATCTGTGTAGAACTATGTGCTATATGTGAACAGGCTTGCAGAAACCCTATTTTCTTCATTTGAGACAGATAGTGAATTTGGATTCCATTTGCGTCCACAATGAAATCCTCATAAAATTCAGAACATGTGACTACAAACTCCAGGGAGACAAGGACTCCATATTCTGAAAGGAGCCATGAAATGTATGAACAATTATTAGAACCACCTACAGTGACAGCAGCCTGTATTCTGCACTTGTGAGGGACGTGTCATTTATGTATTGTCCTACCTGTTACCTCAGCTTACCGGGCCTGTGATTCTCATAGTCAAAGATCTGTATCATATCTGACACCAAGCTGCCCATATAAAGGAGAATACATGGAAGACTATTGAGTATGAGTAGAGTCCTTGGCGTTACTTTCTAGTTTTACAATAAGACTAGTCAAACACATCACATAAATCTCAATGGAATCCACAAATTCAGTAGAACCAGCTGACCCTCTAATGTTTATGAGGAACTCCTGACTTTCCTCCAAACGGCAGATATCAAAGGAAATAAGGGTTCGGTATGTTGGATTATTAACATACCAGATCCTTCTGTTCTCAGGAGATATAAGCCACCATCACAGGAGACAGGTAATGGCTTATTCCCTTCTCTCCACTCCAAACACATGCACTCTAGGCAGAACTAAATTTGCATGTGTTTGGGTGGATACTGAATGGACTACCTGCTGTGAACAACTATGGGAAATGTACAGCTACTAAACAGCGCCAACATATTCCACAGTGCTGTACAAAGTTTGTCATCACTTTCAACAGACTATGGAGTAAGTGATACTTGGCCAAGGGGGACAGGGATTAACAATATTTGTATCTATTGCTGACAAGGATCTGCTGCAGCCAGTTGTCTTACAGACAGCCACTGAGCTGTGAGAAAAGGGGCGACGTGGCTGATCTCCTGAGACACCGATAAGACTTATTCTTCCAGATCCCACCGATCAGACACTGATGACCTGACTTGGACAGAACATTGGTATGATGAAGTTGGGCTTGGAAAAACCCTTTAATAGTAGTATAAGACACAATTTGACCAAGGGGGAGAAACAGATGAAGGAAGGATGTGCTCAGATGCTTTTACGTATTTTCTGTGTTTAGTTTTCCTTAATATTGATTTCAGCCTTTAATAACCTTAAATTGTTACACAAACACAGATGCCCATTATACTTTAAAGGGATTATTCCGTTTCTAAGATTGGGAGCCTATCCTTAAGACATCTGGCGCCGCCGCAGATCACCGGTGCTGAGACAGCGTGGGAGAGTCACGTGGCTCACCAACCATAAAAACTGTAGCAGTGAATGTAGGTAAATGCAGTGCTGCCCCAAAGACTCCGCCATGCTGCCTCGATACAGCTGATCTATTGGGCTCCCAGTTGATCTAATTTAATGGCCAATCTTAGAAATCAAATAACCCCTAATGAAATACCTAAATCCCAATCATTAGTGTATTAGTATGTGACCATAGAGACAAGTCATAGTGAATACACGTGCACAGAGCAGATGGCTTTTGCATTACATTAACTTTGACAATCTTTAGAAGTAGATCCGTTCTTCCTCCACCACCACTATTACGTTATCAGCTAAATGTATAACCATCTATTAGATTGAATTACATGAGGTACAATGGGAATGACTAAGTATCTAAGGTTTTGATCTGTACATTTAACCAGAGCTGCTGCATCTTGTGGATCTACACATGGAAGAACAGCCGTCACATAGAAACCTAGGGTTTATTTACTGTCAGATTCTGTGACCGAGCGCCAGATGGTGGGATTCGCAAAATGTGTCAATCACTGTATGATCAACTTCAAATACTCCTCAGCGACTAGGAGACAAATAAGGATTTTCAGGCATTTCCTACTGCGTTGGAGTTTAGTCAGTAAGAAGATACCAATATTGGCAATAAACAGTGATGGTGGACATTCGGGCAGATTTACTATTACTGTACAGCGCAACGTTAGCCTAGACAGCATTAAAATGAGCCAGATTTATCATAGTGTCGGATGCTGGATCACAAATCAGCCGCATCATTAGACTGGCTCATCTACCATTACACCTCCAATTAGTTGACAATAGAAAAAAAGTGGCAAAATTTTGGCACAGGGTCACATCTTAGGCCATGCCCACTTCCTGCCAAGCAGCGCCCTTTTAGTCAAAGTTGTAAAAGTGTCTATAACACTTGATACATTTCGCGCAACTTACCATTTTCAGGACCCCCCACTACAGCGGCGGTAGCCCATTCGTTGCCAGTCCTTAGTAATGTGTTCTTGTGTGTTACGTTTTTGTTCAGGTCACCGTTCCAGCCAATGACCGATCTTATTGGTGACATACACATAAATGGCACGTCGCTGCTGCAGACAGAGGGTCACGCGCAATTTATGGAAAGGTCACTGTTGAGGTCAGTGATTGGTTGTCCTAAAAACACACCGACCACTGGCTACAGCACGGACAGGGTTGACTAGTGACTTGTAAATGTTAAATTTTATATTTACACGGCATAAAAATTTGTATTTCAGGCTACAGGCCCCACATTGCGGAAACGCAACTTTTTTGGTTGCAGTTTTTTGAGCCAAAGCCAGAAGTGGATTCAGCACAAGGTAGAACTTGATGTCCTTTCTATATAGTTCCCATTCCTTTTGAGCTTTTGCTCCAAAAAACGCCACAATATAATCTGCGCTGCCACAATGTGGGGCCTCAGCCGTAGTCAGACATTCCCTTTAAATTATCTTGTAGTACCTGCATCAAGTACTGAACTCCATTCTCATCTAGCCGCTTCTTGGAATAATTAGCATTGCGTTGTCAACTACGCCTCTAACATATTACAAAGATCCAATAAAGACCTCTATTTTGGGAACTGGCACATAGTTGAGCCTTCTCATATAGATCACCACTATACAGCGCTTCTTATAAAGCCTACAACCTCAGAATACAGATAAGCAGAGCAAGTGCTTCACAGACACTGAACCAGCAGGAGGTTAATGGGAAATGTGAGCTCCGAACTGGCAAGCAACCAGCTTGCGAGAAAATGACCACAAAGCCACCCTGCTAAAGGTCAACGACAACAGAAAAAAATGCCTCCTGTTATTCCCCAGGTAAAGTTTTTAACCTATACCGCAGTTTTTTCTACTCCATGACAATATATCTTGTACATAAAGTCACCTGCTATACACTACTTAAGACTAAGGCCCCATACAGCAAAAAAAAAAAAAAAAAAAAACGCTCTGGAAAAAAATTGCAACGGAAACAAATTATTTTTTTTCCGCAGCATTTTTCAGAGAATGTCCTCAGTTTTCCGCGGCAGATTTTCTGCCCCTATTATACCTATATGGAAAGTAATGCAGCTTTTAATCTGATGATTCTTTTCTGCAATGCTTGGATGGGATTCACCAAAATCCCATCCACTTTGCAGATAATATAAAACAGTTTTTTCACAAAGGGGGGCCCTGGCCTAAAGGGGTCTTCCGATCTTAGAATGACTAGTTAATTCTCTTACTTGTATAGCGCCAAAATATTCCACAGACCTTGTTATTACTGTCCCATATAGGGCTGTATGTCCCTGTATGTCTTGAGTGTGGGAGGGAAACCATGTAAATACGCTTTGCCATAAATATCTACAATAGTCCATGCTCATCCCGTAAGTCTTCTTCATATTACCCGTTACAAAAATATCTTCATGTGATGTCTTCTAGACAGAGATGTTGTTGTTTGGCAGGTTCAGCAGAAAGACAAAAGCTCGACTTAGGAATTCTTGAACAATGCTGGGAAGAAGTACAAGGCATCATATATTGGATGATGTCATTTGACCAGGGTGCCTGTAATAAATTATGGGCCTTCTTCTGCCATTTTAGCAGCGTAACAAAGTCTTTAGTGAGACACCAACATTTCTACTGATGTGAGAGTCCACATCAATGAATAGTCTAATTCACCCTGCCTCTAAAAATACATCAAACAAGTAGTACTAGAAGTGCTGCATATAAAATACAACCACTGAAAGAGCACTACATCACCCGACATTCTCAGAAGGCTATCCGGCCATTTCTTTATTTTGCTTATGTATACAGCGCCATCATATTCTGCAGTGCTTTACAGACATTGTGGTCACTGTCCCATATAAGGCTCATGTACATTCGCTACCAGTAGGTCTTTGAAATGTGGGAGAAAACCGGAGGAACTGGAGGAACCCACGTGAAAACAGGGAGAACATACATTCTCCTTTTAGATGTTGTACATGGCTGGATTCGAACCCAGGACCGCCTTAGCCACCATGCTGGGTTTTTCAGGAGCTCACTGTATACATACACAATGCTATAAGATCCATTCACACCGCAGTGTTCAGACCATGAAATATGGCCCGCCATGTGCATACAGAAGTACAAGCAATGTCTACGACTGGCCATTTAGGTCACCAACAATTCTCAGAGGTCACCTGTAGAATTTAAGCACGTTCAATTGCATTATAAACTATGTTGTCCTCATTGGACACACAAGATACATCATCAGTAAGATCTGATAGATGACACGTAAACCCTAGTGATAAGTCTTCGCTGGACCGTAGGGGTCCGATAGTATAACAGAGCCTAGGCCCATTAGAAAATCTCTGGTAGTCAAGAGGACTTGTACAACCCTCTGTAAAATGGAAACATATGGTTTGCCATGTGCAGGAGTCCTTTTTTCTTACTATCCATGTGGACCTGGTGATGGAAAGTAAAATATTATTGATATGTTTCATTGAGAAACGTCACTTAAAAAGGATCTTTCACCACCATCACCAACTCCAGTTCTTAACATCTGCTAATAGATGCCATCTAATTGATTTCAGCACAATTGGGATTTTTTCCTAGCGCCTCCCATTCTGGTTCCTGAGCAATCTGTGCAGTTAGTTTTGGTGCCCGATATGCTATTTAGGCTCTGTACTGTTAGGAGGTCGGTGTCAGACAGAAGCAGGTAAGGGGGTGTCATTAAGAGCTCTCATCTCAGAGTTCAGAACAACACCCCTTATCTGCTCCTGCCTGACACTGCCCACCTCACAGAATAGAGACACCAAAACTAACAGCACTTATTGCTCAGATATGGGGAGAACTAGAGAAAAAACTTTCATCTGTACAGGAATCAAAGGAGCAGCATCTATTAAAGGATGCCAAGAATTGGAGTTGGCAAAAGTGGCGAAGAATCCCCTTTAATGTTGCCTACCATGTTCACCGCTGTGCTATAAAGGGACAAACCCTATCAATATACTCTTATGGGCCCATTCACCTGGCCCCCCTACCAAACAGCACGATACATCATGGCCTCCAGGCATTGTCCCTGCAGCAGCCAGTACATGGCTAGTCCTCCAGAATGCTACCCACTCATGCAGAGCCGCTGTCCCCCTCTATGTTTTCCATACACTAACCTTCCATGAAACAGCCCCTTTAAGGTTCTTCTCAGAGCGGCATTTTTGATATTGTGACAGAAGTTCCAGAACTTTATTGCTGTCTATTGCTGACAAAAATACTGGAACTTTGACAGAAACTTGATTTATTTTAAGTCTACGTGACCGAGCAGCATAAAGCTATGCGACTCTATGGCAAAAATGCCTAAAAATCACAATGAATGTAATATACAGTATAAACATGACAAATACGTGAGATACATATATTACATATACCTATAATAATACATACACAAAGTGTAAAGCTGCTACATTACTGAAATAAGAAGAAGTTCTGCAAAGTACTCAGACTTAATCAGTAAGGGTGTGAATGTGACCGGCATAGGATTAATCAGGATTTTAGAACACAATTAAAACGAGGGTCGATCTCAGAACACCTTGTTAAGTGCCTGACACTCACATGGGAAGTGAACGGTAAACTAACCTGCTCCCGTGTACGTGTCGGAGCCGAAACAATCAACTTTTCATTAAGCCATTTAGAGGTAATATATTAAAACGAGGCAGGTATGTGACCTGTTATTTTATAGCTCCCTGCTCATGAATTAACATGCCGAGCTGTAGCCATTTTGTTTTGACATGGAGGGACGTGAAATTTTAGAAGAGCGCCTGGCCATCCAGCTGATGAGGGATGAATGGCTCACCATCCCTCAATTAATCTTGTCGTCCTACCTTTGCATTTGCTTTCTCTCTACACCAAGGTAATAATGACACCCTCATCCATTATCCTTTTATCCCTGTTATTCACATGAAATTGCTTAATAATATGTTACAGATTCGTCTTCCCTCGCATAATTCTTCCTGTCATTTGTAGTATATCATCCAGCAAACACACAGCCCACTTTCGCTGGCCGCGCTTTGAAGATTATTGTCAGTGACATCTTCAGGATGCATTTGGAATCTGGAGCATCATTTTCCTTGTGGAGGGGAATTACACTGACTTATCTGTCATTGCCAAAAGCACAACAAGCAATCTGGTGTTAATGCATAGGTAAAATGGCTTCTTATCAGGCAGCCAGGACATAGAGCTCTTGTATATGTATGCTAATGTGTCCCTTTCATACATTTCATCCTCCTAGGGTACGTCTCGCTAAAGCTTGGCCTCTGTTAAAACATTTCTATTGCCCCAGAACAATCCCAAAAATGTGAACCTAAAATATGTTATATAGGTTATCATTTTGCTTTTTTTTAAATTTTTTTATTAAGAGACATCTTCTGACATTCCACAATATATTGCTGTTCAAATGCCAAAACTAAATGTTGGACTATCAGACTGCTGTAATACATGTGTCAACCTAAAAGGAACATGGTCAGTTTTACAACCCGAATCCCTACAGTATGGAGATCCCAAGGTACACACATACAGTAGGATCTGACTTGTCCATATTACAACTTCATCTGAGGACAGTATAGTCCCAGCCAAAAACGTATGCCTGACCTTTACATACTACAGCTCTGGGCAGGAGTCTGAAGTAGGCCCTTACATAGCAGGCAAGCTAAGACTAAGGAAGGGCCGGGTCTGAGTAGGAAATGGGTCTTAAAATGAATAGCAAACCAATAATAATAATAATGCCATAAAGGGGCCTTTACAGGGATTCTACCATTACCATGCTTTTTTTTATTGATAATATGTAGGAGTAGCCTTAAGAAAGGCTATTCTTCTCCAACTTTCAGATGTCTTCTCAATGCCGTCGTTAGGTTGAAATCCTGGCTTTCTTCGGTATGCAAATGAGTTATCTCGCAGCACTGGGGGTGGTCCCCTAGAGCTCAAACAGCACTGGGGGTGTCCCCAATGCTGCAAGAGAACTCAACAGCGCCGCCTCCATCTTATTCAGGAACGGCCTCTCTGTGCGTCTTATTCTGGAGCTGGGTTTCAATCTTCTAGGCCTCGGGCACAGCAGACTGCGCATGCCCGCGGCCACAACAAAATGGCCGCTTATGCTTACTGTGATTTCAATGGAAGCAGTCTTTTTGGTCAAGATTTTGAGGCAAATATGGCCTCAAAATCCTGACCAAAATACGCCGTGTGAACCCAGCCTGACAGTGCAGTGCTATCGATGCTGATACTAACAGCACCAATATCTCTGCAATGGGGCACATACCGGCAAAGTTGACAGTGTAAAGAATTCATCACACTGTCAGCTTTTGTTGCAGATTTTGCTGCAGTTTTTGGAGCCAAAGTCAACCATGGCTTGAAAAGGAATAGAAAATATAAAGGGAAGTGCTTACACGTTTCCCTTCCACTCCCAATATAAAAAATGTAGCAAAATCTGCAGCAAACAAAATGCTACGTTTCCACAACATGGGGCCTTAGCCTTCATATGCCTTTTTTGTTGCTCTGGGTTTCACATTGGGCCTGATACGTAGTTAGTTGCCCCATTCTCCCCTTTTTCTTCTTTCTATATTGTATATTTTTGCTGAAAATAATAAAGATGATACTTTAATTCAGAGGTTCTCTGATATGTTAGGGGAGGAAACTGAATTCTGTGCATCCTCTAGGCGACACAGTCCATCTACTACTATATATACTACGTGATACAGATTGAGGATGTAAGCAATGTGGCAGGAAAAAGCATCATCATACAGGTGGCCATCAAAGTGCTTCTTGTCTCTGAGTACATCCCCTATGTCACATGTGACAGATACCAATACGCTACAATTTATGTCAAAATATTCTTAATACTGTTCTGGTACATGATGAATATTTCAGAGACCCTACACGGCAGCTTAGTCAGATGACTTGAGCATTTCAGACAACTAAAGCCCCAGCCCACAATTTGTGATTGTGAAAACAGTCCTGAGCCCGGGTCTCCATGCCAGCAAAGTCAGCTTGCGCTCTTTATCAAAAGATCAGCCCTGTCGCAAACGAGCCGTTTCCCCTGATCTGGGGTGGCATTCCAGAGGGACCCTGGCTATCCAGATTGCATGCCAAATCTGACAACACATGACAAGCTGGTCGGCGTGCAGTAATTTGACTAATTATACCGGATTAGAGCATATTAATGCAAGCTGTTTCTCCCGAGTTAATGACCTGCTGACTGGGTTCTGCAAGGCCCCACTTGGTCTGTAGACAGAGGGAAAAAATGCTTTCTAAGCTCTCGTCGGTTCACATCAGCAAATGAGTATATCAAACTAGTGAGCAGCAAAATGCAAGCGACATTTTGTCTACTCTAAAGCAATACAGTCTTCTTTAACTTTCCACCTCAAGGGTTCCTTTGATGAAAAATTAAAATACCTCCAGTCTGTTCATCAGCTTTCAGGAAAAGGAACAGAGGAATCTCTCTGACTCTACTTCTTATACACATCAGAATGGGCGAAAACAGCCATGTCTGAATATAAGGCTATAGAGGTTTTGTGTTTAACTATTTAGTGCTGCTCACAAGTTATCCCTCTAACACCACTATGCAGACACAATATGAAGGTATACCAGAAACAGAAGAATGGTTAAAGGGATTGTCCAAAAACTAGCAAAATTCAAAGAGCTAGCTAAATAAAAAACTACACATCTTTTCAATCCCTTACCAAGTTTGGGAAGACTCTCCAGTAGTCACCACCCGATCTGCATTTAACCAGTTACAATATGCTGTACCATATGGGCACGTGAAAGTCACAGCCGATGAGAGGCTTCAGTGGTCATGTCTTACCCAGTAATGAGGCAAGTGCCCGCTAGGTCCATCGATTAGCTACAGCGATCATGGTCATGGTCATGATGTGCACAGATAGGCAGAAAATGCCATTTGGGAAGGCTGAGGCCCGGTTTACATCAGTGTTCGGGTTTCCATTCAGGGATCCCCCAAACCTATAGGCATTAAAACACGGTTACCTAAGAAACCAGCAGCACTTTTCTCTCCGCATGTTTCATGCAAAAACCACACGGACCCCATTATAGTGTATGGGGTCCGCGTGGTTTCTTAGGTAACTGCTTTTTAATGCGTATAGGCAGTGGCGTAACTAGGAATGGCGGGGCCCCATGGCGAACTTTTGACATGGGGCCCCCCTGGCCAACGCTGAAGACCTCGACCAATTGACCCCTGCTGCGCCCCCCCGCGCACACTATAATGCCACATATTGGCCCCAGTACACAGTATTATGTCCCAATAGTGGCCCCAGTACACAGTATTATGTCCCCATAGTGGCCCCAGTACAGTATTATGTCCCCATAGTGGCCCCTGCACACAGTATTATGTCCCCATACTGGCCCCAGTACACAGTATTATGTCCCATTGTGGACACACATGAACAATTATTATACTCTGGGGTCTTCAGACCCCAGAATATAATAATCGGAGACCCAGAGGGATACAAACATAACAAACTACTGTTACTTACCTATCTCCCGACTCCCCTGCATGCTCCATCGCTGTCGGCCACTTTCCGGGACGTCATGTGACTGGCCCTGCGTGGCGGGTCATATGACGTCACGCAAGTAGGCCGAAGCCTGCCCAGAGCCGGTAATGGCCTATTAAAAAAAAAAAAAAAAAAAAAGCAAGCAGCGGTAGAGGCTGTCACCGGGCCCCCTAATGTCCCGGGCCCTGTGGCAGCAGCTACCACTGCTACCACAGTAGTTACGCCCCTGTGTATAGGTTTCTGTTTGGGGGGAACAGAAACCCCAACACTGATGTGAACCTCAGCAGAGGATCTAAGAGGTATGTAGTTATATAGGTTAACCCGTGGCTGTTATCTGTGGCAGAACAAACCAGTAAGTGTTCAATCTCCCCATAGTGCCACCGCAGGTGAGATAAAGCATTACAGGATGTCCACTGAAATCAACAGACTATTAGACATGACAAGTCCTAGGCTGGAAGAAAAGCTCTACGTTGCCATTCTCAGCTTGAGGTAATTGATGGAAGTCCCAAATAGGAATCCTCTTCTATTAATATTTGCAATGCCACAAACCAATACAGAGACAATCATTTTATGGATTTGCAAATAAAGTGCAATTTGGGTAGGGCCCGATTTGCCTGTAGACAACCATGACACAGGCAGGGACTAAAAATAGCATTCACTGCTAAGTGGGGAAAAGGTTGTATTGGGCAGTGAATCCATTGGAGAGCTGGTGTGCTTGCTGGAGACTTCAGGTAAGTCTACCAATTGTGTCCACCACCTGTGAACGTGCAGGCTGATCTACATATCCCCATTGATTCATCAGTTTGTGGTCACAAATGCCCCTATTAAAGTCCACTGCACAGAATTATTATTGGTTTTGGAGGTACTTTGCACCCGTCAGACTCCCTTTCCTTTCAGTGTATGGGGCCATTGCTGTCTTTTAGTTACACATAGAAAACCCTGTATTGCCGGATTCGTAAATTGCATCCGCTTTTGTCTACTGTATGGAAGGACAAAGAACTACACAATGTGCTTACATTTGATTTACAGAACATCCACCAAAGCATTTCAGTAAGACCAAGTCATAAAATGATATTGGTATTTATTTTATTAGAGAATTACCGTCGGTTTTACGTTAAACTATGTAACACGACGGCTTGAGCATCCTCTAAAGAGATTATTCCCACCACACTCTCCATGTTATATGGGTTAAGAAAAATGCTTTGAATTACACTTGCAAAACAGGGAGAAACAGTAAGATCCTGATCTGGTGTACATAGAAGGGTAATGATGATAATAAAACAAAATGCTTGAAAGGGTGACAGAATAACGGAGCACAATGAAAGGGCTTATAGTACTGACTCCATTAAACATTTAGCTGGTCTCTCCAATGAAAAGACATAAGCTGCAAAAACGTGCGTCTAAGGGCTTCAAACATATTGTACAGAAGTCACATCAAATTAATGCTGAGGACCATTTAGAGCCTTTATTCTGAAAAGCTTTTGAGAAAGGATTAAACTATGAAACCTCGCATGATGCTAAAGTACGTATTAATGGTTTTCAAGAGGAAAAGGAACAATGCAAGTGTTATTTTTAGATAAATCACTACTTTGTGTGGTGTAGACAAAGCTGGAGTGGAGGCATTGTATAAAGTCCCAACCCATACTCCACCTACAGGGGCAGTGCCTGAGCCCTGCCAACAAGATGCTCATTAAGCCGAAGAAACTCAAGTGGACAACGTCTGCCATATTGTGGAACGTATCGGCCATGTCACTATGATGGCAGAAAGGGGATAGTAGCACCAGGACATAAGTATTATATTGATACATTTACTTACCTTTTAAGCCAGAGAATCTGCGTGAAGATAGGGTATGTCGCATTTTTTTCCGCTAGCTGGAAAAAAACTGCAAGTGATTCCCATTGAAATGAATGAGAAGCGTTTTTGCAGGCGAATTTTGATGTAGATCCCGCATCAAAATCCACCTGCAAAAAAACACCCTTAAAGAGGTTTTCTAGGAATATAATATTGCTCCTTAGAATAGGTCATCCATATATGATGAGTGGAGGTCTGTCATTCAGGACCCCCACCAAACAGGTGAAAAGACAGAATTCTGGTGAGCATTGCAGCCTCTTCAGTGGATACCAAGGACAGCTCCATACTTGGTAATGCATCTCAGCCCCATTCATTTTAATGGGACTGAGCTCCAAACAGGACACGGAAAGAATCAATATATCCTTATTGGCTGCAGAGCTTACCCAAGCTTCCGGGTTTCCAGGTACCGGATGCCGAAGAGATACTGATGAATTATCCTAAGGCTAGGTCATCGATGTTAAACTCCCAGGGTAGTTATGTTTATAGCAATAGCATATATCATAATTGCGTTACAGGTGTAGCTTTCAGAGGTGCCAGATCCCCATGTATCTCAAGATTTGAGGTCTCCTGATCTCCCTTCTAGAGGCCAGCTCAAAAGAAGAGATGGCACCATGTGCATGGGTCTCTTAATTTACTTGTATAGGATCAGGCAGCATCAGCTATTTTCAGAAGCCTTGTACAAGGGAATGGAGAGACCCCAGTCACCCCTTGATATTAATGTTTACCTATGGGGAACGAGGTTACTGGCAGTGCAACTAAGATAAGACAAGATAAGATAATTCTTTAATAGTCCCGCTATGGGGAAATTCAGTGTGTTAAAGCAGCATGGATAATACAGTAATATATTACAAGAAAGAACACATACAAGCTCATAATAGCAGATAGATAAGATACTAGGAGTCCTAGCAAATAAAAAGAAAAGACTTCAGGATTATTTAGTTATCTGTGCGGAGTGATCTCCACTTAGCCTGATGTAGATTATACAGCCTGACCGCGGTTGGGAGGAAGGATCTCCGATAGCTCCTTCTCACACTTGGGGTGAAGCAGTCGGTCACTGACAGTACTGCCCAGTGCTATCACGGTCTCATACATGGGATGGGAGTTGTTCTCCCGCATGGAGCTCATCCATCTGTCACCCACCACCTGTACTATGTTTGTAATAAAGAAACAATGAGGTTGAAGAAACCCAAACTAGAACTAAATGTCAATATGAAACCTCAGCCTCAAAGAGGTTGTCCAGGAATGGGTCAAACTTTTGAAATAATATCACTCAGTCACTTGTTGGTCACACAGGGCACATGACTTCTGACAACAAGAACACGGCACGAGGACCAAACGGAATTCTGGCAGGGACAGAAGAGTATGCCTTTTTTGTTTTGTTTCTCTTCACTCGGCCTCCACAGGAGGTTAATCCAATTCCTGGACAACCCCTTTAATACTGTACTTTCTCTAAGAATAGCACCCAAGTGGACTATAAGGCATTACAGACATACAGCAATGTTTGACTATGGATAGGGTTGTTGGTCTTAACAAGCCCAACGAGCAACATAATGTATACGGAGGTCACCAAACTGTCACGTGATAGCAGATGTCAGATGAATATAGGGTCAAGATATAGGAATTCAACATGCTTGCTAACTACCGTCAGAGGAGTCTATCGGTGGCTTTCCTCTGTCTCCCCATTCAGAACATATACACACTAAGCCATGTCAGTGTCAGGAGAGATAGCTGTCCATCTAATGTTTATGGCAAGGCTAAGTTGTCAGAAGTGATATTCTTAAGACACGTCCACATAATACACAATATTAACCACATCATTTTCTGCCCATGCTGCAAACTACATGCGTATATATCAAATTTGTGACTTCACGTTTCTATTCCTTGCACTTTTCTCTTTTACAGAGCAAAAAAAAGTTGATGTTTTTTGTGCGCAAAAAAAGAGAAAAAAAAACATACCACATATAAAGTGATGTTCATGTTTGTCCCGTAGAAGATGTAACAACCTGTAAACCCATTTACTGTGTGAAAGATTTAACAAGCGAAATTCTTATCTGAAACTTGAACATAGTGTGAACGATAATTGCAAGAACCTAAGCAGTTGTCATCTCATCAAAAATAATGAATGCTCAGGAGGCCTTCAGCGCTGTGTATTTTCAGCCGTATCTCGAGGAGGCAAAGACTGCCGGGTGAGAATCTTACATGGAGGAGGTATCTACCCCTTTGTTGGTTGTGGAGGGTGCCTGCAACAATGAATGAAGGGGAAATCTCTAATTCTACAAGACAATGGCCAAAAAAGACAAGTAATAATGTTGCGGCTAGCCTGCTGTGCATCCAGCCATCTATATGCATGAAGCACATGGATAACCACATTTTGCTAGTATCCCCCCACTCTTTCAGGGCGAGGAGTATATTGTGAACGTGTTAATATGCTGCACAAAGAAGAGTCTCATCAAAGAACAAAAAATTTGTCAAAACAGAAATACACAAAAATAAAACGCATAGGGGGCCACACGGTGGCTCAGTGGTTAGCACTGCAGCCTTGCAGCGCTGGAGTCCTGGTGTTCAAATCCCGCCAAGGACAAAAAACCATCTGCAAGGAGTTTGTATGTTCTCCCCGTGTTTGCATGGATTTCCATCCCATATTCCAAAAAAGACATACTGATAGGGAAAAATGTACATTGTGAGCTCTATGTGGGGCTCACAATCTACATAAAAAAAAACAAAAAAAAACGCATAGAGATACAAGTATAGAATAAGGTGACGTTTATATGTCACAAAAAGTATGTAGGACAAAATAATAGAAAATGATACTAATGGTAACAGATAGAAACAAGATCACCCGTGGATACTGAAGAGTCATTCTAGTGACGTAACTAAAGTATCTAGTACAGGTTTCTTGAGTTATGTTGCCACAGAGGTAGCTCCTTATATTATGTAAGGAATAGGCGCAATGTATCAGGCAAACACGTATCTGCTCTTCATAGAGATTGCCATAAGAAACGTCCTGTGATGTATCCCATAGATCCTTGGGCGGATGTATGCAGAGCCTAGTCCTATATTCACACTTTGAGAGGGGTATATATTTACTGTATGGGCCTAAAAGCTCCTGAGGTACATGCTGGACTTTTAATGGAAGCAGGGGTGTAACTATCGGGGTAGCAGCAGTAGCGGTTGCCACAGGGCCCGGCTGGAGTTACTCTATTTACCCTATTTGGGCTCTATTTACTTACCGATCCTGACAGGGGCTGGGATCAGTAAGTGACGCCGTGGGCCCCACAAGCACTATTATTATACTCAGGGGTCTTTTCAGACCCCCTAGTATAATGACCGGAGGTCTAGGAGAGGTAAGGTAACATAATAAACACTTTTACTTAACTCTCCAGTCAGGCTTCAGGCCTACCTGTGTGACGTCCTGGACGTCATTGAAGATGGTCGACACCACCGAGGAGTGCAGCGAAGCCAGGGAGAGGTAAGTAACAGTGTTTTTTATGTTGTTATCCCCCCTTGGTCTCCGATTATTATACTCTGGGGTCTGAAAAGACCCCAGAGTATAATAATTGTTCATGGGTGTCCACAGTGGGGCATAATACTTTCTGCGAGGGCCACTATGGGGCATAATATTGTGTGCAGGGGCCACTATGGGGCATAATAATGCATGCGGAATGTGGGGGGAGAAGGGGGTCGGATGGGTTCTATGACGTCCGTTGGGGGGTGGGATTGGCCCATGTCAAAAGTTCGCCACCGAGCCCCACCATTCCTAGTTACACCACTGAATGGAAGCTACATGGCTAATACACAGTGTACAGAGCCAACTGTTTATAGCCTTGTACTCCAAACAGACGATCAGTGGGGTGTGTCAGACCCCCCATCAGTAACCAGTCTGATTATGAGACAGAGTATACACTTATGGACAAATATCCTGTAATATGAAGGAAAATATACAACTATAGTATAAGCGGTTATAGTCAGGACTGAGGAGTCCATAGACCAAACCACAGAATGAGATTCCTCTTTTTTTTTTTTCACAGCCCAACTCTGACTCCATCATAAATGACTGATAGTCATGGTCAGAGGCAGAAACTTCATAGAAACCAAGGAAAAAAGTGACTGATTTCCTATAAATTAAACATGCAACAAATGATTCATCTAATTATTATACAGTATCAATTGTAAAAAAATAAATTAAAAAATATTATTTTATTGAAGGTAATGAAATGTATGTGGTGCGTTACCTTCTTCCTACCCAAAGCATATGCATATACTCCCCTGATATGTAGGTATGGGAGATTCAGGAGGAATAGCTTTCAGTCAAGTATTCAACAGCTATAGAAGGAATTGAAGGCCAACTTAAGTCTTTAGAGAATGGTTGATGGGTAATGTGTTTCCTGATAACCCCTACCTAAAATCCAGTTATCAGACAGTACATCCTTACCAACCAGGCAGTCAAACATGACAGTTCTACCAGATTGTTGGATTCTCATTGTGATGACAGCAGAGAAGAGGAAAATCAAGACAAAAGTTTGGCAGTAGCTGAGTCCTGTCACTCCTCATCTCCAGTAGTAGCTAAGATATACATATAAAATATAAAATACTGTATAAAAGTTTTGTGCAGGTGTTGAAAAAATGAAGCTAGTTAGAACGCTTTCAGAAATAGAAACATTAATAGTTTATTTTATCTAAAAAGCAGCAATTCTTCTAGGTACTTTGTAGACAGTTTTCGATAGAACTCAGCAAGGAAGTTGTTTCCCCCATCTTAGAGAACTAAGCTCAGATCTTCTGTGGATGTAGGCTTGCGCCATTCATTGTCTCTTCATGTAAACCTAGACAGACTGGATGATGTTGAGATCAGGGCTCTGCGGGGGCTGGACCATCACTTCCAGGACTCCTCCTCCAAAGAGTGCCCACACCAAATAATGATGTTGTTCAGATTTCTCTCTTCTTCATTCACAAAGAGGTTTCCCTCAGTTTAGAGATTGGAATGTGACCAGCAGAGGAGGTGGAGGGCGGCGCAGCACAAGATCAGAGGAGATGATGGGCAGTGACATTTTTTTTGTTCTTCGCCTCCTCTCACCCCCTGGTTACATGAAAATTTCTGATCTAGGACAAATAAACCATTAATGCTTCTATTTCTAAAAGCATTCTTAGTTTGCAGCATTTTTCCATGGCTGCCTTATGTTTTTGTGCAGTACCGTGCAGATGTATATATGTATATATATTTTATATTATATTATGTTATATGATGAAGAGTAGTGCAGAGAGACTTCCATTAGGATGGGTTCACATAGGTCTGGTGAGACTACATAGAGTGGTATTGCAGCTCAAAAAATGATTATATTTACAGGAAAATTGTCGGTGGAGACAATTAATCTGATCATTATTTAATAGAGACTTCCTACATATGGAATTCAGTTCAGAAATTGAAGACTGGGTACGTGCTGTACATATATATATATATATATATATATATATATATATGTATATTATATTATGTTCATTACTTTGTAGCTTGAGGCATCAAAAAAGAGCAGCCTAGAGAAAAAAAAAGAATCACAAGCAAAGTGAGCAAACAAACTGACCCGAATGTGTAAATGAGGAAGAAAAATGAGGAAGAAAAAGGCTTTTTAGTCTCCTTCTCCACACGAGAGCAGAGCAGCTGAGCATGATCAAGAGGGCTTTGGAGAAGCGAGGCATCAGCATGCGGAGTGTCAGCCTCACACTCTCCAGTCACTCACTCATTATGTGCTGAAGCACTCTTGTGAAGTGCCTCTTCTACTTGACCTATCATATTGCTTCTTCTGTAAACACCTAATCCCTTCTTGTTAGGTGGTGTCAACACAGGCTTTCATTCAGCCTTGTAGTCCTTTCTGTGCTCAGACACTTCAGAGATGCTGCCAAAACACTGTCACTACAATAGAGCAATTTGAATTGCAACCAGGTAAATAGATCTGATGAGGTTACACACAAAAGCCTCCGCCGCCCAATGACACACACACAATAACCTAGTCAAAGTGACCGCTTTACTATCTCACCTCTATATATTAGCAACATTTTTTTTAATGTGCAATAGATTGTAAGCCCTCGCGGGCAGGGCCCTCTACCCCACTGTGCCAGCCGGTCACTGTTAGCATTATATCTACCTGTATATTTTGTGTATTGTATGTAACCCCCCAAATGTAAAGCACCATGGAATTAATGGTGCTATATAAACAATAATAATAATAATAATATGCATTTATGAAAATAAAGCAAGCAAACAATTTAGCAAATTCTTGTTTACAAATAACTAACCGTTTTGTGTACACATCTCCTAGGTAAACCTTTCTCCATGATGACAGACTACAAACAAACCCTGTGTAGTCTGATCTTGTAGTCATGTGCCACCCCACTCCATCCCTCAATCTTGCTCAGCTCCTCTCTGATAGTCCTGAATAGTAAGGTTTTCAGGTTACATATACATAGTTACATAGCAGATGAGGTTGGATGAAGACATCAGTCCAACAAGTCCTACCTATAACCCTAAAATCCCCTACATTGTTGATCCAGGGGAAAGCGGAAAAAACCCCATTAGGATTATGCCAATTGCCCCATTTCAGGGCAAAAAATCTCCTTCCCGAAACACATAGCAGGCACCAAAGAGCAACTGCATGAGAGCGAAGCTTTACCCACTAATAGGATATAAGACACCAGTGTTATAGATCCTATTAGGGAATTTGGAGTTAATAGAGAAGATTCTCTCTTTAGTATAACAGTGGGAATGAGCGCCCCCTACTGAAGGACCTGTCCTGTCCACGCACCATACTGACAACTCTGATCTAATGGAGAACTATGTAATGCTTAGTATCACCAGTGGTGGCGCTGAGTGCTAAGTCTTAACTGTGTTATCTGCTTATTGTAAAGGGACTCTTAAATACTATAGGGATAGGTGGAGACCCCTTCAATTGTGGGCGGAGCTTTCTATCTGCATTCATAGGTAGACATCAAAATCCTATATTTTTCTGGAGATTGTAAATGTATTTTAAAGTATCTCACATGTCTGTAACCTGCACAGTGACCACAGGCTGTGGGTATAGCACTTTATCCACTGTTATAAATATACACATTGCACACAGGATGTGCATACAATACCGATATATATTAATGTACTGGTCAATAACTTTAACCAGGGTCTCCTTGACTAACCTTATGAGAAGAGTCATATTATTTACATTAAAGGAGAGGCCCACTTTATACAATTCCTTCATGTGCATCGCCTATGCTGGGACCCTCAGTTATCAGTCTTGATTTATTAAGGAATCTAACAAAAGTTTGACTTCCCTGCAGCGCCTCCACAGGAAATCTAATGCATTACACCGTGTTCTGTGATATCAGTAGGTTGTCTGTGTAATACCTGGACATTTCCAATCCTCTAAAGAATGAGAAGTTATCCGTAGCTGCTCTCCAGTTATCAGAGGGTGGTTCTGATCTATAATGCCCTTATGGACAAATGTAATTCCCAAACCAGGCAAACTCTTAAAATAGTCAGTAGACAGCTATCAATTGGGAACATGTACATGACCGTATCGTGACTGATTGGCACGGACAGCACACAGATGGTTTGTCACCTGTGCTTCCACAGACCATTCATTGAGGCCAGTGAGCAGGAATAGAACCTGTCCTGAGTGATGCTCCTGGCCCCATACACCACACTGTAAAAAAAATATGGCTAGCAAGCTAACTGTGCACGCTTTCACTGAGAGAGATCCGATTATCCCAGATTTTAATCAATAGGTCATCAATATCAGATCAGTATTGGTCAGTCCTCTGCTTGAAAGGGCTGTGTGGCCCCACTGAATGCTGCAGCCTCTTTACTACCGAGCACAGCACCACACATTCTCTAATGGCTGTGCCTAGTACTACATGTAGCTCTGTCCCATTCACTTGAATACGATGGAGCTGTAGAGACCTGCAACACTACGCACAGCAGCTGCATAATGTCCGGCATACAATCCTGAGCCCCTTTTACACAGATAATAAGTATTGGACGCCACCAATCTGATACTGATGACCTATCCTAAGGATAATTCTTCAATATTAAAATCCTGAAAAATTCTTTTAACATTATGATTCATAGTAATAAGTCTTCAGAGAGCTCATTCCATGTTCCTCTCCGAACATAAGAAACAAGCAGACTGACAGTATAAAACTCATATGTTAGATTAAAAATAATGCACAAACTTCTCCAATGGATGTGCAGAACTTATATCACATTTAGACCTTTCCATCCTAAACTTTTAGGCGCCCCTTACACCAATGCTCCTAGTTATAACTAGCCATGGCTAGAACTACCAGAGTACCTATTAGGATCCAGCAGCTAAGGGGGGAAATTTTTACTCAAAAATAGCGTGAAAGGGATGGGTTGTGAAAAACTGGAGATATATGGGACATCAAGGAAAGGAGAAAGCACAGAGGTTGTGCTGGCCGATATATTTTACCGGTCTGATGCAGTAGGCTCAGATCTACGTCAGGCTATGTGGGCCCCATGACTATAAGTTACGCCCTACAATCAGATACTATCTAGCTGCTTTATTTAAGGCAACGGTGTGCACGTAGTTTCCTTGGTTTACTACACTTAAACAATATGGTAATAGATTCCCATACAACCTGCACTTGTGCACGCAGGCTTGATGTAAATGGAGAGCCCCACTGGAGACAGACTGTTGTGTGCGTATTCTCTGGAGCGTGCTACACAATATGTTAGGGCTATATTAATAACAGAAAATTAAAATAAGACCAATTAAATAGCATTTATATTACCAATGACACGCCAACATCCATAATCAACATCACTTGGCTTAAATGTGGCTCTAGGGGGCCACACGGTGGCTCAGTGGCTAGCACTGCAGCCTTGCAGCGCTGGAGTCCTGGTGTTCAAATCCCACCAAGGGCATAAAACCATCTGCAAGGAGTTTGTATGTTCTCCCCGTGTTTGCATGGATTTCCATCCCATATTCCAAAAGACATACTGATAGGGAAAAAATGTACATTGTGAGCCGTATGTGGGGCTCACAATCTACATAAAAAAAAATAAAAAAAAAATGTGGTTCTGGAAAACTAAAAATCAGTTTTTGCAACAATCACTGTAAGCAATACAAAAATGAAAAAAGTGACCTGGAAATAATTCATTAAAAGAGTCTAAAACTTGTTGAAGATGTAAAAATGACAAACTCCTTAAAGTAACTTTTCAAAAGCCTTCAGCGATCTCCCGCTGCCCTTGTTTGAGTCTCTTGCGAGATGACGTGTCGTCCACAGAGGCTATACATCACGTAAGGGGGATAGCTGGTGACGGCCAACCGTAGTGATGTCACCATAGTCAACAAATCACTGCAGCCTACTCACACGACTTCTCAGCGTGTCACAGTGTAACAGATGTGAAAGGACCTGGCGTTACTAAAGAGGATCCATCCCCTCTGCTAAAATGTCTATTTTAGTAAATACAGTACTTGTATTTCCAATGGAGGATCTTTTCTTATAAATCTGCTCCGTGTCGTCCCTTAGGATTGGTCATCCATGTCGTACCTCTGTTATTCCTCACAGAAATGTATAAATAAATTTGGAACCGGATATTAACAATTTCCCTTGTCAATGGGGTGTGTCCTGAGACTAAAGCACAGATTGGCCAGTCTTAGACACTCACTTTCAATTAGGAACACCCAGTTGTCAAATATAGAGACATTTCTAGAAGGAGTAACAAAGGGACAATAAAATACTATGTTATATAAAATAATAATAAAATAAAGCTCCAAAAATTGCTGTATTATGCGGAATTCTACATTAAATGATTAGTTACTAAACCAGACATGACAGGAGAGCAGATGGATCCTATCCTATCAGATTTAGTAATATGTTTAATATTTGCACATATAGGAAATAGGCTGTTTTATCCCCGAATTAAAGTAAAATACTTAACAAAACATGTCAAATGTTCAAAAATAAATTGTATAAAGTTGCTAGAAATGTAACAATTCTCATCAGCTTTATAGGCACTGGCTACAAAAAAAACCCCTTAAGTGTCGTGTCTGGTCTAGCTGAAAAGTTTGCCCATAAAAGCTAGAGATAGACAATGGGGAAAAGGCAAGGCATGTGCCAACTAATGAGTGTCAAGTGGACATTCCGCAGACCTACAAAGAAAGGCCCTGCAAGGGAACAGATTAAATCACCGAGAACAAGGAGTGTTCCAGGCTTCATTAGTTATTATTACCCAGCAAATATGGTGAGCAGAATGTACACATGTCAGCTGGGAGTGACAGACAATGGAGTGGACAACTTATAAACTCCTTCTCGCTGAGAGAGAGAGTCCATAAAACAACCGCCTGGCACATTTGGATTCATGTGGCAACACCTCCCAATGCATAAACCACCAGATGACACAGATGGGGCAAAACCAAACATGAAAAGGGGCCTCTATTGTGTGCGCCCTGGAATAGATTTGATCATTCAAGCAACTAAATGCAGATCGCTCTCCGGGAAACAAAAAGAAAAAGGAAGGAAAGAGAAGAAGGGGAAAAAAAAAAAACATTCGCTGAATCGTTTATTAACAAGTCTGCGGAATCAAGGCAGATCAAAATTACACATTAACCCCTTCATCACTGTGGCTGCCCCTTTGGGAAGAAGAAGTCAGACTTCTTTGTCATTATTATTATTATTTTTTAATCTCTGACAAATGGCACATAATAATAATATTATATAATAAAAATATTACATCAAATTGTGTTTTGTCTTTTATCTATTTTGTGTAAATGTAAATATATATATATATATATATATATATAATATTATATATATATATATATATATATATATATATATATATATATATATATATACACACATACACATTTTTTTTTTTACTTTATATAAACAATTCCCCTCCTTGGATAAACCTAGTTGTGTTTGCATGTGACATAAGAGTTTACAAGGTTAAATTACTATCTGAGGGAAGGTAATCTGGCAGACTTGGAGAACAGCCTGCAAACACTACAATCTGCATCTAGAAGGGC
Organism: Leptodactylus fuscus; assembly: GCF_031893055.1. Taxonomy (NCBI): domain Eukaryota; kingdom Metazoa; phylum Chordata; class Amphibia; order Anura; family Leptodactylidae; genus Leptodactylus; species Leptodactylus fuscus. The sequence goes on from NC_134266.1 coordinate 242,140,951, forward strand.
ATTTGTCATCATTAGCTAAGCTCTGACAGCTGGCACCCACTGCGTCCCAGCCTCGAAAAAGTAGCAAAAAAACTGCATTTAAGTTGCCATTGTCTTAGTTGTTGTGCACTTAGCAGGGTTCAAGTGGGAAGTCCAATAAATAAATAAACTGCACAAAGCTCATGGCTGTAATGTTTTAATAATGTTCAGCTAATAAATTTATGTTGCGGGAGGAAATGAGGACATGTACAGACTGAAATAATTATCATATGCTTGGATAGAAAAAAACAATAAAATATAAAAAAGATATTCTGTTAAGGAAGTGGCAGAAATGAAAGACAAAAAAATAAATAAAAATATACATAATGTATAAAACATATAAAAATGTATACATATATAAACACACACTTTACACACTATATATATATATATATATTTACATTACATGTCATTTTTCTTTATAATGAGCTTTATCCCACTTGAGATTTTCTATTATGTAAACCAGTTCACATCCAAATCAAAAAATTATTTTTGTGTTAATGTGAAAACTATGTAAATGAAGGACACTCATTTATCAGAAAAGCTGACAAGCATTCCATATTGCAAGTGAGAAATGAAAATGCTCGGAGAAGAGCGGCAATTAATTAGTTTTCGTTCTTTATCTTTTTTTGTATTTCACTGTCTGGAGGCACAACAAAATTAGTCATCCGACGACTACGTTTTTTTCCCCCATTTTTATTTAAACTTTTTTCTTTACACACATATGGCTTTTGCCTGCTATACTGAACACCACAAAGACCACAGATGCCCATGGCTAAATTGTGCACTGGCAGATGAATACTGGGGTAAAACCAGTTAATGTAGTGTGCGACTGATCTACAAAGTGCAGTTTATATAGGTAGACAGACATGTGTATATAGACACAGAGACAGAAACACGAAGCAATAATGTAAAGTACTGTATTAAGTAAACACAAAGACAAAAAACTAAATTGTAAAATATATAAAATCGCACAAGTTTTTAATTGTAAAATAAATGAGATAAAGAAAATGACTTCGGTGTGGAAATTGTTAAATATTTTATTGTACTTATAGAATGAAGAGTGGGTTAAAAATCCAAAAGATTTTCAGGAGCTCTTAAGTCTGGTATATATAAGTATAGTACAGATATATAACTAGTATAGCTAAATTATAAAATGAATATAATGAAAATAATAAAACATTGGGTTTTTTTTTTTTTTAGATAACGCTCAACATATTGGGAGAAGCAGGTAAAATATATGTGTTATTCCCATGTAAGAGCTGTAATCATCTTAATGAGGTTAAAATTAATTGTTCTTGGTATTGTGAGACTGCAGAACCAGTCACAGCTCCCTTCATGCTACATTCTCCTTTCTTATTCTATTCCTGTCTACATAATTGACCTTTGCTGCCCTCGTCTTGGAAAATTGTTTCCTTTTCTACTATTACAAAGCAGCTTTTAGCCAGTTTATGAGCACAACACGTTAATTATTCTGAAGAAAGGGTTAAAGAAGGGGAGCAATTCCTTTGTCTTGTAATAATTAGGTGCAATTATATATATATATATATATATATATATATATATATCACACACACACACTTATGCATACCTATATGTATATAGCCTAACACGCACATATATATATATATATATATATATATATATATATATATATATATATTAAACACACACACTTATGCATACATACATGCATATAGTCTAACACATACATATATATATATATATATTGCACACACTTACATGCATATAAGTATATAGATAAATATATATATATTACACAAACTGCATCAACATTAGACCTTGGAGAGCACAAGGAAAAATCTGTTTTATTTTTGCAGCCATGCTTTGATACTAGGCCGTCTACTATCAGTATATTTCAATCTCCTGCGTTATATGATCTGCAATGAAAGTGTCCTTTACACAAATACAATATGCAAAAAAAAAATGGCCTGGGAGCCATTTCTTCCCATTTGTTTTCTATTTCATAAAATGACTTCATATGACATTTGCGGAGCAATAATGGAGGAGTTGCTAGGCAACCAAGCAAAATTGGCTCCAGGCAGTAGAATTTACAGATTTCAAATTTTGCAGGCAACTTTTCACTAGGGCAAACACTTAGCACAAAAAGTATAACACTCGAGGATTTGATTTAATCATATAATAATAAAAAAAATTATAATTTTAACTAAATGTTATTTTTTGTAATTATTTATAAGTCAAGCTATAAAATTAAGAGCAATGGTTAATTTAAAATAAATAAATAAAATAAATAAATAAAAAGAATCCTCCAGTAACTATTCCCATGATCAAAACTGTAAGGGCTGCTGATGGTGCGCTAAAATATTAAAGATATTTATTTCTAGTAATTAATAGCTAATAATATAGTAATCATTGTTATTTCAGATTTCATTATAATATATATATATATATATATATATATATATATATACACAAACACACACATATATACTGTGTATATATATATATTAATGAATTATGGAATAACAATTATATATATATCCTCTATAAATTGTATAAAGTAACTTTGTTTTGTTGAATATTCTACAAAAGCTTCCCCCCCCCCCCAAAAAAAAAATACTCCAGAAATTAAGTAAAAATTATATATTTTAATATTATTCTAAAAGAATGAAATTGCAGCTATAGACATGTATATAGTGACATGAGAGGTGCCATAAATATATAGTAATAAAACACTAGTGCAAGAAAAACCAAACCTAACTCAACCAATCAGAAATCAGCTTGTTAGTTCTGCACTACAGGGTGTATAATGAAAGGAATAATCTCATTGGCTGCTCCAAACAACACCTTGGCATTTTGCTTAAAGTAATTGACTTTCTTTTTATCAACAGAATCAGGGTGACAGCAGGTATATGTGACATATAGTACTAGGGTGGTACATGGCACCCCCGGGCACACAGAGATATATACCAGACAGCGCGGGAGGTGCTGGCATCACCACATGACAGGGTTAAGAGCCGCTGCTGGTTGCTAGGAGACGGCGCAGTGTGAGCGGGATGTGGTCGGGTCCGGTAGAGCAGCAGTAGCAGAGGTCGGAGCTCCAGCCGTGTCAGCACAGTATATACACACACTATATACACTATATACACTGTATACTCTATACTGCCCCATGTACCGTATACTGCTGTGTAATTACACATGGCATAGCCGGCTGTAACAGCACACAGCACCGGAGGCTTCTGTCAGCTCTTATCTGTCTACACACTGCCTGTATGGATGTATAGGTACACTGTAATGTAATGTGTGTGCATATATTATATTATATATATATATATATATATATATATATATATATATGTGTGTGTGTGTGTGTATATATATACATACGTGTGTGTGTGTATATATATATATATATATATATATATATATACACGTGTATATATATATATATATATATATATATATATATACACATATATATATATATATACACACACACACAACAATTACATATATATATTACATGTATATATTTATAGAAGCTCTTCCCTAGCTCTAACAATACATATTGGTGTACAGGCCAACGCTGCAATGTATGACATATACCATAACTATATACAGCAGACCTCACACAAGCAACCAATTTACTTTATCCAGCACCAATATTCAGGTGCACACAAACTCCACCTCTCTATCTACATGTACATATATATACTGTATATATACATACTGTAGTGGAAATCTGGATATTTAACTGAAGAAAAAATACTACATTATAAGTGCAAGTATGTATTATATTCTGAATATAGCGGCGGTATATAACTATATGTATATTATATATATGTATATAGCCCATCTTACCCCCATCCCTGAACAGCCGCTATATCTATGTATCAAACCGTGTAATTTTCTATCTTTCTATCCATCTATCTATTTATCACTTCTTCTCTATATTTGTCCATCTAATGTGGAAACCTAACTATGTGTCTGTATTCATCTAGTTTTCTACCTATATGTCATGTGTTTATCCATGTAACTGGGTCTCTCTATATCCTACCTGTCTATATATCCGAGTGGACCAATGAGTTTATCTCTCTTTCTATGTCTTTATCTATCTATGTATATATGTATCCCCGTGCTCTGCCAATATTACTATGTATCCCTGTGTCTATCTATCTATCTGTCTATCTATCTATCTATCTATCTATCTATCTATCTATCTATCTAATCTATGTTGTTATCTTTCTATGTATCTGTGTTGCTGTACCCTGCAGGATCACTATATATGGGGGGTACACAGGGCAGGTGCGCAGTGATGTCAGGCCCCCGTACAGCCCAATTAGTCAGGCCTGTAATACCTGATCAGTGATGTGGCAGCCGCACACAAGGGCTGTCACTCTTGGCTGTCATACACACGTCAGCCGCTTGCATTGCGTTACATTGTTGCTTTAAACTGCATTTAATTGACACGTCAGGCCGGCGGTAATCCCGAGGAGCTGTATACATGTATGTGGCACTGCCAGCTCTCACACATGCACTGAGATTTGGGGAGGAGGGGGTCAGGCTCCCATTATGAGGCGGGGTCTGCTGGCGATTGGCCGTCTGCCTGGCCCTGCCTTTATAATAATTCCCACACTAGGGCTTGTGTATACAGCATCCACACTATATACAGTGACACAGCTGAGGCCAGGGCACCAGCTATATATATACATTTCTATAGCCAGCCAGAGATCTGCCCCCTGCCCTGGTGTATTAGCAGGAGGAGGGGCACTTGTCACCCCCATGTCCCCCTCCTGACCAGCGGCAGCACCAGGCGGTGGTCCCGGCTCTCGCAGCCCCCGGCTCGGCTCCTTCCTTCCTTAAAGTTGGCTCCTTCTCCGGCTGCCGCCTTGGATCCGTCGGCTTACTGCGAGACTCCGGTGTACAATCCGGATCTCTGCCCCAACATGATCGCCGCCCAGGCCAAGCTGGTCTATCACCTCAACAAGTACTACAATGAGAAGTGCCAGGCCAGGAAGGCGGCCATCGCCAAGACCATCCGCGAGGTGTGCAAGGTGGTGTCGGACGTGCTGAAGGAGGTGGAGGTGCAGGAGCCCCGCTTCATCAGCTCCCTGAACGAGATGGACAACCGCTACGAGGGCCTGGAGGTCATCTCCCCCACCGAGTTCGAGGTGGTCCTCTACCTGAACCAGATGGGGGTCTTCAACTTTGTAGATGACGGTTCTCTGCCCGGCTGCGCGGTGCTGAAGCTGAGCGATGGCCGTAAGAGGAGCATGTCCCTCTGGGTGGAGTTCATCACCGCTTCGGGTTACTTGTCGGCCCGGAAGATCAGGTCCAGGTTCCAGACCTTGGTGGCCCAGGCCGTGGATAAATGCAGCTACAGGGATGTGGTGAAGATGGTGGCTGATACCAGCGAGGTGAAGCTGAGGATCAGGGACAGATACGTGGTACAGATCACCCCCGCCTTTAAGTGCACTGGCATCTGGCCCCGCAGCGCTGCCCACTGGCCCTTACCTCACATCCCCTGGCCTGGGCCTAACAGGGTGGCCGAGGTCAAGGCTGAGGGCTTCAACCTGCTGTCCAAGGAGTGCCATACCCTGGCCGGCAAGCAGAGCTCGGCCGAGAGTGACGCCTGGGTGCTGCAGTTTGCTGAGGCGGAGAACAGGCTGCAGCTGGGGGGCTGCAGGAAGAAGTGTCTGTCGGTGCTTAAGACCCTCCGGGACCGACACCTGGAGCTTCCGGGGCAGCCGCTCAATAACTACCACATGAAGACTCTGGTGTCCTATGAGTGCGAGAAGCACCCGCGAGAATCGGACTGGGACGAGTCGTGTCTGGGGGACCGTCTGAATGGGATCCTACTCCAGCTCATCTCCTGCCTGCAGTGCCGCAGGTGCCCGCACTACTTCCTGCCCAACCTGGACCTCTTCCAGGGCAAACCCCATTCCGCCCTGGAGAATGCGGCCAAACAGACGTGGAGACTAGCCCGAGAGATCCTCACCAACCCCAAGAGCCTGGAGAAGCTCTGAGCTCATTATACATACCTATCTAAGACTCACCTTCCCCCCCCACACCATGCCAGGATTATATACCAGGATACCACCATGTCCTCCACCTGGGATCTGTAACCCTTTCACAGCCACAGACCCCTCTCTGGCAGTGAAATGGTTACCCTGTACTGGAATCTCCAGATCTTTCCTGTTCTTCATTCTAGAAGGATATATAGCAATGAAGGCCGCTGGGAGTTGTAGTCCCACTTCAGTATTCTGTATTCTTGTGACTGTCTGTGAGGTTGTGGATGTTGTTCTGTGATCTGGTGACGTTTTTGGATACTACAGGACATGTTATTCTATATCTGCTCTGAAGATACCGGGTGATGAGAAGGTAGCTTGCTCTTTTTGTTTTTGTATTGGAAAGAGTCAGAACTCAGAAGTTTACATTTGCTCTGTTCTAGACCTGACATTCCGTCAATATACTTGAAATGTTATTTAAAAAAAAATATTAAAATGAAATTGGAATTTCTTTTTTTGCTTATAAGATGGCGCTTGGAATTCTATATATTTGACAATGCACTTGAGATACACTGGAGAATGACGTCTGTGATCGAGATATTAATTTAATGACGATTAATAAATGACCTGAAAAGATTCTGCTGAGAGTTTTCATTCCTGCTGCTTTCCCAAAACCAAAGCTAAAAACGAGGGCCTGATTTTTAGTTTTTTTTTTCTTTTACGAATTCATATTTTTATTTTCTAATAATCTAGATTACAATTCTTTTAGGCGCCATAATCTGTCAGATTTTTCACCTGAACACTATGACAAAGCACCAAAAATAATCCCTCTATTTCTAAGACCCGACTCGAATCCGTCAGAAATTTAGAAATATTTTTTTCCATTTTTTTCACATTTGTATTTCACATTTTTATATTATATATTATTATTTATATTACATTTTATATTATATTTATGATATATTATAGATTTATATATTATATTTATATATATCTTTATATTATTTGATACATAATAGATCGTTCAGATTTCGATTCATTTTCTCATTGTACTCTTAGACATTTTATTTCATACTTCTATAGCTCTATTATATTTGTATTTTTCCTTGCATTATTTTTATACGTTTCTTTTTATTGATTTGCATATTATTTGTGTTATTATGTTGACAGTAGTATATAATTGTTTCCCCCATATTTATAGTTCATAACCATAACCTGGTTCCCTCTTATTTTAACTATATTTTCTCTTTATATTCTCGATTTTCTACACATTTTTTCTGCATCGTTTCTATTTTCTCCTTTCTCATAATAATCGTGCAGTATTAGAGATTATACAAAATCACACAAGAAAACCCAAAATATTATAAGGACAGTAATAAATATAAATATAAGATCATTGCACATTATAGTCAGAGGCAGGGAGATGAAATATTCTCAGTTATTACCGATACGATTAGATATCAGGACCTGTAGTATATATTATCATTATTATATGTCAGTGTATTACATGGGATATATGTCACTGACTCTATTATTATCTTCAGGCCCCGATGTGGAATTTTTGTTAAAACATTCCCGGTTTTTCAGCTCAATAGATGACTTTGGTTCATTAGATTTATTAGATTTCTCGTCTCCTCCGGGTAAATGCAAAATGTTTAATATCAAATCTGATGAAGGGATTTTCTATCGTATTATTCAGACGAGATAGCGATACAATGTTACATATAAAATAATAATCCTACAGAAAACAGCAGACAAGCAATGTAACATGCAGATACACAGTATATAAACCCTATAACATGATGTATATATACTCTGCTAAACGGAAACAGTCACAACACCTACTATATATAGACAGCTCAACTTGTATATATATAATAATAAAACCAGATATACAGACCATAGTATATACAGAATGGAGAAACCTCTATCACTTCTAGACATCTAATAGCAATCCAACTACCATTTGCTCATATCGATCTATAACTCTCTATCTATCGATCTATATAATGTATCTATAGATTTATACAATATCATATATCTAGATCATATAGCTAAACATTTATTTATATTTTTCTTTCCTATTTTTCTCTTTATTATCTGTTTGTTTAATATCTATCCATCATAGTTTTATCATGTCTGCATGCATATAATATCTATACATCAGTATCTTATATCTATCTATCTATCTATCTATCTATCTATCTATCTATCTAATATCTATCTATCTATCTATCTAATATCTATCTATCTATCTAATATCTATCTATCTATCTATCTATCTATCTATCTATCTATCTATCTATCTATCTATCTATCATATCTATCTATCTCCCTTCCCCACACATCGGTAGATAACATACACACTTAGAACAGGATCTACTCACTTTAGGATCGATCTTCTTAAAGCTGGGATCTTCTTCATCCACCTCAAAGTAGATCTCAGTGGTGGTGATGGAGAGGGTCCCCTTAGCTACCACAATGGGTGCAATAAGCTGGGCAGGGGTACTCAATACCACAGGACCTGTAACACAGAGATATCCATGAAGCCTCTTACCCCAGGTATAAGGGATATCGCTAGACTACACGTATTATTCTCTATATATCCTGTCCCCACATGAGTATACACTGTAGTAATATTAGCTCCTCATGTCTTATACATGTCATTGCATCAACTACAAGATAAACCGATATATTATGTAAATGTCTCATTATAATGTACAATAATATTAGTAAACAAAGAGTATCAGCAGCAGCCGAGGCACAGGAGGGAGCAGGGCCTGGGCCAGAGAGGTATATACTGTATACAACATGCAGCACACGGCAGAATAATGTTTATTATTATGGTGAACAAGACAATGTAACTATCCATGTCATCTACATTGGTAGAGATCTGTAGCGTTCAGTCAGTGCTGGAGGAGGAGGAGGAGGATGATGATGATGATGATGGTGGGCACTAGTGGAGCTCCGGGGTTGTGTGAGTACAGGCAGGCTGTGTAATCTACAGATCACCAGATCTCCAGGGTGGGATCCAGCAGGGAATACAGCACATGGGAGCAGAGCTGGATATACAGTAAGTGCAGGGATATACAACTTCACATTTGTATCTGCTCCATGTAACAGGATATACAACTGCACATCACATCTTCTGTCTCATTACATGAGAGAAACTACAGATCTAGTAGTAATCCATAATAGTAATCCATAATGTGATCAAACTGCTCATAATAATAATAATAATAATAATAAAAATAATAAAAAATAATCAGCTGGACTAGATAGGAAGACATTGCAGCTAAATGTTACATTTTATTCCTATTATTATTATTATTATTATTATCATTATTATTTATTCCTATTATTATTAGTTTCTAAGTTGTTTTATGTTATAAAAAGAAAGGACTATATACTGTATATATTTTATATATTCTATATACAGAGAATTTTTTAAAATATATTCTATATGCATTTTATTATATATAAATTTATTTATTATCTAGGCATTTTATCACAAATATTCTATTTCATTTTTTACTTATACATTATATTCTAGGTGTGGCCTTTTCAGCACTGGCTACAGTAGGGAATATATAATGTAAACCAGCCTGTGCAATATTTTACGTTTGTGTCTACATGAACTTTTCTAGGAAGACAAAAAACTTTCTAGGAACATTCCCCGTACACAGACTTTTGTCCTGGTTTACATCTGTATAGTTGTAGAGCTTGAGCACTTGTACACATGGCAAAGCTGAGTGTACAGACCTGGTATGGCAATGTAATGGGGTATGCTGCCATAGAAAACCAGGGGCATGGCTAGGTACATGACAGTTGTCTATGGCAGCCATATTACAGGACACAGATCCATAATAGAACAGTGTGCATGAGGCCTAACATACAAAAGTTATATTAATGACAATAAAACATGGCATTTTGTCACATGAAATCCCCCTTTAGGCTACATGCACATGGAAAAAGCGTATGCTATAGATTTTACACCACAAAATCCGCACTATAATGTGCATGTGAATGGGGTTTGGGGATTTTTACAGATTTTGTTACTAATTGAAATAGAAGATATCTGCACTAAAAATCCACACAAAAAATTGATCTGATGTAGTTTTTTTTTTAATTTGCACCATGTACCAATTTCTGCACAGGGAAAAAAATCTACATCATGTACATGAGATTACCCCAAAAGCTACTGTATTATACAGCAGAATTTCCATATGCAAATCTGTATGTAATCTGCACCATGTGCATGTACCCTGAGGTCCCACGTTGCGGAAGCACAGCTTTTTTTGTTGTATATTTTGTTGCGGTTTTCTGAGCCAAAGCCAAGAATGTCTAGAAAAGGAATGGGAAATATATAGAAAGCTTTTATACCTCTCCCTTCTGCTCAATCCACTCCTGGTTTTGGCTAAAAAAAAAAACGCATGAAATCTGTAACCAATAAAGCTGCGTTTCCACAGCGTGGGGCCTCAGTCTAAAAGTTGCTTGTGTGATATACTGGCTGGATCTAGGTTGGTAGAGGCCTCTTTGGTTGGGGTTCCTACCCTAGTAACAGAGTCATATAATGTGTAGACAAGTCCCACGTCCTGCTATATGGAAGTGCTGGGTTGTAGGGGGTTCTTGGTAGTGGGTGCTCCTGGGCTGTTACTCGTTTTGCCCTCCCTTTAACCCCGGTCTGTGTACACTTATATTAAAACTCATGGAACAAACAGCCTAGAAATATTGCTGCCCAAAGGAACGGGAAAGTTGAGCAATAGTAACAAATGAAACTGTTGTAGTTGGGGCATCTGTATGACAAATGTCTTTGTATTGCCCAGACCTACGATACGCTCTCCTCAGTTGTATAACACACATGAGACACATTTCCTTTTTCCTTTTTGCTGCGGAGGTTTCCTTGGAGCGATAGAGCTGCTCCCTTATGTGTGAATGCGGCCTATTAGCTGCTATTGTAGGCAGTGGTGCAGAAGAAGCTCCCTGATGTCTAGGTACACATCTAATCCTAAAGGGAATATCTCCACACCTGAGGAGGCCTGGGAGCACCGCTCTACATTTGTACCTCCTCAAAAGACTAGTGTCATGGCCAAATATCCATAGAGACAGCTGCTCACACAAGTGGATGGGTGATGTGTACTAGGAAGAGAAACTCTCAAGCATTTTACATCTTCTACAGCAGTATAACAAAGAGTGGACGACTACTAACACATGTATAATAGTAACACATGTATAATAAAACAATAACATCATATAATAGTATTTTACCAATATTATTAGTACTGGATAAGAAATGGTAATGGCATTGTCTAGGAGTAAAGCGAGGAATAGGCTGACAATACTGAAGCATTATATGGAGGTGACATAGATAATACACAAGACATTCTCCATAGATAGAAAACACATGTGGTGCACTGAATATATACCAGTATATAGGAGTATACCAGTATGTAGGACTGGCTGATAGTGGGGTAGAAAGAAGGAGACCAGTGTTACCTGCTGATTTACATGATGTGGGATATATAGGTGAACACACCATTTCTGACATCAGATAGTACATAGCTTGTAGGTTGCCCAAATATTAGTTAAAGCATTACAGTCATGGACACTCTTTTGTGTTCGGTAAATAAACACCCCCCAGAGGCAGGGGAAGGGGCGAGTGATGCAGTTTAGCTGGTGCCAATCTATGCATAGGCAATATTAGCCATCCCTCCTCTCATGGCCAGGTGCAGCCTACATTAATCCTTGCCGGGCACATTAACACCCGTATGCCAGTAACTCACCCTATGGCATATATAGGGTCAGCTCCAACTGATCTAAGCTAACAAGCGGCACTTCATTTAAAGGAACGCTAAATCTAGCCTAAAATCCATCTTAACTAAAGATGCTGAGTGGTATTGTCTGACCATTACACTATACAGTATATAGCTATATATATATAGCTTTGTACTTTAGGTTTACCGATCATGCACTAATGTCCCCAACCCAGTCACAGCTCATGACTGGTGGGACAGACAGAGTACTTGGGGTAATCTCAACGCAGATTATTAATTTCATAATGTAACCCTGGCATTACAGTATAAAGTCGAGGAGAAGAAGGTGCTATTACCATTTCTCCCAGAAATTACATGACTGTAGTAAAGCATGTCTGAGGAGGAAGGACGCCTTGTCGCAGTCAAAAGGAGCATACAAACCCCTCTGAGAATGTGAAGTTAATCCACTCCAGCTATAGAGAGAGGATTATGTCATAATCCCCTCTGGGAGACGCTCTGCTCTCCTCACATCCCATATTATAATGTTTACATAAGGTATCATTGGACTAGGGCAGATTCTCCTTCTTACCACTTTATTATTACTACGTCTTAAGGAGTAGGTTACTACCAAAATAAAATGATTTCACTTAGGCCTCATGACCAAATGAAACGTCTTCAATACATTTCTACTGAATTTAGACACTTCTGCTATTTTGCCATCATTAAAGAGATATTTTAATCCTCCAGAATCTGATGGTAATGGGATTTTAGTAAGATTACAGGCCACATCACACAGACAAGGTGCCTACATACTATAGGCAAACACTGGGTCCTTATCACACTATAGTGCATGTTCTGGTGATATGACATATAATAATGGAGAATGGATTTATGTCTGTGCACCTAGAGGAGTGGCCCCATGTACTATCCAATGTCTGGGACAACCTAGTGTTGTATGTAATGCACGTTCCTGTTGTTCAGTGACATAATGGCCCAGCGCCTAGTGAGTTACCTGTAGGTAAGAATAGGATTTTACTTTGTGGATAATTCAGGTCATTTTCATTCCAGTCTACTTCATATAGGTCACACAACAGTAATGTAGGTCAACATTGTACTGAGGATAAAAGCATAGTAAATAAAACATGTCTGAAAACCATAGCCTGACCATCAAGTCATCAGATACGCTCAGTGAATGTTTTGCACCACACACATAAGAGTCATGGGGATCTTCGTTCTCGAAGAATATGCAGGGCTCAGAGGTGGAAGCTGCAACTTTTCAACAATTACAACGTATCCTGCAGATTTACTACAAATGTACAGGATGGGAAAAAAAACACCATAAGGCTACCCATGGGCTGTATCCGCATCACTAAAGCGCTGCGGGAAGGACGGCTGCAGAAAAAAACACGCATGTACATGCGTTTTTCATCGTGTTTTTCAGTTTTGTGCTGCGGAAATTGATATGAGTTTTCTGTTGAGTTTTTCATCGTGTTTTTGCTCGAGTTTCTCATGTGCAATAAGGGTAATTGAAAGGCTAATTTGAAAATCCTAAGAGATTATGGTCCTCTGTTATTTAGGCCGGGATCCCACGGGCCCGCTGGAAACGCCACGATTTGGCTGCAACGGAAATGCCGCGGGAAAAATCGCGGCGTTTTACAGCACTTGCAAAGTGGATGGGATTCATGCAAATCCCATGCCCACTTTACAGAAAAAAATCGCAATGCGGACACGCTGCAATTTCCAAAACCGTTGCGGTTTTGAAAATCGCAGCATGTCAATTATATCTACGGAAATGCCGGCGGCTTTCCCATAGATATAATTGTAACAGAAAGTCCGCGGAGGAAAACTCAGCGAACTTTCTGTTCAAAGTGCTGCAGGAAGAACTGCAATGCGTTCATGCCACAATTGTTCTTGCAGCCGTAGCCTCAACCAAGCAAAACATTGAGTTTTTGTCTGCAGATTTTGATGCTTTTCCGTGGTGTTTCTGCGAAGTTTTCGCAACACATTTATCATGCTGCATTTTTGCTACGGTTTTCACACTTTCCATAGAAATCTATGGAGGGAAAAACTCAGCATTTCCGCAACTATAATTGACATGCTGCGTTTTTCAAAAACGCAAATGTTTTTTTCTGCAGTGTGGGGCTAGGATTAGACAAAATTACATTCACTATGCTGGTACTGTAAAACACAGTGTTTTTTTCTGCTGCCTTTCTGCAATGCCCAAAATCGCTGCGTTTCCACCCAGTAGGGCCTTAGCCTAAGGCTGAGGGCCCCACGTTGCGGAAACACAGCTTTTTTTGTTGCAGATTTTGTTGCATATTTTGAGCCAAAGCCAAGAATGGCTACAAAAGGAATGGCAAATATATAGGAAGTTCTTATACTTCTACCTTCTGTTCAATCCATTCCTGACTTTGGGTCAAAATCTGCAGCAAAAAAAGCTGCGTTTCCGCAATGTGGGGCCTCAGCCTAAGACCCCACATAGTGAAATGCAGCAGAAAACATGCTGCAGAGGAAACGCATCACAGTTTTTTCCACAGCATTTTTCACTGCGTTTTAGATGGGATTAAACAGAATCCCATTCACTTTGCAGGCTTTGTAAAATACAATATTTTTTGCAACAATGAGCTTAAGTCTTAGGTAAGGCTCCATTTTGCGAAAGCGCAGGTTTTCTTGATGCAGATTTTTTTTGTGATTTTTTGAGTCAAAGCCAAGAACGACTACAAAAGGAATGGGAAATATATAGAAAGTTCTTATATTTCTCCTTTCAGCTCAATCCACTCCTGGCTTTGGCTCAAAAAAAAAAAAAAAAAACGCAACAAATTCTGCAACAAAGAAACCTGCGTCTCCGCAATGTGGGGCCTTAGCGTTTTAACAAACATTTAATAGTAATATTTACTTATCTTTTCATTATATAATGTTTACTCTTTAATGGGGTGTTTCCACTATGGACACTTTTTAGTTATCCACATGCCTGGAAGTGCCAAATTGTTGGGGGTACAACTGCTGGGACCTCCAGTAACCAGGAGAATGTGGAGGTACAAGTGGCCCTTGTGAATGGAACGCTAGTGCCAGGCACTTGTCCATTAATTTTGGGGACTGTGATCTGCCACAGTCACACAGAAGTGTGAGACACTTTAGGGCCCCCAGTGGTCAAACCTCTTACGATCAGACATTAATCTCTTACCCTGTGGAAAAAACCCCATTAATGACATAAAACCTTTAACCATATGCTAAGCTACAGCTATCTCCCAGGTTTCCACACTAGGGGTCTACTATCATTCAGAAATATTGTCAATTAATTCTAAAATAATTGGTTTAAATACAAGTTTTAATAAAACGGTCAATATCTGCATGGTGATAAAACACTGTTGCCATATATACACACACCGATTCTATCCCATTTCTTTCACAGTGTGTACAACTAAACATATAATACACTGTTATGTATGGTATATATGAATGTAGCAGAGCTAACCCAAACTTCTGCAATTGGTTACACTGCCGCAGCATTAAATCTTATTATAAAAGGCGACAAATAGCAATGAAAAGTCAATGAAAATTTTTTTTGCAATGATTTTTCATAGGTTTTTTTTTTTTTGTCTTCTGTTATAAGATATTCTGCAGCAATTTAACCGAATGCAGAAATTATATATATATATATATATATATATATATATATATATATATATATTACACAGTGTATACATAGGCGCTGATAGCAGTAAGGTTTGGATTCATTCAGGGAATGCTGGTAAAAATATCCTCCCTTATATAACTGAGCGAGTTTTCAGCTCACTGATCTCTTCTGCTCCAAATATCACAATGTACTTTTCATTTTCCGCTCTTATGGGATCTTGTTAGCCTTGGGCAATTGATCAAGCTGGAATCTCAGCACCGCCATCACATGATGCTCTTACCTGTGTTATTCCTTGGTAAAACAGATAGATACTCTCTATACAGTATGGAAATGACTCTCTCTTCTTTACCAGGCAGTGGTTAAGTAACAATGATTATTGCTTAGTATTAAAATAACACATTATGCCACATGGTGCTGTTGGATTCGGTATCAGGAAGGTGTTAGTAGATGCTATACGGGTTCTTGGTAACAAATTAACACCTTGCGGAAAAGAAGAAAACAAGTCTCTCGCGCTAGTTACAAGATTTATTATTTTCTACAGATGAAATCTTTTGTGAGAAAAAATAAATAAATCTGTAAAAATCAGTTTCTGTATTACTTACCCTTTCTATATGTTCAGGTTTACTTATCCATTACATAACAGAAGACATGGCACAGAACTCCAGTAATACCCAATGTTACCAGGTCCGGTAATAAATTAGTTCTGGACCAGCCCGGTTCTAGGTGTCTGGACTCCTGGGCAAAACTCCCAGTCTACACCAGTTTGACAAGTTCACCAATTTGCCTTGATCCCCCACAAACACTCATGTCAAATACAGACTATTACTTTAAATAACCCTGTTCACATGCAATAGAGAAACTCAGAATGAATTTCCATCTGCATCAAGGCTGAGTTCACACAGGTTTTTTTGGTCTGGATTTTGACGCGGAATCCGCCTCAGAATCCGGCTCCAAAAAACGCCTCCCATTGATTTCAATGGGAGCTGTTCACTTCTTTTTTCTGCTAGTGTTTTTTTGCCGCACGCGGAAAAAAGAAGTGAGCTGCCCTATCATGATGCGGATTCTGCGGCACGACACTCCCTCCCGACTAGGCCCATTCATTTGGGCCTAATCCGTAGTGGAAAGCCGCAATTGGATGCCAGTGCACGGCACCGGCATCCAGTCGCAGCTAGTCATTTTTTGGATCAGATTCTGAGGTGGCCTTTGCCTCAAAATCCAGACCAAAAAACCCTGTGGGACCTCAGCCTAAAGGGAGTAAGTCAGGCTAAAATGCCTCACAAACCAATAATAGGGGCCTTTAATAGAAGTATACCTCACCGTACCTCTGCGGCCACAAACTGATGAAACAATACAGAAATAATCAACATTCAATGGATATGCAAATAAAGCTTAAAGAGGACCTTTCACCACTTTTGGGCACATGCAGTGTTATATACTGCCAGAAAGCCGACAGTGCGCTGAGTTCAGCGCACTGTCAGCTTTCCCGATCTGTGCCTGGTGTAAAGAGCTTACAGTGCCGGTACCGTAGTGCTCTATGGTCAGAAGGGCGTTTCTGACCATTAGCCAGGAACGTCCTTCTGCCTCGCGGCGCCAATCGCGCTGTGCTGTGGAGCGGGGAGGAACGCCCCCTCCCTCTGATCACACAGCTCGTCCATAGACGAGCATTATCAGGAGCGGGAGGGGGGAGTTCCTCCCCGCTCCACAGCACAGTGCGATTGGCGCCGCGAGGCAGAAGGACGTCTCTGGCTAATGGTCAGAAACGCCCTTTACCATTACCGGCACCGTAAGCTCTTTACACCGGGCACAGATCGGGAAAGCCAACAGTGCGCTGAACTCAGCGCACTGTCGGCTTTCTGGCAGTATATAACACTGCATGTGCCCAAAAGTGGTGAAAGGTCCTCTTTAAGTGCATCGGGGGCGGTGCCTAATTTCCCAGATTTGCCTATTGGTAGTTGAATATCCTCTAAAATTGCTGCCCAGTGGTGTCACTTTAGCAGTCAATGACATGGTTAGCCTCTGCCTACGACCCAGCGGTCTATGGCAAATCTGGCAAACTGGCCCCGCCCCGAAACACTTGTGGCTGATTTACATATGCATAAAATGCTGATTCTCTTTGAATTGTTGTATTACTTTGTGGTCACAAAGCATGCTGCTATTCCTATGAAAGGCCCCTACACAGCACCGTTATTGGATTGGGAGGTATTTTAGACCTGACACACTCCCTTTAAGACTGAGGATTGGCCCCCCTAAATGACAATGGGGCTGACCCTGCTGTAGGTCTGCTGTACACCCGCAGCACGTCTACCACAGAGAAACAAAAGTCAGCCTTGGATTTTTGCCATGGAAATACACAATGGATTTAATTGACAAAGTGTGAATATGCTAAGAGCCCTCCGTCAGTATGTTTTTCCTATAAAAACGTCATTTTAACATCTGATATTTTAATTTACTTGAAAATTGCATATTCTCTATACTCTACATGTATGTTGCTTTATTCTCCATATTAACAATGGACAATTTAACCACTTGCCTTTCAATTCACATAAACGTCAGATATTACATGTAAGTCGATTTATGATCTTTTCTGTCATTCAGGAAATGGGTTAGTAAGCTTATGGCAAGGACAGCAGCGAGAACTACGTGTAATAATCAAAACTGAAATCAGGGCAGAAGGTTTAGTACTCATTGATAAGATTGACAATTCGGATAGGACACAACTAGGGTAATATTTACTACGATGCTACAAAACTTGCCTCTGGATGTAAAAACTCTGGGGACGAAAGGAATTAAAACTGAAAGAGAAATAAGTATCATGTAAACTTTTAGCTGTTTTCTTCAGTGTTTCCAGAGGTTCGCATTCTATGGAAAGCATCGAAAGACACAAAAAGATGGAATCACAGAGGTAACTCCAACTTCTGCAAATAGTTAAAGGGGTTGTCCCATCATAAGGATCCTATCTATACTGCTAGTTTGTGTGGATATAACACTTTTCCTAAATACATTGCTTGAAAACTGCTTTGTTTGGCCGCTATCTTAATTTATTCACTTCATTGTTTACATGCGTTTCTATGACCATGGGGGCCATTCTGAGCTTATCTGCTTAGTCCCCAAGTGAGGTAGTTGCCTGCTCTAAGAGGGGGGAGGGGCTGAGTGCTGGGAGCAGCTCTGAGCTGTGTATGTCTCTGCCACAGACAAGTAACGGAGCTCCTCAGATAGGGCAGGGGGGAGGGGAAAGCTCCAGGATTTCTGAGTTCTTATCTCCTGCTCTTCCACTTATCAGTCGGTTTAATTGAATTTGGCTGATAAGGGCTAAGATAGGGAGTCCGGTACCTCTGTATGTATTACAAACTGACTCAAATCCAGCTCTGCTACATCAGCCTCTACATCATCTTCATACTGTGGTAATTCATTTACAACTAGAGATGAGTGAACACTATTTGAAACAGCTGTTTCGAATAGCACGCTCCCATAGAAATGAATGGACGTAGCCGGCACACGGCGGGTTAAGCGGCCGGCCGCCAGCAAAGTCAGCGTGCCGGCCGCTTCCATTCATTTCTATGGGAGCGTGCTATTCGGAACAGCTGTTCCGAATAGTGTTCGCTCATCTCTATTTACAACCAATCCCTCATTACTGACTGCAAACATAGCAGAGCAAGTGAAAACCCCCCCACCAATGTGCCGAGAAATCCAGGAAGTGAAGAAAGCGCACAGCCTGCAGGTTGGTGAACAAGCGTGATGGGAATAACCCTTTAAACTGCTGCAGCGTGATAGATTATAGATAATGAAAATCATTGAAAAAAACTTCCCAAAGACTGCATAGGTTGTTTTTGTCGTCTTCGATGATAAGATATCACACTGCAGCAGTTTAACCCATTGCATGTACTCAAGTGCAATTGTGGTGCAGACGTCAAAGGGTCCTTCGACCCCACAATCAGATTAATCAAAAAATGTTGTCGCACACACAGGTTTTGTTGCCAAAAAGGGGAATAAATTTATTTACAACACCGTGTACATCATTTGTTGTGCCTTTGGACATAGGGATCGCAGTAATATGAAAAAGACTGATAGATCACAATAGTTGACGTTTCGGTCGTGTAGACCTTCATCTGAACTGATAGTGTGAATACAAGGCATGTAGGATGCGTCCCTTGCCTGGGACGCATCCTACATGCCTTGTATGTACACTATAGATCAGTTCAGATGAAGGTCTACACGACCGAAACGTCAACTATTGTGATCTATCAGTCTTTTTCATATTACTGCGATCCCTATGTCCAAAGGCACAACAAATGATGTACACGGTGTTGTAAATAAATTTATTCCCCTTTTTGGCAACAAAACCTGTGTGTGCGACAGCATTTTTTGATTAATCTGATTGTGGGGTCGAAGGACCCTTTGACGTCTGCACCACACTTTCTAAATTTGTGAGTGTGCGGCACCATTGCCTTTTTTTCACTATGGTCTTCACGACAGAAGCAATAACAAGGAAAATAAAGTGTGAGCCAAAGATTGTTTGGTTTACCATTATCTCTGATGGGAAGGCCAAAGGGTTCTGGATTTTGTTAGCAGCTATGCATTTATCTGTCTGGCAGGAATCAAACTGGGTTATGTAAACTGGCCCAAATAGTATGATATACTAGGGCTTCTGTAGTGAAGTGGTACACCGGACTTCTAAACTTTCCTAAATCCTATGAAAGTTAATACATAACATGTAAAATGCATATTCTTAAAGAGGACCTTTCACCACTTTTGGGCACATGCAGTGTTATATACTGCCAGAAAGCCGACAGTGCGCTGATTTCAGCGCACTGTCGGCTTTCCCGATCTGTGCCCGGTGTAAAGAGCTTACGGTGCCGGTACCGTAGTGCTCTATGGTCAGAAGGGCGTTTCTGACCATTAGCCAGTAACGTCCTTCTGCCTCGCGGCGCCAATCGCGCTGTGCTGTGGAGCGGGGAGGAACGCTCACACAGCTCGTCCATAGAAGAGTATTATCAGGAGCGGGAGGGGGGAGTTCCTCCCCGCTCCAAAGCACAGCGCGATTGGCGCCGCGAGGCAGAAGGACGTCTCTGGCTAATGGTCAGAAACGCCCTTCTGACCATAGAGCACTACGGTACCGGCACCGTAAGCTCTTTACACCGGGCACAGATCGGGAAAGCCGACAGTGCGCTGAACTCAGCGCACTGTCAGCTTTCCGGCAGTATATAACACTGCATGTGCCCAAAAGTGGTGAAAGGTCCTCTTTAACAATTTATAATATTTCATATTATTAATTTATAGCCTGAGTTGGAGCACATACAACTCATTTGAATGGGTTTGCAAAGTGTCTGCCTGTGAGCGCCTGTGAGCATTTTGTGGACTCCGCAGCGAAACCGTTTTTTTTTAACCATACCCAAAGTCGGACATGCGGGACTTCGTGGCGAAACCTTTTTTTTTTTTTTTTTTTTTAACTGGACACAGAGACCACAAAACGCTCACAGGCAGATACTGTGTGCTGGGTTTCCGTCTCCTATCGGCAGAAGATGGAAACCTAAAAGTGGAGATCGGGGCGCAGATGTGAACCCGCCCAGAATGGGTCAGTTGTGAAAAAGATGGCTAGCACACTCACATTGCACATGGTCGAGTCTGTGAGGCCTAACTATGACTCCACTCAAAATGGACTCGGGACCATGGATCTAGTTATGACAATGGAGAATGAAAATATTTTAATGATTCACAGAAAAATAAAAAACTCCAATGTCAATCTACTCTCAATCTCCACTGTAAAGGATCTGATATATGGGTCCCATTTTGGGGAGAGGGGAACATGTCCTGGAATGCGAGCTTGGGCTAAAAAGCAGACATTTTGGTGGTTGTGTCCAGACTCTTTCAACAAAGGACACTTTATTTATCACCCTAAAAAGTGTGTGCAGCGGCACTGGAATAAGCTAGACAAGTGATACGAGAGGAGTGGTCTACCTGCAAGGTTGTCAATTTCCTTCTCCTGAAGAAGACTAACAGCATCATCGTCCCCTTCCAGCATTAGCTCCGCCTCTACATTTTGATTTACTGCAGGTGGAGCCCGGAAAATCTTCTTTGATTTCATGGCCTCTTCTTCTGTGACTAAAATACAAAGTTTTAATAAATCAATATCTGCACATTTCTATACAGTACAATGCATTAGAGACAAGCACCATGACCATATTCTAAGGCCTAGAATATTATTAAACCACACTGACAACTAGGACTAAGTCATATTTACATCTCGCCGTTCAATAACAAGGAAAGCATATAAGATTCTTTACACTCCTTGTCCATATGTCGCCTATAAAACCGCTTCAATCACATGTCATTGCTTTCGATCAATCGGAGAGAGAGCTTTAGTGAAAACCAGGCTTGTTTTGTAGACGTATGAAAACCTCGGTTTATCTAAATGGAAGGCCTGACAGGAACCTTTTATGAATTAGGGTCACATTAATCAATATAAGAAGCATGGAAGGAATGAGGTCTCCCAAGGGCGGGCTCATTACATGCCTTGTAAAGACTGTCCTCCCACTATATTACTTTAACACTCCACAAATCAAGAGTAACTTATGGAGAGGAATGGCTTTCTTTTCCGTGTCTTACGGAACTGAATGCAAAAACCAACATTACCTCAGAAGTTAACCACTGAGGCGCTCAACATTTTAGATAAAAGTAGTATAGAAAATGATGCATGTTCTTGTAACCGTGAGGAAAATACACAATATGTACCTCAGCAAGAATATATGTATGACATATTTATGAAACAGCAAAGAAGGAATATGGCGCAGAGTTTCTTATGCAAAGTAGAACGAGTTTAAAATAGTGGAATGAATTCACAACAATTTACTTTGTACATCATTAATTCCCATTGTGCGGCACATATTTGTCTCCTTAATAAGCGAGAGATGATTTGTGTCTGCTTAGGTCGTGAAAAAATTGTAGGGTTTTTGAAGCGAGCGCCAAATATTTGTTCCTTACAGGCTGAGCTAAGTTTTGTGTCTACATGTTCCACACCAAATATTCGTCTCGTGGTGATCCTCAACACTTTTAGTCGGATCGTATTTCAGGCAGAATTTTGGAACTTCTAGAAACTCTTCATATTTATGAAGGTCCGTACAACAGATTCAGAATACCGTATATACTTGAGTATAAGCCGAATTTTCCAGCGCAGATTTTGTGCTGAAAAAGCCTCCCTCGGCTTATACTCGAGTCAGCAAAAAAAAATTATTTATTATTTTCAGGGGGGAGGTCTATTACCAGCTGTAATATCAATGTATAAAATCTCCCATAAAGTAGTGGGAAAAAGAAGAAGCTTAAACAAAAAAAAAAAATTAAAGTTCTAAATCCCTCCTTTCCCTAGAATACATATAAAAGTAGAAAATGACTGTGAAACACAAACACATTAGGTATCCCTGTGTCTGATAGTGCCCGGTCTACTGAATATAGGGGATCTGCAGTGCTCCTGTTCCGTCTGGAAGGGGTTAATAGGAGCACTGCAGATCCCCTATATGCAGCCAGGCTGAATTCCAAGTGGGGGGAAAAAAAAAAACAGTCCTCAAGCTCAGGGAAGGGGCAGACAGACAACCAAAACACCCCCTCCTCTTCCCCAGCATCCAGCAACTACTGCACCCAAAAACTCCGACCATTTTAATTTTTTAAATTTTCCAGGAGCTGCTGCATTTCCCCCCCTCGGCTTATACTCGAGTCAATAAGTTTTCCCAGTTTTTTTGTGGTAAAATTAGGGGAGTCGGCTTATATTCGGGTCGGCTTATACTCGAGTATATACGGTATGTCTGAAACTACAAACGGGATTGCAAGGTTTGATAGTATTGATAAATGTGCCCAAATGTCTGTAAATCGCTGTGGGGTATGTTGGCGCTGAACAATAAAGATAAATGAATATATAATACATATACACATATCTATATAAATATCTATCTATCTATCTATCTATCTATCTATATACACACACACTTATATCCATCCATCTATTTATCTATATATAACACACACATAAAATATATATATATATATATACAGTGTATATATATATATATATATATATATATATATATATATACACACAGTGTATATATATATATATATATATATATATATATATATTATATATACACACACACATATATGTTTCAGTTTTCATTATCTAACATATTTTGCACTCTCTTAAAATGATAAGAATTTCCAATTACAATTTCATGGACTTTTACATGAGTTTGTTTGTCCCACAGATTCGCGGTTCTTCCTAATGATATTGATACAAATGAGGGTATGGTGAATGGTCTTGATTTAATAGACTCGAATGCAGAAAAACAAGGCAATGTTTTGTTCCAGGAAGTCATACGCAAGTCATCCATCTTAATTAATGCATATTACACTGTAAGAACGGCACGGAATAGAAAGCAGCACACATCCTAACCTTCACAGGCAAATTCAATCAGATCAGACACAGAAATGAGTGGAATAACTTGATAGATAATTTCCACCCATGTTAAAAAGGATAAAGCAGATCAGAAATATATATAAAAAAAAAAACACACAAAAAAAATAACCCCCAAAAAATAAAAATGTCTCTCCATGACAGTAGCAGAGCTTTCTTATAAAACAAGTTCTGGTAACACAATAAAAAAATAGTCACATATATGTTGGCAGTAATAGAAGTAAGCAAAATAGATAATAATAAGGATAAAAATTTCTAGCCCACTAGTACAAATGTAATAGGAAATTACTGTATAAATTATAGCAGCTACTGCAGAAGAATATCCAAAGCACCTTGTGCACCCCCTCCCCTTTACCAAATATACAAAAGATGAAAAGGTACAGAACCTATAGATACAGACATACCCAAGATAGCACTTGGTAATACCATGCCAATGGCTTGGAGTGGGGGCAGAGGACAGTTACACTCCAGGGGCTATATAGTCGCACACATCACAGCCTTTATCAGGGAATACCTTTGATGTATACCTTCGATGTAAGGCTCTAACAAGATGGGTACATAGCCCAATAAAGGAGCAGAAGTCTATGTTATAGCTAATACAAGGCCTGTGATGTCACCCTTGTCCTTCTCCAGGAACTGCACTAAAAGTGTCATCTAAAGACTTCTGGCTTTAATATAGTGTTCTGTCAGTACGTTATAATAATGTAATGTCACTGTTTTCAAATAGGATTCATTGTATGGAGCACTAAACCTAGAAATAAAATGATCCAAGTGAGATCATCTCACCTATACAGTTTGTCAGACTGAGGGATTCCCTGAATGTTCCTGTAACAAACAGGCTTGTAGAAATCCTGCAGAGAACACTTTGCCCCTTTGGGGGCTGAGGAGGGGTTTCAATCTCTATTGCTCTCTAGTGTTCTACTGCTGATAGAGAAGGGGGGGGGGGGGAAGCTCCTGCTGTAGCCAGTCGTCTTCCAGGTAAACATAGGTCAGTGAGGATATGGGACTGTGTTGATCTCCAGAGGCACAAAGAGAAGATTATATATTTCTCACCCTTATAGAGAAGGTTAAATTAAGAAAGGAATTACTGTAGTATTTTTTTAAAATTTTTATGTATTTTCTGTGTTTAATGTTCCTCTATGATATAATTTTTATTTAGCTTTCTAACCTCCTATGAAAAGTGATGTATGTAGCCTTGTTAACTGAGGCAGTGGAAGAGCCTTACGATCAATGAGTTCTATGGACTTTTCTGTTAGATCGGGAGGGGGGGGGGTTGCTATAAGAGGTGCAAAGGCAGCAAATGCTACCAGGCCCAAGAGCCTCAGAGGGGCCCAATGTCCTCTCTGCAATATAAGAGGACTGCAGTTTTATAAATATCGCATAGTGAGCGGGGCCCCGTTACATAGTTTGCACTGGGGCCCAGAAACTTCAAGTTACGCCACCATGTTAGATACTTGAATTGATGTGGGTACATTGTAAGTCTCCTTATTCCTCCCCAGAACAGAATGAACAGAAGTATTGGCAAGTTTACCCCCCAGATACTGGCATTAATACTGATAAATTATAGATCTGTATACGGAAAGCAATACACCTTGTGACACAATGCCAGGTTCTGACTACAGAGATGCCATTTGGGTTGGTGTTTGTCAGTACAGCTCTGTGCACCATGCTAAATCACCGATAAGGCAATGTATGCGAAAAGCTGGCTTTCATCTCTACAAAAGACTGGCAGGATGGAAAGTTAACCTCATCATAGTGTTACCTAAATGTACTGACAGGAAATCCTAATGTTTCCAAACATCTGGAAATCTACTTCAATGGAACCTCTTTTTTTCTCTTTTTTCCTTTTGAAGGATGCTATTCCTAGTGGTATATTGAAAGTTCAACACATCAATATGACCATTTTAGACAACTCTTTCCAAGTACAGTACAAACTGGGCAATTATTTCAAGATGTCAGGATGTTCTGGAGGATACGCGTTTGTGAAATGAACACCTCAGACAAGAGATTTCAGTAAATGGGTGTGATTATTCTTCTCCCTTTGTGAAGCAGCACTTTGGGTAATCCATAAAACGCAGGGGAAGTCAATAGAACAGTGTCGACGACATGCCCTGCAGGATAGCACCCCAAGTGATGACATTAATGTGCAGTCTTCTTCCATTCTGTGAGAACATGTCAGGGTTACAGCAGGTCAAATTCAGGTTCAGTCCCAACATGGAATCGCTTAGTACAGAGCCCCGATTGGCGGCGGCTAATTGCTAATAATGAATAGAGACCGTAACAGAGACGCAAGAGGAGTCAACGAGAGTTACTATGGTCTATACAAAGGGGTTGGCCAAATTCTCCAAGGTGCGCACTTACTTTTAATGCATAATATTGTAGCATCTGTATGTGGTGACAAAATGGAGACGTGTACCAAAATGATCATGACATGTGTCACTATGATAAACTTGGTGCGGTTTTGTTCATGTTTCTTACTAAACCATTGAAATATTTCATACTAGTGGGCCCTTTATTACTAGTGGGCCCAGCTATGTAAGTTATCCTCTATCCATAGAATCAGTGGGAATAGGACCACCAAGACCGATCGACTCTTCAAATTGAATTTTGACCCCCGTTCTGAATAGACCTGCAGCACCGCTCCATTCATTTCAATGGGAATGCCAGAGATAGTCAAAGTACAGTGCTCGCCTATCTCTGGAGCTGCCATGTAAGTGAATGGAACAGTGACCACAGCGTCCGATCACTCCTCCATTCATATCAGTGAGGCTCTGAGCAGTCGGACCCCCGCTGATCTGCAAGTTTTCTCCAATTCTATGGGTTGGGATAACCTGCTTATATTAAATGTAATTACACATTTCTAGAATAAATAGCAGTGGGTTTAAGAGGATTGTCCAAAACTTCAAATCAATGACCTAATAGCGTAGAATGGCCACTGCACAATGTGTGGCGCTGTTTGCTTCTAGGTCCATATACTGTGAAGAAAACTGCTGATCTCATACTGATGACCTAAGTTTGCTTATTCTTATGGGGTTTGTATGGGTTTCCTCCAGTTTCCTCCCATAGGACATACTGATAGGGAATTTAGATAGTGACAGTGAGTGATGCCAATGTGTGTTAAGTACTGCGGAATATGCCCATGCCTTTTGAGGAAGCAAAATAAGAATGAAGTCTTGTACAATCCCTTTACTTTTTTCTAAAATGGTCTTGTTGACGCTGGGTTCACACCTGCGTTCAGGGTCTCCGTACTATGGTTTCTGTCTTCTGCATGGCAGAAGACGGAAACCATAGACCGGGTCCGGCCGTGCGCGGCGGTGAGCGTTTTAGGCTCTCCGCCGCGAAACCGGATTTTTTTATCCGGACACAGAGTAGTGCATGTCCGACTCTGTGTCCGAATTATAAAACCCGGTTTCGCGGCGGAGAGCGCAAAACGCTCACTGCCGCGCACGGCCGGACAGCTTTCTCACCCATTCAAATGAATGGGTGAGAAAGTCTCCTGCAGGCTTCCGTCTCCTGCATCTGTTTTATGCAGGAAACGGAAACCTGCAATAAGGACCCTACAACGCAGATGTGAACGAGCCTTGACAAGTGGGTGTTACCATGCTTTTTCCAAACAGGTGTATTCCTTTGGTCTTACACTGATAGCACTGAGCGCTATTCATAGGGTGCATGGTAAGACCCAGTTATCAATTTATTTACACATTCCCAGGCAGAATAGCAGAGGAATGGCACATCATAAGAGTCCTAATGAAAGATCCTCCAGAAGTGCAATTTCAAGGGATATCAGATGAGGAACGCTTACAGGTTCTCTTTAATAAACTGATAACATTATACTTTTATTAGGACAAAACCGCTCCTCTATGCGGCAAAGATCGTCCTGTAAACTGTTACGTGGAAGTCACGTTGTAAGATGATGGCAGAAAACATTGTTAATGTAATAAGATGTGGAAGTGTTGGCTAAACAGGGATACGAAGGAGTATAAAAGCAAACATGACTAGTTAGATGTTAAGGTAACATTTCCATCCTTCCCCTTCACACTGAAACACAATCCATCCCTGAGGTAGAGCTGCAGTCATCTCCTGCCGAGCGCCTGTACAGAACTAACCCAACCAGGCCGAATGAAGACAATCCGAAAAATAGAGAAAAGCGTCTCCCTGTGACTTAAGACCATTCAGCTGTCATTCTCAAGACAATAATTATTCTTATTACACCTAGAAATATAAGCCTAGGTTATCCCATACTCAGAACCACTGCTATTCTTCTATATACTATATACTCATTCATGTGCATGTATCCGGTTCTTAGGGATGAGCGCCTGTAAACATCACAAGTCCCTCTCTGGCAGCTCAAGTTCTTGTGCAAAGTTATAGAATACTTGTAGTATATATGGCCTCGTATACTGTGTGGCTTTATTATTACTGAGCTCATGTTTTGTGAGCTTATAGACTTCTATGGTGCCGCTGTATGGGCCTCCATAGATTTTGTAAAAATGTGACAGAATAAGATTGAATGATACTTGTATGATAGAATATCTCCTACATATGGCACTGCTTGGGGTACCATATGGCTACAAACTGAGTCCGTGCAGCTCCATAGGTATTGAGAGGCGGGGGACTCCACGTGCTCCTCCATAACTCTGCCATGTGCATGAGGATTTAAAGGGTTAGTCCCATCTCCACAACTGCACGTAAGCCCTGACTACCAGGAAGAGACTTGCATAGACAGATGGGCGGCGGCTGCTATTTCAGTCAATCCAATGGAAGTGAATGAAAAATATGGAAATAGCAGAGCACATTTACCGACATTGTTTCTGTAACTACTATATAACACACTCCCCATAGGTCCAATTCACTTCTGTTACTGAAACAGTGTACAATAGTGTCACCTGCTGTTTCAGCAAGTCCTGCCTTGGTGGTCAGGACAGGACACTTACCTTAGGCTACATTCACATGACAACTGTCTGTACCAGGTATGTTTTCGGGTAACCGGTATCACACAGCAGCACTCATTTCACTGCCACTTTTACAGTAACAGACCACCAGTTGTCACAGAACATCAAAATGTCATGTCCTATGTTTGTCTGTTTTTATGGATCCGTTTTGCACCTCGGTCACGTGCATCTAGCCTTATTCCAGTCTTGATCAAGATTTGCCAAGATGGTAATAACCCTTTAATCTAATCATTAAAGGGATTATCCACTTTGAAATATAATCTATCAATATTAGATCTGTGATAGTCCCACACTTAAAGACCCCCACAGATCATCTGTTCCAGGACAGCATGGCTCCCAGTAATGCTCACATACTATGCTCACTGTGCAAACTGTAGTAGCGGCCTAGTTACCACAGAGATGTACGCATAGACTTTGCCAGGGCGGTGCTGCAGAACCTAAATCTGTGGCTACAGTTTGTACAGAGTGAACGTTGCGATTCTCAGCATGTAAACATTGCTTGTAGTCATGCCATCTTAGAGGAGCTGTCCTGAGTGTTGGACCCTCGCAGATCAATATTACAAAGTGGATAACCCCTTTAAGGTACAATGAAACCTGTTTGAGGCAACCTCCTAAAATTGCACTGTAAAACATCCCATAGGGTGATGGTCAGTATACAGAATATATAGTGGGACTGAAAATCAGAAGAAATAAAGTGAAGGTCTTCTCAATGAGGTGGACTTTAGGACGACAACCGCTGTAATAAGAGTTCACTTAAAACTATAGAATGAGAATTCACACAATTCAACATTTATTACTACCTGGGGCAACACGGTGGCTCAGTGGTTAGCATTGTAGCCTTGCAGCGCTGGAGTCCTGGGTTCTAATCCCACCAGGAAGAACATCTGTAAGGAGTTTGTATGTTCTCCCCTTGTTTGCGTGGATTTTCTCCCATACTACTAAGACATACTGATAGGGAAAAAATGTACATTATGATCCCTATATGGGGCTCACAATCTACATTAAAACAAAAAAAAAAAAAAATGTATTACTAACCTGGTAGCAAAGGACACAGACTACAGAGAAGATTCGGCAGAAGCTATGGGGTCCTTAGAAGATAGGGCCCATCCTCACTGTTTCCTTCCATCGTCTTTGGTACAGTTTTTCTTTTATTTCTCCTTTCCTGTCCACCATGATATCTCACGCCCCATAAGTTTATAGAAGGTATATCTTGAATCACTTAGTTTGGATGCACGGCCCCGAAAAGTCAAACTTGGGAGCCGGCGGAGATATATTTTATGTGATGAAGGCAGATTACAATCAATAACTAGTTTAAGCCCAAAAGAAATAGATCTGGGAGCGCTAATGTGGAACATAGTACATATTACCCAAGATACAAAGAGTGGCAATGAGCAGATTGGTTTTGTAGCTACTCAATTAGAACCTACTTTATTACATCAATAGCGGGCCGTGTAGTTACTGCAATGAAGGGTCTGCATTTATCAATGTGAAAGTGGACATACAGGCCCGGTAGCTGCAGCTCACAGCCAAAAGACATCAAGGACACACTGAAGGAAAAAAAAAAAGTGGATCAATATTAACAAGCTTTTCATTTCATGCTTGCCCAGTTAGGGGAGGGCGGACAATATACTCTGATTATGGGAGTTACCTTTGCGTAACACAAGAAAGGTTATTACGAAAAGCTCGGGAAATGGAGTGTTCTCCGCACTGACAGGACTGCTAATAGGACTCTGCTGCTTCTTAAAGATGCATTAAGCATTGCCACAACACTACCTTGACAGGAGACTTTCTTTTTAAATAAAAAGGCAGCGATTTTCACCTTCCCGTGTTCACAGAATCCATAATATATGGAATAGCCTGAAAGTTCGACAGAAATGCAAGTGTAAAATGTGACAACTCCTGACTTCAGACAGGGTTCTATCATTATAAGGAATGGGAATAGATGGGATGGTGAGAATAAGAACAGGATTCTAGTGGTGGATATAGGTGGGACTAAAGAGACAACGTTCGTCCCTCTGCAGGGATTTGCATACTTTTCCCAAGGAGAATTGAATGTAAAATTCTGGATCTCCTCAAGGAGAAGAGCGCCTTCCAAGAGTTGTATAATAAAAAGTTGTACAATTGTTCTATAGGCTTTCTGTATGATTCCTCACAATTTTCTAGCTCTCTGCTTGCTGTCATTCATTCTACTTACTCCCGTTTAATAAAAATCAGTTTATGGTCATGTGATGTAGAGTCTATAGTCATGTGATGAGCACACAGATGCAAAGCTCGTTACCAGGCAGATGTCTGATTACTGTGCTGTGACTGTAACGAGCTGTGCACCTGTGTGGCCATCACATGACCATGGACTGCATAGCACAATATCACATGACCATGGACTGTATAGCACAATATCACATGACCATGGACTGTATAGCACAATATCACATGACCATGGACTGTATAGCACAATATCACATGACCATGGACTGTATAGCACAATATCACATGACCACGGACTGCATAGCACAATATCACATGACCATGGACTGTATAGCACAATATCACATGACCATGGACTGTATAGCACAATATCACATGACCATGGACTGCATAGCACAATATCACATGACCATGGACTGTATAGCACAATATCACATGACCATGGACTGTATAGCACAATATCACATGACCATGGACTGTATAGCACAATATCACATGACCATGGACTGTATAGCACAATATCACATAACCATGGACTAATTTTTATCCATTGAGCGTAATCTGAATGAAGGACAGCAAGCAGAGATCTAGAAAACCGTGAGGAATTGATACAGAAAGTATATTGGAAAATTGTACAACTTTTTATTATACCAACAATTGATCTCTCAATATTGGTCTGAAAGCGGACAACCCCTTTAAACCTGTGGCTTAAGCTAAGCAAAGTGTTTTACCCAATATATTGCAGTATCTGAAAGACACAGCAAGGTAAGGAATATCTGGCTGTGCTTGTCGGATACTGCTGAATATCTCTCCTGAATGTTTACAGCTCCGTACCTAGGTTTCAGATCACCTCTGTTATCTAGCTGCAGTAGTCCGGCTGATGACATCAATCCTTGTTCTCAGCCACATCTATTCTCTTCACTTTCACTGATTGCTAATCGAGCCTTCTGTCAGCTCTGTAAAGTACACATAGCTGCTGAGCCCTGATAAGGGGTAGAACGGTGGGCCTGTTCAGTGCCTCTGTTATTGCTGTCTGTAAATCCAAGATATCGGTGTGCAGTTTATCGATTTGGGCCTGACCTGCACATCAGAAAGGCTGAGACTACTCCAACTTGTTCATGAAACCAGGAAGTGAAGGGGAGAGAAGAAAGAAGAACAGGTAAAACCCTTAGGGGGTATTCACAAGTAGGAATCTGATGCTGAATTTGAGATGAAATTCACCTCAAATTCCACCCCCATTCATTTCTGCTAGCAGAAAATAATGTGTTCTATGTGTTCTTCAAGTGGATTCTGCTTGAGAACGCCTATTGAAATGAATGGAAGGCGGAAAATACACCTTTTCAGTTGGAGAATTTGACATGGAATTTGATGCGGAATTTGTCAAAATCCGCTTGCAGGATTTGGAATTTGGCAGTGCCCAATAAAAGCAAAATAGGCAAATTACAGAGGAAATCATCTGCAAATTCCACTTCAAATTCAGCCTCATAATTTGCTTTAAATTCAGTGTCAAAATCTGATTTAGTTTTTTTTAAGCACAAAAAATCAGCTTCAAATTCTTGAAGCAAAAAGTTTCTACTAAAGAAATGCAGCATCAAATTCATACGTGTTAACATACTCTAAGACTCTAAAATGGGAAAACCCCTTTAAGCCAAATTGTTGAGAGTTGCCAGCCTTAGTTTTATATGCCATACATATAACTGCATTGGTTTCTGGCACTGATGAAGTATACATGAGCCCCGGTCTGTCTTTCACTCCATTTCTGCTGATGTGAAACAGAAGCGGCCATCTGTTGAGCAGCCCTATATAATAATGACTGTTCTTTTTATTACTAGATGGAGCACCTGGAAACAAGAATATTATAATGGTACCCACCAGGACCCACCAGAAACCAGCTATAGACCCTTGTAAACCCCCCCTGTAAGTGTTTCATTTCCATACAACAACACAGTACATATGAAGCATTATACTAGTTCACAAGGCACAGATGTGCCAGGTCCTCCAGAGCGAGAGAGCCATTGTCGCCATACTCCATGTTGGATACTAGATAAGACTCCTGAATGGGCATGGGGGTAAGTACCAGGGTAGCTGCTGTTATGGGGTCCAACAACTAAGGTGGCCCATATCCACTGAGACCTAGGGTGTAATTATTGATAACTATGGATGACGGAAAATGGTACGTTCCTCCATTACTTTACTGGGACATCATCATGCATGCATGTGACATCATTATAATTTCTTCCTATGCTATGATGTCACAGTGTACACAGTGATCTTTTTGTGTGTAGAATATCCTTCTGTTGTGATGTAATAGAGGGTTTTATTTCTGTACGGTGACATCAATGTGTATATTATCTCTGTACTGTGATAGAAGTGTGTGCGCTATCCCAGTACTGTGACATCACTGTGTGCATTATTCTGGTATTGTGACATCACAGTGTCCATTATTTTAGCACTGTGACATCACTGTGTATATTATCTCTATACTGTGACATCACTGTGTGCATTATTCTGGTATTGTGACATCACTGTGTGCATTATTCTGGTATTGTGACATCACAGTGTCCATTATTTTAGCACTGTGACATCACTGTGTATATTATCTGTATTGTAAAATCACTATAGGCATTATCCCTGTATGTGAAGGAGAGCAGAATAATGGTACATTTTCCTAGCTGTGAGCGCTGTTTAAAATGGTCATGATTGAGTGGGGTCCTGTTATATGTTTTGTTATGGAGCCCCATGGTTACTTGTTGTGCCCCTGGAACAGGGCATTTGAATATGGTTTTCCAAAGCCTTTCATGCTTACTTAGGTGTATGTTCACACGCGGTCTAGCCACGACGGGATGCCGATGCAGTCCATTAGCGTTCCGTTGTGGGATCCTACTCCGGATGAATAGGCCTAATCGGTAGGGAGTCTCGAGCCACGGACCCCGCGGCTGATTCAGCCGGCAGATTCCTCAGAAAGATCCAGTTGCGTCCAGCTGTGATCTCTGCCTCCCATTGAAAACAAAGAGAGGCGGATTCTTGGAGGAATCTGCTACGGATTCGGGGATGAAATCTGCCCCCAAATCCAGGGCAAATTCCACCATGTGAACACAACCTAAGAAGGGTCAAAGTAACCAACCTCATCACAAAATGTTTTGTCTATGTTATACTGGCAGTAGACATGTGACTATATGATATAGTTACAGGTGTAGAGATTTTGTGGTAGACATCATAGAAGAAAAACGAAAGGGTAAAAATAGCTGGCTGACCCATCCTTGCCGGAAGACTTCACAGGTAAATCACAGGACACCATGCTTGGCTGGACACATGCTGATGTGCGGTGTACTTTAGACTGTATCAGCACAGTGTTCGGAGTGCACCATCAATAATGATTTAGATCTGCACTTCGTGTAAAGAAAGGGTTTCTTCCTTGAAGGTCACAAAGCTGCTCTCTGGAAATTCTGTCAGCTGCGGCCCCTGCAGTATCTATCTACTACCAGGCAAAAAAACTGATTAAGTTTGTCATCCTTGTTCAATGTTTGTGCCAGAACGGGGCTACATGCCCTCTCCTAAAAGGCATCTTAAGACTTACTTAAAGTGACACCTTTAACAAGTAGCTGACCAGGATCACACATTAATATCTCAGCACGAAAGTCCGGTCACCAACAATGTGACACCTGAGAAGCTGGGCCGAGAAGACGAAAGAAATCAAAAAAATTACAAGAAATTCTCATTGATGCTGAAGACTCCTATATTTTATCATCTTCTGATTCTTCTACTTTCCACATGAGCTTCTGTTCTACTGTGCACTACCTTCTAGTCACACGACCCATTTCCCTCATAAAAGACAGGTCCTGGGAATGTTGAGGTGTAGCCATCATATCTGAACATTAACAGATCTGCAGCTGCCAGGAGCGGGAAGAAGAAGTAAAGTATAGACTACTGAAGTCATCAGACAAAAGCAGCTGAGCAAGAGTAATGGATATGCTTAAACTGCATCTCCAAATAAACAGAAACTTTGCATAAGTGAATAGAAGACACTTTGTATTTATCACGATAATTAACTTCACATAGTAGTCTATGGAGAGGGGAGGCAGGAGAAGGAGGCTGCTGGAAGACACACAAACAACTGCAGCTACTATTTCATCACTGATGTATCAATAAATCAATTAAAAGCCCCGTTCTCCTACTTCTCTCTCCATAGACTTCTATATGTGTGGTGAAGATATGGAACAGGAAAACAGCGTGATAAGTGAAAAGGGAAACATTTTTTTGAAGATACTGTATGTTATATGTGTACAATGTTTGTTTGTTTTTATAAATGAAGGTACGCTTAAAAGGTCCCAACACAAAAAGGGTCCCCCTGGACTTTAGGCTGATCACAAAGTATACTGGAGTTGGGACCCACAGTGGTCGGCTGTAATCTCGTGGAGAACTTATCAGTAGGCTCAGCAAGTACCAAGTTCTCATGAAACTACTTCAATACAAGCCTTTATAGGCTGCAATTCATTACATGTAAGGATAAACACTGTGTGACAGAATATCACAAAAACGTTTTTTGTTTTTTTAAAGCTGGTCATTTCATGCTATGCATCTTAGGCAGGGGCGTAACTACCATAGAGGCAGCGGAGGCGGCTGCCACAGGGCCCGGGCCATTAGGGGGCCTGGTGACAGCCGCTACCGCTGCGTTTTTTGTTGTTTTTTTTAAATAAGCCGTTACGGCCCCTATTCACTTGCCAGGATCGGTAAGTGACACCGCGGGCCCCACAAATACTATCATTATACTCGGGGGTCTTTGCAGACCCCCGAGTATAATGATCGGCGGACCGGGAGAGGTAAGGGAACATAACAAACAGTGTTACTTACCTCTCCACGATCCTGCCAGGCCTCCTTTCTGACGTCTCTGACATCACATGAACCCAGTCTGCGTTCCGGGTCATGTGACGTCTGGCATCTTTTCATAAGGATGCCAGCGGAGAAGACAACGTAGGAGCCGGGGACAGGTAAGAAACAGTAATTTTTTTATGTTTTTATTCCCCCGGGTCTCTGATTATTATACTTTGGGGTCTGAAAAGACCGCAGAGTATAATAATTGTTTATGGGTGTCCACAGTGGGACATAATACTGTGTGCAGGGGCTACTATGGGGTATAATACTGTGTGCAGGGGCTACTATGGGACATAATACTGTGTGCAGGGGACACTATGGTGGATAATACTGTGTGCAGGGGCCACTATGGTGGATAATACTGTGTGCAGGGGCCAGTAAGGGACATAATACTGTGTGCAGGGGCCACTATGGTGGATAATACTGTGTGCAGGGGCAACTATGGGGCATAATACTGTGTGCAGGGGCCAGTAAGGGACATAATACTGTGTGCAGGGGCCACTATGGGGGATAATACTGTGTGCAGGGGCAACTATGGGGGAAAATACTGTGTGCAGGAGCCAGTAAGGGACATAATACTGTGTGCAGGGGCCACTATGGGGCATAATACTGTGTGCAGGGGCCACTATGGGGGATAATACTGTATGCAGGGGCCACTATGGGGGATAATACTGTGTGCAGGGGCCAGTAAGGGACATAATACTGTGTGCAGGGGCCAGTAAGGGACATAATACTGTGTGCAGGGGCCACTATGGGGGATAATACTGTGTGCAGGGCTTACTAAGGGACATAATAGAGTGCGGAGGAGGGGGTCGGTCGAGGTCTTCGGTGACGGTTGGGGGTGGGGGGGGCATGTTAAAAGTTCGCCACGGGGCCCCGCCATTCCTAGTTACGCCACTGATCTTAGGATAGGTTGCATCAAGGAAAAAGGGAAGGAAGGACACTATTTCTCTAAAATAAGCCGGATTTTCTCACTGGCATCATTTCTGTAACTAAACCTATCCCAAATGTTATTTTATGATATTTTCCTTTCATACAACATTTCCTAGCAGAAGAACTAAAGCAATGGATCTTGTAATTCTATTTTTATAGGGACGTGCATTTCTCCACAATGTGTAATTTCCCAATCTGGATGCTTCCCACCCAGTTATAGATTACTATAGAGGTGTAGTTATAGGGTGTGCAGCAGTAGCAGTCACTAAAAGGCCCTGAATCCTAAGGTGGCCCCCAAAGGTCCTTATGCCACATAAAATATACCACAATGTGAAATAGTACAAGGTAGATAGGGTCTCATGCACAGTTTGCATTGGGGCCAAAGGGCTTCAAGTTATGCCTATATGTACATGGATGGCTGGTTTGAAAACAGCAAAGATGAAAAGGGGTTTTCATGTGAATTTTCAGTAGATGATTTGTGTGGTCTGCCATGCCTGTTGCAGTATCATTAAACTGTTCTCTATGTACATTATACAGGAGCTGGGCGAGACAGATAATCACATTTAAGAACCATATGGAACTTTTAAAGAGCGTTCATTCATGAGTTCATTGACGAAAATGAAAAAAAAAAAAAACATGACTATTCTGGCAAGCAGTGATTTTGGGGAACACTGGTTCCTGTCAGCTGCCCAGGACAGAGTTACAGGCCTATTAAAATGTAATTATGTAGCTGTCTGTGTGATAAAACACAAGCATTTACCCCGCATTCTAGACTGTAGTACAGGGGAATGTGTAATAAGTGTTTGTAGGGATATGGCCGAGAGATGGAATGTAATATATATACCGTATTTTTCGGACTATAAGACGCACCCAGGTTTTAGAGGAGAAAAATAGGGAAAAAAAATTTTCAGGCAAAAAATGGTCAAATATTTAATATATGGGAGTTGTAGTTTTGGAACAGCTGCAAGGCCACATTGACAGGTGACCCTGCAGCTGTACGGGGATGTATAGGGCGTTTTTTTTGTGGGGCCAGGTGTACTTTTTAGTTATACCATTTTGGGAAATGTTTATTGCTTAGATCACCTTTTATTTAATTCAGAGGCAAAACAGAGAGAAAAACCCGGCAGTTTAGCACTTTTGATTTTGACGTTCACTGTACATAAAAATATTAGTAGACCGGGCATTTTCAGACACAGGGATACCTAATGTGTATGTTTCACAGTAATGTTATACTTTTATATGTATTCTAGGGAAAGGAGGTGAACTTTTATTTATTTTATTTTTTATTATATATTTTTTTAAGTGTTTTTTTTTTTTTTTTTACCATTTTATTATCCCCCGCCTAGGGGGCTTGAACCTGCAATCATTTGATTGCAAGTCCCATAGACGGTAATACAAGTGTATTGCCGTCTATGGGAGATTCTATACATTACTATCGCGGAGTGTCATAGACCAGCCGCGATAGTAATATATATCTATGACAAGCCTCGGAGCCTTCATTAGGCTCCCGGCTGTCATCGGAACAGGTCGGCTCCTGCGGCCTCGCCGTGCAGGAGCCGGCCTGCATCACTAAAGGTATGGGGCCGGTGGGGGGGGGGGCTAACTGACTGCCGGGACTTGCGGAGGAGGAGTGGATTTGCAGCATGGCCGCGCTACTGCCACCGCTGGTTTTCTTCAGCGGCAGGAGCGTGGCAATCTGCAGGCCCCGGCAGCTAAGACAGTCCCCGGCATCTGCTGTAATAGACCGGCGGATGCCGGGGAGTGTCTTAGCTGCCGGGGCCTGCAGTATTGCCACACTCCTGCCGCTGAAGAAAACCAGCGGTGGCAGTAGCGCAGCAATCTGCAGGCCCCGGCAGCTAAGACACTCCCCGGCCTCCGCCGGTCTATTACAGCAGATGCCGGGGACTGTCTTAGCTGCCGGGGCCTGCAGATTGCCGCGCTACTGCCGCTGAAGAAAACCAGCGGTGGCAGTAGCGCGGCCATGCTGCAAACCCACTCCTCCACCCACATTCAGACTATAAGACGCACCCTCATTTTCCTCCGAAATTTTGGGGAAAAAAGTGCGTCTTATAGTCCGAAAAATACGGTATCATTCTAATGACTCCTATGCTTTATAATGTAACCATACAACAAATGTAAAATCCTTTAATTCCACCCCTGAAGGTTTATAATGTCCACTGGTCAACCAGGATCTGACATTATCATACATCAAACATTTCCCAAACATCAGAGACTATCCAAGCATCGGAAAGATGAAGAACTTTTTGATTAGATAATAGTTGCTTGGAAAATATCTCCATTTATTATCATGATGAATTTAATATACATATGCCTTCAAACTCAAAATTGGTATACGTAAAAAATATGGGGTCCTATATAAAACTTATGGCAGTGCTCTTATTACCTATAGCACAAAGAGATCCGTTTCCATTGTGTAAACTGCACTGGAATAAAGGAATCATGGACTTTTTTGGGCCACAAGATCAATTTTTTGGTAAGGTTTCAGAACATTGGTGGAGGTCTGTGACAAGAACAAACAAGTCGTGTTGCTCCTCCAAGATCCATTCATCTTGAGACCCTGAGATCTTCAGATGGTAACTAGAATGTGCCGGATATGCAGGTGAGAATGGTCATTCATGAGACCTTTTGGTAGAGATTTAGGAGTGTCTTCTGCTGTAGAGAACCCTGCTGTGGATTCTTATGGCTGCACTATCACGGTCAAAACCTTGTGGCTATTGGGCGCTGTGAAGTTTCTAATCATGTAATGTATGAAAAACATTGTTATCCTTAAAAGCTGAATGCTAGATATAGTTGCTTATGCTTGAAACTGCTATAATGTTATATGATAAGATGGTGCCTACATCCAGGATGGGTGCAAGAAAAACAAATGTTTGGCTTGCTGCCAGAAGACAGCTCTCCAAGGTTACCACGCAGGA
Source organism: Leptodactylus fuscus (assembly GCF_031893055.1). Lineage (NCBI taxonomy): Eukaryota > Metazoa > Chordata > Amphibia > Anura > Leptodactylidae > Leptodactylus > Leptodactylus fuscus. The sequence goes on from NC_134266.1 coordinate 242,180,705, forward strand.
CCGGGAGTAGCTGGCTATATATGGAACTGCTTACACTTTTTCTGTTTGATTGAGATGTCCCATACCAATCAGGAATGAGTATGACAACTTACGTTGTTGTTATATCACTTCCTTTCTCTGTTACTATTTAACACCTGTGTTTTAATAAAAAGTGCGTCAGCATACATTCTTTACCAATACAGAGTGGTGTGATTTCTTTACCGCCTGGCACTCAGCCTAATTAATTAGGACAATGACAGTTACCCGAAATTATTGGTCATTTAGTTATAAACGCGACTCTGACCTTATCAGCGCCATGGGTAGAAGGACTTTTTATTGGTGTGTTGACATACTTGGCTAGCTGCGACACGTGTCCGTACTTTTACTGCTTGGGTTTGATTTCCATATGCTTCATATACGCTAGTGGGACAAGGGACTCAAGCAAGTTCATCTACCTCGCTTACAAGATACAATAGATATCTGGTGGAGCCAACAGTGGGACACCCTGTGGTCAGCTTACTGTCAGGTATCCCCATTTGGAAACAGCTAGACAAGCCTTCACAACCACCATCCATCTGTCCTACATTTTTGCTAATATACCAGGGAGTAGTCTATAACAATGACAAGGACAGGCAAGCTTGAGAATTCCCTAAAATGACTTTGGAGGGTAGGTATACAGAAAGGACAAAGCGTACTTTAAAAGGCGCAAAAAGAGAGTGTGCGAAAACTATAAAATAATGAGAATTAATTGCCATGAAAAAAAAAAAACCCTCTCTGCCTCTAGCTCTTTTATTAATCACATTCCAGCACCAGACGCTGAGAGTACATCAAACTGCACCAAATCCTTTTCACATGACAAGCTCATAAATTATTCAACTCATTAGTATCACCAAGAGGAATAGAAATAGCATCAGTGTAAAAGACGCATAGAAGTGGAAAAGGGTCAGTGTAAAGTCTCATAGGCTGATCTCCATGTGTCCAAACTTCAAAAAGACAAACACATCTGCACATCTGCTTTTTGAAAAGTGAACCGGAGCGAATACAAAAGTACAAAATTGTTGTGTTTCTCGAGTTTTATAAACTAAATCCAAGCAGTATGGAAAAAATCACTCAGCGCGCACAAAGCTAAGTTAATATGGTGACTGAAAGCGTGGATCATCATACTGACCGTATTCAATGGCAGCCTTTAATCCGGCATCTGAATGGGTTGAGCCAAATGCATTGCGTACGAAACGTCTTCTCCTTCGCAAGTCGTCTTCCCAATAATCCAGTCTCCAGAAGTCATGGAGTTGACTGTAAGAAAAGATAGGATAATGTTAGTAAGTAGTTACTTATGTTGCTCCAACAAACATGGGAGACATTGACACGAATCTCGCGGGTGAAGGACCCACCAGACTTGGCCGCCATCTATAATTATTTACAGGAAGAAGCCTGCCGGGTGGCCGGACTCACCTCTTCATCCAGGCAGATATCTATAGGCTAGAGTCTCCAAATCACTCCCCCTTGTCTGATCTGGCCTGAGACCACCCACGTGACAGTAGAGACTATAATTAGAATATCAAACCCCAAAATTAGCTAAACGGATTGCTCATAGAGATGAGCGAGTACTGTTCGGATCAGCCGATCCGAACAGCACGCTCCATAGAAATGAATGGATGCACCTGGTACTTCCGCTTTGATGTCGGCCGGCCGCTTAACCCCCCCGTGTGCCGGCTACGTCCATTCATTTCTATGCGAGCGTGCTGTTCGGATCGGCTGATCCGAACAGTACTTGCTCATCTCTAAAATCAGGGATAGAGAAAAAATTACAACTGCACCAGAATCATGACCAGAGTTGCTGTAGATGGTGAACGGTCCCCTTTAAAATTGGCGAGGAATTGAAACAAAGAATGTAACAGAGTTGCAAAGTTTTTCCATATACAATGATAAAAGAGTTGTCATTTTTAGACATTCCCTATACAGATGTCCCATTGGAGGTATTACTTTGGCTCTCATCTTCATCAGAGAGCCGCTAACAAGCAGAAGCAACCACCCTGGCGGACTCTGGCATAGCCACAAGATGTGCCAGTCATGCCTGATACTTGCATGTTCCATTTGGATCCCCTCATCTTCTGGGACCACCAGCTGTCCACTCTCATAAATGACTCAAGAATACTCCGTTAAGATCTACCGAAAGACGTTCCACAATGGATATTTATCCTCATTTTATGTAAGATTGCTTAGGACCCCCATAATCACTAGTACAGAGGTTTGACACACTTTCCTCCTCCTCCTCACTATCCAACCACATTGAGTTGTGTGATGTCACTCCCAAAGTATGTTGAGATAGACACTAGCTGGAGCAGCAAGGCGCATATCCAAAATCGAATAAGGTGCACAGGACCCCCATTCTACTAGTTGGTGGAGATCTCAGCCCCTGCAGTTTGGCCCCCGCTATCCTGTGGATAGATGACAAATGTCCACCTATATAATCAAGCCAAATGTCTAAATCAAGTGCTCCATGCCTAAAACAGATGACACAATGGCCGCCTTAGGAAACCGTGTTCTAGACTATAATGTATACTCCTGACAACTTTAACCACTGCTTCAAGTTTATGTAAAACCTAAGATCCTACAACAATAGCAATGCTGAGCGCGCCATCCTGATGGAGAGCAGGCGGCCCTTGTATTTACATGTTAAACAACCTAAGTAGCCAGTATTAGATGGCTTGTGGTCCTGGTAAGGAGCATTAATCACGAGCAGCCCAGTTACTAATGCTGCATCACATTACCAGTATTAATGACACGCAGCCCGCTTTCCTTTACAGCGGTTTAACGCGCCTTGTAAATCAAAGAGCGAACCTTACTATAAACAGTTTGCCTTTTAATGACTAGGGTCCCTCAGCAGCCTGGAATTTATAAGCAGAAAATATGACACACATGAATTTTGTGGAGCCATGATTAAAATAACGTGCTGAAATATTCATTGGACTGCTTCCCTACTGCCCCCAGCGAGCTCAGAAAATTGCTATTTTATTCATTATTAATAACACTGAATTAGAGCTACAAAAATATTCCCGTGTGCGGTAATTGTTGTGGTGAATTATTATCCTTCCGTTAATGTGCCGCCGACGCTTTATGGGCGCTAAATAAAACAAACCATTTTGGGGCCGTGGCCGCTTGCAGGTTAAATAGCTTTAGTTTTTACTTATGCAGATTGCTTTATGTCTTGCCGTCGCAGACGGTGCTAATAATCGCTAATACTGAGGTTTTGTTTTACACGGAATGATGTGAACATCAGGAAATTTCGCCATTATATACAAGCAAATCAGATACATAGGTGTTCATTCTAACAACGTAATATCTCCAGGCGCTTACAATGCTAACAACACAAAGGCGACGGTGCAAGACTATTAGAAGGAACACCGCAACAGCGCAAGCATATGGGAGGTTATATTGGACGTTCCTGAAACAAAGGGGGGGGGGGATTTACTAACCCATCTATACCAGTGCACTAAAGAGATGGTGTATCTTTGGTGCACCGCTATTACTTGCACGAATGATGCACCACAATGCTGGTTTTGTGCCCCGCTCGCCACTTTTTGACAAATTGAGACAAGCAGGGCCAACCAAGCCTGACAAATTTACTAACACACCAGAAATTTGTAATGAGTTATACCTGAAATCTACAAAATATCCTGGACCGAGTCTCGTAACCAATTCCTTGGCTAATGCAAGAGGTCTGTGAGTTATTAAGATTGGCATACAAAACACCAGTCTTAATAAATTCCCTCCCCATATTGTTTTAGAAAACCTGCAGAGAATAAAGGGTTATTCTCCTGCTGATCTACTCTATCTTTGGCTGGTGGTTGACTAAGGCCTCGTTCACATCTGTGTCGGTAGCCCCAAATGAATGAGCCTAGTCGGGAGTGAGGTGTCGCGCCACAGGCAGAATCCGCGGCAAGAAAGTGCAGGTCGCTTCTTTTTCCCACAAGTGGCACAAAACAGCTAGCAGAAAAAGGATTGAACGTCTCCCATTGAAGTCAAAATCCAGTCCAAAAATCCCTGTGTGAACCCACCCTCAGAATGGCCTCCTAGCAAGACGTTGCAGTTACAGACCTCTGTTCTAGAAGCAAATGGTATAGTAACATAAGATCGTTCACACTAATGCCAGTTTGTTTAGAAGGTACCATATAGATGTCCATACAAATTAGATGAACCAGAGGATACAGAAAAGACCAACCAACCAGCCAATGTGTATGGGGATGTCCTGACTTTTCCCCATCAGCAGATTTCAGGAGAAAGATTTCAGTAAGCTCAATTCCTATGTTCTTAAGTTATCCTGCCGCTACAGGTGTCCACAGTGGCTTGTTTCCCTCTCCATAATAAGAACACATGCAGCTTGGCCAACCCAAGAGTACATATGTATTGAAGAGTTAGGAGCAACTCTTTTTTGGCTGCAAGACATCTATAGGGAGCGTGTCTTTTCCTCAGGATCTGTATAGGGCTATTAATAATATTATATTTCTTTATATATATTTCTTTAAGTTGCTTTCCTTGTATGTTTGACTACATTACTTTCTTGGATGTATATGCTGCCTTTGTTTAGGTATCCAGCACCTTAAATATTCTATAGGCACTATGTAATTTATGTGTACGGGGTCTAAGCACCCATATTACTTGTAATACTACTTCTCTGTTCAACTTCTGAAGAGTTTTGATCCATGTGGTTTTTATTCCTTCCTTCCATATATATGTACTTTATTTGTATACTTATTATAATAGATGTATAATGTTATATAATATATAATGTAATATACATTCTGTGTGCTTTTGTTTTTAGTCTACATACAAACTCCATGCAGATATTGCGCTTGGTCAGATTTCAACCCAAGACTAGGGTTGAGCCGATCTTGAGATTTCAGGATTGATTTTAAAATCCGATTTCCGATCATTTTCCATCCGATCCCAATCGAGAAATTTACTCGGAATCCGATCTTTTCTGATCCTGATCGCTCAACCCTAATTACTTTATGTTAATGGAGTAGGGTTGAGCCGGTCTTGAGATTTCAGGATCGATTTTAAAATCCAATTTCCGATCATTTTCCATCCGATCCTGATCATGAAATTTACTCGATCGCCGATCAGAATCCGATCTTTTCTGATCCCGATCGCTCAACCCTACCCAGGACCCCAGTGAAGCAAGGCAGTGAGCCCCTAGGTAAAATATGTAACTGGGTCCCCACTTACCATGTGCAATCTATAATACTGGGGTACTCTTATGTTGAAGAGTGGCCTTGAGTCGCCAGGGCCCGGTTGCTATCGTTACCTTGGCACTCCCTATAGCTATGCCCCAACAGACCTTCAGTAATCGAGTATAATTATTAATAGCCTATCCTAAGGGTATTAATTGTAAGCCCTCGCGGGCAGGGCCCTCTACCCCACTGTGCCAGTCAGTCATTGTTAGTATTATATCTACCTGTATATTCTGTGTATTGTATGTAACCCCCAAATGTAAAGCACCATGGAATAATGGTGCTATATAAATAAATAATAATAATAATAATAAATAATAATAATTAATACCATTTAACTACCAACATGGTAAGACATGGCCATAGACTCCTTAACCAACCTTCCCCATGGTAAAAGTTATATTAAATACACTCTTCATACGCTGGCGAAAAAACTCTGTATATTCATCTCCCTCTTCAGCCTGACTCTACTTCTTACCTTCTAGATGGCAGTAAGTGGACAGAAACGCTTTACATACAGCTGAAAGATAAGAGTCACGACACTGAAACTGCATTAGGAAAATATATCTCATTGCAATTCCCGAGGTTAAAAATCACCGTGTAAACCTGACACTACTACAGACAGCGACGTGCAGCTATCATCCCAGGTGTTGATATGACCAAATACATTCCCATGAAATGGAATATACCACTTACACTCCAGTCGTTTTTCAGCCGGCTCTATGTCAACTATTTTTCTATGTCTCTCAGCATTCTCCCCATTAGGTCTGTGTTTTATTAAAGTTATGACTGAAGGAGGAAAGGAAATAAGTTGCCCTGAAAATCAGCATTAGAGCGTTGTCCTACAAGTAACTTTCATGATGTGAAAAAATTATCAGATCGGTGGACTTCACCAGTGACAGCAATTGCATTATTAGTCACATTTGGTCCTTTACTCTAGCACAGGGGTCAGCAACCTTCGGCTCTCCAGCTGCTGTGAAACTACAACTCCCAACATGCTCCATTCACTTCCAAGGGAGTTCCAAGAACAGCAGAACAAGTATGCATGCTGGGAGATGTAGTTCTACAACAGCTGGAGTGCTGAAGGTTGTCTACCCTTGCTCTACCAGTTTATGAACATGTTAGGATATCACATGTGCACCAAAGTGTAGCCATAGTAGTCCATTCACATGTTAGAGGTAAAAAAAGTGGGCTTTTGACTTCTGTTGAGGTAATATGGGTGACAAACATTTTTTACTCTATGAGTAAGCTCAATGCGACCTATACAGTGGGCCACCACGAGAAGTAAGCAGACAGGGTTAGCTTAGAATCACACCCCCTTGTCTGCTCCTGCATGACGCCACCCACTTGACAGTAAAAAGTCTGGTTTAGAATATCAGGCAACAAAACTAATAGAGCAATGGGGGCCTAAAAAACCCGATATCTGCAATGGGATCAGTAGAACAGTGTCTGTAAAGAACTAGAGTTGGTGGAGGTGGTGGAAGGTCCTCTTTGGGCCTTCAGGAGACATTACAGAGGGTGGAGTCGATCCTGACTGATTTATAAAAAGGAATGGGATGAAAAGGGGCCAAGGGTGGACAAGTGCCGGGCATGCTACCAAATTATAAGGTGAGACAAGCAGAGGTTTCAGTGCGTGGACAGATAATGGAGGTAGATAGGCAAGGGACAACCTTCGATAAGATTCCAGGACTATGCTTATAAGGTACCATGTACACAAAATATACTACATGAATTTCAGGACTGGGACTCATCACTGTAAAAGAAGATATATATAGTACAAGTACAAGATACACAACACGCATCGTATAACCAGCAGAGGGGGAGCAGTCATGTTACATCCCAACATATTATCTACAGACGTGTTCAGTACTGTACATAAATAATATGGACTAAACCATAAATAGACAGAGGACTATGAAGCCATCAGTTAGGGAGATTTACAGCCAGTGCCGCTCACATATCACATGTTTAAATCAACTTCATATTTCCACTGTGAAGAAAGTATTATAACCATCGACACAGGAACATGGCGAGACACAGAAGGTCGGGGCTCACAACTCACTGATCCTAATTCCAGGGTCTTGACCCTCAACAAAAGTTATTTTCAAGACATTTACACTCTACACCAGTTTACTTACAGAAAAATAGCTCGCTCAAGAACACAGCAGGAGAATTTTTTCTTACTTTCAACTATAGGGAATACATTGTATTGGTCACCCTGAGATTATCAACAAATTCTAAGTATTTCTCAGATTCAAAGAGCCTGAAAATTTGCTCTCTTTGCACCAAACTTCATGCAAAATTCTCCTCCAGAAAATGGGCTAAATTTGTCTTGGTGATGTTCAAATTTGGCAACTAAAGCACAAAACTTAAATAAAAAGCAAAAAAAATCCCCCTCCAAAATTCCAGGAGCCACCCTCCGGCCCCTGAAGGCTCTCTATGTGCTCAGGCCTCCTTTCCTTGCCATTGCCCTCTGCCCTGGGGGGGAAGCCTTAGCCTTGTAGTAAATCTGTCAGGCCGAAGCATCCCCCCCACCATCTTTGGATCCTGCTGCACCCACATTTCTGGCAAGCAGGTCAGAAAGTGTCACTTTTTTGGGTACAATTGCCCCTGCACCACCAAAGATGTGCCACTTTTGTGCCAAAAAACTGACTTGGCGAGATTCCACTCATATTTATATACTGGTTTATACATTGGGTATTTCAATGCATGCAGCTCCAAAACTAGAATTATCCAATGGGCCTTGCTGATAAGGACTAAGAAATTATAATAATAAAAAATGGATATTCATAATCAATCCTAAACTCAGCTCCCATTTATTTTAATGGGAACGGAGCTGCAATAGTACAGCGCAGCTAACACACAGTGGAAAGATTTATAAAGACGCTGACAGACGGAGGGAATTGATGAAGAGACTCCACCTCATCATAAATCAGGTGCACTCCTGAATGGAGATCTATGCCAGTGAGGAACCGGTGAAGACTTCCATTATAACGCATGGCAGAAAACATGAATATGTTAGGCTGAGGTGTCCCTACCCCAGACCACCCTGCTCTGCCCCCATTCGCACAATGTGGCAAGCGAGGCACAGAACATGGGTTGTGGCACACATTTGGTGCAAGAAACAAAACTTGTGCAGAGAGATAGATAAATCTCCCCAGTGTATGGAGCCCGGTGACAGACTCCTCACTGACCTAATACTGATGATCTATTCTAATACTTACGTACACCTTTACATATGCTGTTTTGATGTCAGGAATGGACTATAAAGGGAGGGGACGTATATAGGAAAGGGTCTTACTTCTCTATATAATCCATTCCTGGTTTTGGCTTAAACAAACAAAAAAAAAAAGCCGCACATGTAAAGGCAATCTTAGGTTACAGTTCACCCATTTGCATGCTTCACACTTCACTGAGGAACAACAGAGGATCAGGGGGGTCCTGTAGTTGGTTTTCTAAACATTTCAAGTTCACTGTAGTTCCTATAATGGAAACAAAAAGAGACAACATACTCCTATAGAAGCCTGTGAAAGTGACAGCTGAATGTCCTTTCTGGCCACATTGATCGCAACATGTGAATCTGATTACCCCATTAACAGAGATTAAAGGGAAGCAAAAAACAACGGCTGCAAATGCAAGTCCTACGGGGGATTTATCATGAAGGGGGGAAATTTTAAGGCCAACTACAGGTTCATACAGCGACTAAACTGCATCCAAAGATCCAGACTCCTAGAATCGGCGCTATCTATGATGCCGTGAGTGGGACTACTGTCCTGTACGGAGATCTCAATGGGGCAGTTGTCTTGCAGGGAGACAGAGACATACAGCATAATACATAACTATGATACTGTGACCCTAAAGTCTTTTTTTTTTTTTTTTTTTTTTTTTTTTTTTGGGGGGGGGGGGGGGAGTGTGTAAAATTTTGTTCAAAAAATTTTCACAAAAATGTAATAATTCTGTTATGAGATCTTACTACACTTGCCATGCCACCAACACCATATTTGTAACTTAAAGGGAACCTGTCAGGTGTTGTTTCCACCATAAATAGTCCCCATTATGTGGGATCATGTATTTACCTCTCCATTGGTTCCTCTGTAATATTTATGCTACAGCAAAGAGACATTATAAATGTGTGGAAAAAAAAAAAAATCATCATACATAAATAATTGACTCTCCCTCATGACGTCAGGGAGTGAGGGGACGGTGACTGAGATGTCTATCATTTGGAGGAGGTGTGATTACGCCTGGTTCACGATCTACTTTCCTGTCTGCATGTTCCATGCGGAGACCGTGCGTAAAGCACACGAACCCCATTATATTCTATAGGATCTGTGTGCTTTCACTGCACACCGCTTGCCAATGTGTTCGGTAGTCTGTTCAGGGGTGCGGACTTCCCCGAATGGATTACTGACGCAGATGGGAACCAGGCCTGAGATAAATGGCAATGTACTACTCATCAAGCAGGGGCATACATACCATATGAGCACAGGTGCCCAGTACAGTGGGTAACATGGGATGATGGGGGGGGGGGGGAAAGATCCGGTGGATGAGTAAACAAGAAAAAAAAAAAAAATTAACTAATCAAAATTTTAGTACAGGTTTAAAAACATTCAATACAAGTTTTGAGACACACACACACACACACACAAAAAAAAAATTTGTATTATTTTCAACAGTTATGAAACTGTTGAAGTAAGAACACAAATTATACCTAGAAAATGTGAACCAGTACAAGTATTTCTCTTTCCAAGACTAGAGTTAAAGACAAAAAAATTCCTCTGCACTGCCAGGTTGTTTTGTAACACACAATATCTTGGGACTACATGTACTTTACAGCACCACTCGGCAACACAGCGGTTTCACAGAAAGTTAAACAGCAGAAAACAGCTCTATATGTTTTGTGCAAAATCCAATAAACCTATATTTTAATCCTTTTATAAAGTTCTGTGAGTATTACCCAGGAATAGAATAATCTCCTGATAATTGTCATAAATGCCTATAATCAGAGCAGGATCCTTTGTACCCGGGGAGACTGTTTCCTATCAGTCGGCTGCAGGATACTAACCATAGCTACAATTATACAATTCACATAATAGCACACAAATGGAAACAGCATTACAAAGCTATAGAAAGGCATAAAGCAAACCAGAAGAGCTAAAAAGGGATGTATTGCCTGTATCACCAATACATTCTCCACTTGGTTTTTTTGATTGTAGATTTTTTTTTAATTCTATTTTTTTGTTGAGACAACCACTTTGCTGAACATCATTTAGAGATAAGCTCTACAGCATCCATATAGACCACATGAGTCTGTAGACTGGAGGTGACTCATTGACTTTTAGGAGAGGATGTTGTGGGCATGCTCTGTGCCAGGATATGACTATCTATATATAGGTGTCAAATTTTATTGTAGCCCTGTCTGTGATGATAATGGGTTGGCTGATGCAAAGTGATCTCTACAGAACCGGAAATGTGAATGTATTGTGAGGGTGCATTCACACGGAGTAACGTGCCGCATGACCTGACACGTATACGTCGTGTGAGATATTGAGCACCGTATACGCTCCCATTGATTTCAATGGGACTTTAGTCTCGTATATGCCGCGTTATTTTGCGGCCGTGATTTTGCGGCCACAAAATAACGCGGTGTATACGATCCGGGCTCCCATTGAAATCAATGGGAGCGTATACGGCGCTCAAAATCTCACACGGCGTATACGTGCCAGGTCACGCGGCACGTTACTCCATGTGAATGCACCCTAAGGCTCATTGGCCTGCACAATTTTAGGATTTTTCTTTATAACTATATGAGGTGCAGAAAACTGCAGTAGAAGGGTTGATAAATTCCACTATGTTTCTTGATACCACTTGCTTTGCATCAAAGCTTGGAATAAAATTGTTGCACCTTTTTTGTGACGTGTTGGAATGTCTTAAGTCATATCCTTGTACTGTTGAAGCATGCCCCTTGTCAAATGTGGGGCCAAAAGAGTCTAAGGCTAAGGCCCCACATTGCGGAAAAGCACCTTTTTTGTTGCGGTTTTTTGAGCCAAAGCAAAGAATGGCTATAAAAGGAATGTATAAAAAGTACTTACACTTCTACATTTTGCTTAGTCCACTCCCGGCTTTGGCTCAAAAAAAACGCAACAAAATAAGCAGCGTTTCCAAAACATGGGGCCTTAGCCTAAAATACATAAATGTGGGGCACCTAATCTAGCGCGAGTTGCTCCGACAATCAGTCAGCGATCAGTAAGTACGGCACATGAACAAACAATGACAGGGGACCACCAATGTATCTGAACTAGGTTGGTGTGCGCTGAAGAACGGAGTACTGTTTTTTGGTGGGTTTTCTTTTCATTACCATAAAACGATTGTGGTTCCTTATTTTGTGAAGGACCTACGAGCAGGTATATTTAGGGCAATCTATGGCATATAGGATGTATTGGCATTATGGGTGTCCTTTCTAGGATGATTCACCCACATTTCTCCTCTAGCCAAGCATCATGGCTCAATATGGTTGTGTATTAACCTGTAGTAAGGCCTCCACCGAGTCATCTAGTAACCTAAACACTTTAAGATATGGATTCTAGGATTTTTATTTTTTTTTCAAATAATTTTCAATAAAGAATAGTTAAAAAAAAAAAAAAATCGCAAATGACAAACACTAGAGATGAGCAAGTAGTATTCACTTGAGTAGGTATTCGATCAAATACTATGGTATTCGAAATACTCGTACTCAGTCAAATACCACGCGGTAAACGCAGTAAAAATTCAATTCCCCTCCCACCTTCCCTGGCGGTTTTTTTTACACCAAAGGGGGGTGGGACAGGAACTAGGACAACATAGGCATTGGAAAAAAAATGTATTCAGTCAATGGCTGGCTAAATCAGCAGCAGCAATAATAATAATACAGTGACTTGGGTGTGTTAGATGCCCCCAGACATGCTTCCCCTGCTGTCCCAGTTGTATTCCAGAGGTGTTGGCATCATTTCCTGAGGTGTCATTGTGGATTTAGTGACTCCAATTGGTCGAATTTTGGTTTCCCATAGACTATAATAGGATTCGATATTCAAACAAATAGTCAAATATTAAGGTCTACTCAAATCGAATTTCGAATTTTCGAATATTCCACTACTCACTCATCTCTAACAAACACCATTTCTCCTCATAATTATTCTTTTGTGATTTTCTAACAGCCGGTGGATGTATGATATGGCACCGCCAACCCTGAGAAGGAGCTAAACCCGTAAAGCATGCATTGTTTTAACATAAGCATACAATAGCTTCCAGAGATCATTTACAACCAGAAAAGACCGATACAATTACGGGAAATGACTCTATAGGTTGAGAATGACTTTCATCTGCGTTATGTTAGACCCCAGAATTCATTTCACTTTTCAGCTGTGAACAGCAAAGGGCCAGCTGGGGCTAGGGAAAGGCGCAGAGTCTGCACACAGGTCACAATGGAGGCTGATCTGCCAGAAAATGGAAGGCTATTAGGGATTAAACTACAGGGAGGAAAGCAGAAAAATGCACACAGACCAGATTCTGCAGTAGGGGAAAACAATCCTGATCCCGCAAGGAACTGAACTGCCAAAAACAGTGGATCGAGATGATGACAAAATTAAAGCAACATCGCTCCCATACACAGAATTATTAGCAGAAAACAAACAAGTCAGATATAAAATATAGTGCCCCGCAGTCAAAAGGAACAGCATTTCACTCACAATTCCCAGATGTGGGGACAGGAAATTTATGACAGCTCACTGAAAAGCAAGGTCCCCATTGTAAAAACTTGTGCATTTATTTGGCTAAGGATAATCATTGAAGTTGACCTTTCTCCAAACATTTCTCAGCTGTGTTAAAATGATCTAAAACCATTGCCAGATTTCCTTTAACTAACACTGATTACCCCAAAGAAGACGAAAAAAAAACCCTCATAGCCCCAGGGCCGTATCACACTACTCGCACGTACATACCAATAGGTTTTCAGCAACACGCCACAACCTTTGCTTAAGAGTCACTGACGTAACCCGATCCCGAATACTAAGAAAACGCAAGACAAGGAATCTTTTACTTTGTATAGACTATGATATATGGGGAAGATTAGTCCACGCCTGATTTGCTTGATCAGTTTTTTGGTTCACTCAACAGATTAAATTAGACTAAAAGGTAATGTAGGACGGATCAGAGAGGAATAGGTAACATCGGACCGGACCACAACAAACAAAGAATCCGTACGGCCCGATAACAACCTTCAAGGAAATGTCACTGGGAAAAGGAAGAAATATTCGGAAAATTAGGACGATAGTGGACTAGTCCTGTAGTAAAAGCCGAAGTATGACCTGCTAATAAAGAGAACATTAAAGTTTTTAACAGAGGGTAACACATTGCAGCCGATTCTAAGCAGATCAATATATGTTTCTTTAGGAAAAAATTCAGTTTTATTTATTTATGCCTTTGTTAATTGTGGGCTTAGGAGTCCAGTGGTTGGTCTTACTCAGTGGTAGGTAGCCATCCTATATAGGAAAGGCAATGGTATGAATGTACGTTTGGTATAAACGATGTGTTTTTGGGCCATCCTGAACCTTTGCCAACTGACCCCTGTATAAGTAGTCTATAAATCGCTGAGTAGGACCGCCGTCTGGACTCCTAAACCAAATACTGTATGTGGTGAGCTCCATGCAGTAGAACAAATCCTACCCCATGTATGAGACCTTGTCGGCACTTGGCAGCACTGTAAGTGACCGACTACTTCACCCCAAGTGTGAGAAGGAGCGCTATTGCAAGTCGTTCCTCCCAACCATGATCAGGCTGTATAATCTACATCAGACCAAGCGAAGATCACTCCACACAGAGAACTAAATGATCTTGAAGTCTTCCTTCTTTCTTCTCTTCCTTAGCTGGTATCGAGTCCTAGTATATCTTCTCTTCTCAGCTTATGTGTGTCTACTTCTGTAATATATTACTGTGTATTATCCCTGTATCTGTATTACTATGCTGCTGTAACATGCTGAAATTTCCCCACTGTGGGACTATTAAAGGATTATCTTATCAATGTGAGATACGAGAGGGACAGGTACCCAGAACCCGTGCCGATCATATTCATTGGTCACATAAGCAACTCAGTGCCACTCAAGATATTGGAGCTGGGCTGCAGTACCGAGCACGGACCCTACAATGTGTATGGCGCTATGGTTGATATTCAGCAAAAAAGCTGCAGTACCCCCCACAAATAGGTTATCAATATAGAAGTCTCAGGAAAACCCATGAATCTTTTTAAATTATTTTCTCAGACAGAGACTGTAAAGTTTCCATGAGATACAGTCATGCCACGTTTTTGCTGCAAGTTGGCAACTCAGACTCAAATGGAGACTTTTTAAAAATTTGCACAGATGTCAAAAGGAATTTTTCTTAATAATTACTTGATGGGCTTTGTGAGTGATTTAAAAAAAAATAGTAATTATTTGGAAAGTCTTAGAAAAACGGAACAAAAAAAATTTCTGGTTTATGTTTTAATTACTATGCAAAAATTTTACAAAAATTCTTAGTAAAGCCTGAGAATTCGAGAACGGTCCCAATCTGCTTCACAAATCGCTTTTCTCATGTTTTCACAGCCAATTCACAAGTTTTTCCATATGTGTTCTGTATATTTCACAGCACTATGCGTGATTACCACCTAACCTCTATAGATATGCGCACAACATATGTGGTGGCTTTAAGTGAAAGTTCACACATGGCAAATTTGACAAGAAATTTGCAACTCAAAATCCATCCCATACATCTGAATAGGAGTGTTTCTGTAGCAAGTCCATGGATTCTTGCCTGCTCCATTCATATTAATGGCTCATGCCTGCAAAAAATCTGTGAATTTGCCTTTACCATTAGATATACTCGAAATTTAGATTTTTCAGGACAGTGGCATTTTTTTTCCTTAATACAGCATTTTTCACATATAATTCTCTATAGGAAATTCACATTTGCAACCAAAATAACAAAAAAAAAAAAAAAGTGCTGTGTAGTCGGTAGGCCAAACCATCACTGAATCCAGCTCCTTTATTTTCCCACTGCCCCAGCTTGAATTTTCAATATGCCGGCATTCGAGTTTCCATTTACGGAGCCCCCCCCCCCCCCCGAACGTAAACCTAGTCCCCTTTAAAAAGTGGTTACCTTCGGAAACTCATAGACCCCAAAGACCCCCACAGACTGCCAAAAAAGGTCAGAAAATGTGGAGAGAAAGGCGCTGCTTCCAGGACCTTTCTCTCTGTATTTTTAAAGCAGAATGGGGAATGGACTCGCCAGGTGAAGACCAGACATAGGTGTGGTGTCTAATTATACAATATCAGTAATTGTATAATATATTTAAAAATAATAATTCATTTGATTTTGAAGCCAAAGTTGGAGTCTTTCACTTTTTTCCAACTCCCACTTCGACTCAACAGCGTTGGGGAAAAAAGTGCACATGTAGGGTTTTCTTCTGTCAAAATTAGTATGAAATTGAAAAAGAAAGAAAATATGTCTTGTTCCATCAGATCCTGAATTGCAGAGCTATTCGAGCCTAGAGTTTTGTCTACAATAGAAAAGACCGTGACAATATGGCACCATAAGGAATACAACAGAGCATCACATAGACTGCCTACAGCTCAATATATAGAGCCACAGGGACTCCCGTGTGCCTGCGCTCACAGACTAACCCTGTGTAATAGCCCAAAATATCAGGCAATTCTTTAAATATTGCAAGGTATCTGATCCTCAAAAATCCCCATGGCGAGCTATAAAAATTTCATCAACTTTAGAAGAACTTTTTAAATTAGACCTTTCATTGGCCTGAAGATGAGAAGAGTATGAGGCTGTGTGTTGTAGCCAGTCCTCCGTCACAATAAGACTTTCCCTCCATTACAGATTCATTAAGCTGTTGAGATACAGATGATCACGGCGGTCCTGTGACAGTGACGACAACTGGACAGAGGTGCGGGGAGAGGATTTGGCCAGAATGTAATTATGCCCAGCGTGAGTGTTACCATTTATCAGAACTGAGAGATGACACTCACTGCGAGGAAAGGGAAACTGCTTTTCACATGCTGCCATACAGATCAATACGCAGCACATTTCCCCAAGCAAAAAGTAATTATATAACTGCAAACTTCACAATCAATATCGAGTCAAAACGACTATGTGTGCGCCGCGCGGCCGTGAAGGTAAGTCACTTTGTCAGCTGTCAGTGCCTACGCTTAAGCAAACACACAACCGGCTGGAAGAAGGCCAATATCAACATTCAGCTAGGGGTTAACAATGAATCCGACTCACCTCTAAATTGTATTGTAAGACCAAATAATCTGTTCCTCGAATGCCCATTATGGGTTAAAAAGTATTGTCGTCTGAACAAAATTACTGGAATTAACCATTGGGAGAGTTTTTTTGGTTTTGTTTTGCTTCCTGAATTCCAGTCGTTCTATTATCTATTTTAATATATTATATTTTTTGTTAAACTTTTTAATTTACTGGTAGTTTTTTTTATTTAATTTTTTTTTTAAAAAAAATGTATTTAATACACAAAATGTAAAAATTGTTTAATAATTGGTTAATTTGTTAAATAAAATTGTGCCTTATGGTTTTTCTTACTTTCTTTTTTGCAATTTGGTCACCGCTTTACGGTTAATTTTAACCATTCGTTCCCATGTAATAGTGAAAGGTATTCTTTCTGGACAGCCCTGAACGCCTGTCTCGGCTATTATGGAGCTGGGGCTGAAAGAGACAACAAAAGAAGTCTACTGCCTTTGTTCCTCCTCGTAGGTACCATGATACTTACAAGCAAAATGTGAGCTCACTCTGATGATCTAAGTGTATATCTGCACATACCAGAGACGTATATGGGAGGATTTTGCCACAAATTTCAGAATGAATCAATTGCAAAAAAATTTATGCTTTATATTTAGATTTTGTCGTAGATTTTGGATGCAAATTTCACCTGTTAAAGTATAAAAAGGAGGTGAAATCTGCAATGAAATACTGCAGAAAGAATGGACTTTCGAATGTCGTGGCAGAAATAGAAATATAAAAAATGAAAAAACAAAAACAAAATACAAAATAAAAATACAAAAAAATAAAAATAAAAATGTGACAACGCAGAATTCCATCTTCATAAGGGGAGGCTGACATCCGCCACCCTAAGAAACTACAGTAAGTGTTTCGTTCAATAGAAATCACATTAAAATTCTCCTTGAAAACAGTAAATTTGAAGTTCATTTTTACAACCAAGTGCCGAACAAAATATGTGTTGTTGTTTTTTTTAAATATATCTATATCTTTTTTTGGCTCAATGTTACAATCCAATTCAATAGGTTACAGAAGGTTAAAGTGCAGAAGAAAAAAATCATTAGGTTAGTTTGGGAGAAAATTTTGACATGCAATTTTCAGGCTGATTTATCAGTGGAAGGCTAAATTTGATAGTTTGGCATTACTGAGAGCAGGCAACATGAGAAAGCTGTTACAAAGCCTCTCGTCCTGATTTAGCCACGTGGATCAATACGAGCCTATACTGTTTCAATTTTACAAATATTGATTTTCTGATATAACCAGCACAGAGGCATCTATCATCAACTATATAAAAGAGAAGCTTCAGATATTTCATAATACTTCGCTAGATTTTCATTCACAGTCCTTTAGACCCCTAGAAAAAGGTACGTTTAATATGTAGGCACTGTGGAAAGCCAAGTAAATTACATAGACTTCTATTTCCTATCCCTATACTAGAATACACGAGGTAGAAATCAAGGGCATTAGCCAATTAGGAATTATACATGTTAAATAAAAAAATAAATAATAATAATACTATAATATATATCCTACTAATATTATGAAAGTGAAAGTTTGTGTGTTTGGATGTTTGTTCCTCAATCACGCAAAAACGGCTGAACGGATTTGAATGAAATTTGGCACATAGATAATTTGTAACCTCGAGTAACACATAGGCTACTTTTTATCCCAGTAAATGACATGGCTTCACAACTGTTATGAATTTATGTTCACATACTATATTATACTGCTCATGCAGCAGTTTATCCCAGGTTCTGATAAAAGCCTGTTATCTGTTATCTCTCTATGTAAACACTCAGATAACCCTGAGTGGATTGTGTACATGCATCTGCATATTATCTGATCTGGTCCAGGCAGTGCTGAAACACTGTATGGGAAAACACCTTTAATCCAAATTGGCAGTTTGCTACTTTTAAACATGCCGGGAAAAGAAAATCTAATTTGTTGCAAAATTCTAAAACAACAAGAGCTATGAAGGTAGCCAGAAGTCACAGAGTTCTCCTCAAGCGGAGCTGAGGGGGATCGTTGGCGTCAATAATACACTCATTATATGGCGTCCCAGCAAGTTGCTGAGATACCGGAACAATCACAGGCATGGCATGAGCAGCAGGACAGCTTAAGAGCTACAGAAACGCCGGAGCAGGCAAACCATCGACGGCAGCAATTTGATGAATATAGGCGGATCATCAACGCAGACGAAGTCACAAGCAAATGCTAGTACGGTATATATACAGTCTTATGAAAAAGTTTGGGCACCCCTATTAATCTTAATCATTTTTAGCTCTAAATATTTTGGTATTTGCAACAGCCATTTCAGTTTGATATATCTAATAACTGATGGACACAGTAATATTTCAGGATTGAAATGAGGTTTATTGTACTAACAGAAAATGCGCACTATGCATTAAACCAAAATGTGACCGGTGCAAAAGTATGGGCACCTCAACAGAAAAATTACATTAATATTTAGTAGCTCCTCCTTTTGCAAAGATAACAGCCTCTAGTCGCTTCCTGTAGCTTTTAATCAGTTCCTAGATCCTGGATAAAGGTATTTTGGACAAACAATTCAAGTTCAGTTAAGTTAGATGGTCGCCGAGCATGGACAGCCCGCTTCAAATCATCCCACAGATGTTCAATGATATTCAGGTCTGGGGACTGGGATGGCCATTCCAGAACATTGTAATTGTTCCTCTGCATGAAAGCCTGAGGATTTGGAGCGGTGTTTTGGATCATTGTCTTGCTGAAATATCCATCCCCGGCGTAACTTCAACTTCGTCACTGATTCTTGAACATTATTCTCAAGAATCTGCTGTTACTGAGTGGAATCCATGCGACCCTCAACTTTAACAAGATTCCCGGTGCCGGCATTGGTCACACAGCCCCAAAGCATGATGGAACCTCCACCAAATATTACAGTGGGTAGCATGTGTTTTTCTTGGAATGCTGTTTCTTTTTGGACGCCATGCATAACGCCTTTTTTTATAACCAAACAACTCAATTTTTGTTTCCAAAATGAAGCTGCCTTGTCCAAATGTGCTTTTTCATACCTCAGGCAACTCTATTTGTGGCGTACGTGCAGAAACGGCTTCTTTCTCATCACTCTCCCATACAGCTTCTATTTGTGCAAAGTGCGCTGTATAGTTGACCGATGCACAGTGACACCATCTGCAGCAAGATGATGCTGCAGCTCTTTGGAGGTGGTCTGTGGATTGTCCTTGACTGTTCTCACCATTCTTCTTCTCTGCCTTTCTGATATTTTTCTTGGCCTGCCACTTCTGGGCTTAACAAGAACTGTCCCTGTGGTCTTCCATTTCCTTACTATGTTCCTCACAGTGGAAACTGACAGGTTAAATCTCTGAGACAGCTTTTTGTATCCTTCCGCTGAACAACTATGTTGAACAATCTTTGTTTTCAGATCATTTGAGAGTTGTTTTGAGTAGCCCATGATGCCACTCTTCAGAGGAGATTCAAATAGTAGAACAACTTGCAATTGGCCACCTTAAATACCTTTTCTCATGATTGGATACACCTGGCTATGAAGTTCAAAGCTCACTGAGGTTACAAAACCAATTTTGTGCTTCAGTAAGTCAGTAAAAAGTAGTTAGGAGTATTCAAATCAATAAAATGATAAGGGTGCCCATACTTTTGCACCGGTCAAATTTTGGTTTAATGCATATTGCACATTTTCTGTTAGTACAATAAACCTCATTTCAATCCTGAAATATTACTGTGTCCATCAGTTATTAGATATATCAAACTGAAATGGCTGTTGCAAACACCAAAATATTTAGAACTAAAAATGATTAAGATTAATAGGGGTGCCCAAACTTTTTCATAGGACTGTATATGTTCAGAATGAATAAGCATGGGTGTAACTACAGGTGCAGTATGACGTATGGAAATGTAGTAAAACCTATTACAGATTTTTCATTGAATTAAGCAGGGGTGTAACTACAGGGGCAGTGTGACATATGGTAGGTGGTGGAACAAGTTACAGATTTTCCATTGGGGCCTACAAGTTTCAAGTTACGCCTCTCGTTTTAAAATGAATAACTTACAGGTTTGTCTCATTTGTGCGACATACTGCAAATATGCACAAAACATCTCATGGGTATTATGTATGACATATGAAACTAATTACATGTCCGGCCGGGTTCACATCTAAGCCAAGTCTCCATTTGGAAACTGCATTAAATTGACGGTTAAAAAATCATTGGTCGAAAAAGTGCTCAAGTACGGCTTTTTCGCCCAGTGGTTTCAGGATGGCGTTATTTTGGAAACATGTTTTTTCAGGCACTTCTAAGTTGAATCTGTCCTTTAAGAATTCTTACTCTATACAATCCAAACCTGGTTCTTATGGCTTTAAAAACTGCATAAAAAACCTGACCATGTGCACTTACCCTTAAACTGATTGCATGCTGATGCTACAAGATACCTTGTAAAGCAGGGGTCGGCAACCCCTGGCACGCGTGCCAAGACTGGCGCGCGAGGCATATTTTGCTGGCACGCCAGCCAGCCTGAGACTTCACACTAAATTTAGAGAGAGAGAGCGTCCCTTCAGTGCTCTGGTAGAGCTGCGGTGTAGGACACGCCCCCTTCTCTCACTGCCACCAATCAGAGGTGAGCCTCTCACTGCACAGGATAAGGGCTCCCTGGACCTGCTGCTACACGTGAGGAGGAGCTCCTGCCGTCTGCAGCCTGAGGAGAGGAAGCAAAGTGAAAGTAAAAACACCAGGTACGTGTGTTACTAACCATTCTCATTAATGTCAGGCATTTGGTTTTATTAATTTAACTCCATGTGCCTCACATTAATAGCAGTTAACCCCATCATGTCCATCACATTAACCCTGTGTGGCTCACATAAGGGTTACTGATGTGTGAGACATATGGGGGTACTAATAAAGGACCTAAATAATGAAGATATTCACTTATTACCTCCATATGTCTCACATATCCGTGTCCCTTATGTAAAGTACACAGGGGGTTAATGTGAGGGACATGATGGGGTTAACTGCTATTAATATGAGGCACATTGAGTTGTAACCTGCAATGCACATGACCAGACTCTTTATCTACAACTGTGGATAAATGTACAGACCTATATATTTCAATTGACCCATATATACAGCCATTCTTTTTGTGGCTGTGTATCTGGGCCAAACTGAAGAACTGAAAACTATGGAGCAGGTCCTATATCTGTCCTATACATCCCCCATATCTGTCCTCTACATACCCTATATCTGTCCTATACATCCCCTATATCTGTCCTCTACATACCCTATATCTGTCCTATACATCCCCTATATCTGTCTGCATTTGCGGCCCTGTGAATTAATTTTTAATGTATAGGTCAGTGAAAACCACATCCGTGGCATTTGTATGCAGGAGGTGTAAGGCTGAGGCCCCACGTTGCAGAAATGCAGCATTTTTGTTGCAGATTTTGATGCGGTTTATTTCAACCAAAGCTAAAAATGGCTACAGAAGGAATGGGAAATATATAGGAAGCTTCTTATACGTTTCCCTTCTGCTCAATCCACTCCTGGTTTAGGCTCAGAAAAACACAGCAAAATATGTAACAAAAAAAAAGCTGTGTTTCAACAACGTGGGGGCCTTAGGCTAAAGCCCCACGTTGCAGAAACAGCTTTTTTTCGTTGCAGATTTTGCTGTTTTTTTTGAGCCGAAGCCAGGAGTAGATTGAGCAGGAGGGAGACGTATAAGAAGCTTCCTATATATTTTCCATTCGTTTTCTAGCCATTCTTGGCTTTGACGGAAAGAAAAACGCAGCTAAATCTGCAATAAAAAAGCTGCATTTTTGTAATGTGGGGCCTCAGCCTTAGTGTGATTCTATTGGGTGGTGACACTGTAACTAGATGCAATTCTAGCCAAATCCAGTTCCTGGGCACCAGTGCGGCCACTTTGTTGAAAGTGTGACACCCATTAATTCCTGGCTGGGGTTTTGCTGTTACTGCACCGCCAGGAACTAAAAGTGACAAATTAATCTACGTTTCACTTAGGGAGCGTTCACACTACCGTTGGTGTCCGACAGCTAGTGTCCACTGCTAATGTCTGTTCAAAATCTTGTGCGGATATTAGTATCGGACACTAGCTGTGTCTAACATTTTGCATTGATTTAAATGGACATCGGGTGCGTTTGTTTACTGTTCGTGGGTGTCCTTAAGTGTCCGTTCCCAAAGATGTCCGACTTTTCAAGCGGACAGAAAAACCTACATATCGGGTTTTGCTGTCCGCTTGAAAAGTCGGACATCTTTGTGAACGGACAGTTAAGGACAGGCACGGACAGTAAAAGAACGCACCCGGTGTCCGTTTAAATCAATGCAAAATGTCACGGACACAACTAGTGTCCGATACTAATATCCGCACAAGATTTTGAACAGACATTAGCAGCGGACACTAGCTGTCGGACACAGACGGTAGTGTGAACGCTCCCTTACAGAAAACTGAAGTTACTAACAGCCAAGGACTGGATGGAGCATACAGGTACATTGTGTGTCAGCTCTTTACAGGTATGACTTCACTCTGCTCCCAGTCACATACATTACCACTAATTGTGGGTTACACATGTACTTACATTGTTTCTAAAGGAAAAGAACATGTGTATCCAGGCAAATAGCGGTAAGCGCATGTGGCTGGGAGCGCAGTATGACAGCACCCCTATGTTGCGGTTTGTGCTATATGACTTTAGTGTAGGTGTCGTCAGCTTTACAATTATTGACCGGCACTCCGAGGACCTCATCTTTGATTTTTTAATTTAAATCGGCACGCCGAACAGAAAAGGTTGCCTACCCCTGTTGTAAAGAATGACATACAAGACCTCCCACTCACTAACACACCCCCTATCCATGAGCTTCAAGGGAAGACACAGAAAACACAACTCTGGAAGGTCTGAAGTTTGTTCTTTGTAGTAGCTCAGCTAGACTAATAGACTGTCTCCAGGAAGGTATGATTTATAATAGAGCCCCTTGGAGATTGAGTGTCAACACTGGGGGATACAGAAATATTAGCTGTATTATGTTAGTATATAAAGCTTGTGGGAAAGTATAAAATGTTCAGACAGGACATACACATTCAACCTAATCCTGGTATCACAATATAATATTTGTCTGCTGAACAGTCACAATGCACCTAACAAAACCCCCAGCTAAATGACAAATACGCGAGGTACAGTAGACTCTCAAAACCCCGCTGGATTATTAGATTAGATATTAGCTTGGTGATTACATTTAGATCTCCTGTTCTATATCTCAGAGGTTAAGCCCAAGGCACTGAAGAAGTTAAAATATAAATTAACCTTTGCCGCCATGCATCACAGAAAGCAAATCTATGGCATTTCCAAAGGTTAATCTAATTTCTTCAGTTAAGATGGTCAAGATGGCAGCAGGTATCGAATTGGATTTAAAAGACATTAACTCATTTGGAATGAAGGGAAGACGCTGGAGGAATAGCCCACCCACGGTATGTGGTCATAGGAAGAGTGATATATAGTATTATGTAAGGGTATCATGGCCAGGTACATTGTGTGTCAGCTCTTTACAGGTATGACCTCACTCTGCTCCCAGTCACATACATTACCACTAATTGTGGGTTACACATGTACTTACATTGCTTCTAAAGGAAAAGAACATGTGTATCCAGGCAAATAGCGGTAAGCGCATGTGGCTGGGAGCGCAGTATGACAGCACCCCTATGTTGCGGTTTGTGCTATATGACTTTAGTGTAGGTGTCGTCAGCTTTACAATTATTGACAGATAAAAGACGTAATAAGTCAGAAGATTCACATTGTGGATTAGAAAAGAGCAGGTTTAATCCCACCTATAAACAGTGCCACTCTTCACCATGGGCTGTGTATGGTATTGCAGTCCAGTCCTATTCACCTGCATGAGGCTAAGTTATAGGCTCTATTCACACAAGAGTAGACATGGCGGTGTGATGGATCACTGCGTGGCTGTCATATGACCATTTTCAGAACAATGAGAATCAACTGAGCTATTGGCTGCTTTTATGAAGCCGTCTGTCAACAATAGACATATCTTAACTTTACCGTTTTCAATGATCTCTCAAGTCTAAGAGGGATCCATAAAAACGGGAGCCACATGGGTGAAAATCGGCCATGGAAAACGGCGCAAATACCAGCTACAAACCAGACTGCTGCCATTCCCAGAGGATGTCCACCCATTCAATTATATGTAGGAGGTAACCTTTTATCTTCTCAGAGACAGATTTACATATTGTATAACCTACCAGGGGGTGAATTAGAAAAAAAAAAAAACTGTTCAGGGGCACAGCCGCTATTGAATTATATGTGACATTCACCATTTTATTTTTGGTGAATCCCAGCAGTCCCATATACAGATTAGGGGAAAGGGAGCAAAAAAAAAAACATTTGTAATGCGCTTTTCTCGCATAAGACTCAGAGTGTAGGGAGTATTGCAGAGTAGGGGAGTTAGTGGCTGCCGCACAAGTGCTCATCCCCAACACCCACAAAGGTAAGTTAAGTTATGGGAAGCCAATTTACCTATCAGTATATTTTGGCATGTGGGAGGAAAACAGAGTACCCAGAGGAAGCCCATGGAAACACGGGCATAATATAAAAACTTCATGCAGATGTTACCCTTGGTCAGATTCAAAACAGGACGCCAGAGCTGTGAGGAAACATTGCTAACCACTGAGCCACCGGGCTGCCCAATAAAATGAATACTTCTCAACAAAAGCCCATAAATACAATAGACTAGAAAACCGCCAATAAGAAACTTAAAGGAGTATTCCCAAGTTGCTCGGTCACCAACTTGCAGGCTGTCAGCTCTGTTCACTTCCTGATTTTCTCCGTAAATTGGTGGGTGGGGTTTCACTTGCTATCTCACATGTAAAGCCAGCGGCGAGTCGCTTCTATGCCACTGGCCTTGCATGCCTGCGTGCTCCCTTATCAGCAAAATTCAATTAACAGAGCTTATAACTGGAAGAGCAGGGAGATAAACAGCTCAGAAACACAAGCACCGAGCACAGCTACCCCTCCCCTCCTGAGAGCAGGGAGCTACGTCACTTGTCTTGGGTGGAGTGATAAGACCATCCCCAGGTCCGTGGTTATGGAAACGCAGTGTAAACAATGAAGTGAATAATCTCAGATAGCGGCCAAACAAAGCAGTTTTGCTGAAGCAATGTATTTAGAAAAAGTCTTGAATCCACATAAACTAGCAGTATAGATAGGATCCTTGAGATGGGACAACCCCTTTAAATGGGTTTACAATACTTTTATATTAACAACGAATAGGTTTGAATCCCATCACTATCACCAATCAGTCCATGGCAATGCCAAAAATAGCAGAGTGCCGCTCACTATGCAGTGGCCTGAAATGGTACTGCAGCTCTCTCCTATTAAAGTGAATGGCAGAGAACTGCAGTATCACTATACACTGGCCAGAGCTGTGACTTTCCTGGTGCTATAGCAGCTCCTTTGTTTAGTTGACTAATGTGATATTGATGACTAATTCTAAGGATAGGTAAGTGCAGGAACACCCATTTAACTTTGGGTCCCTGGTCCACTGAATACCTTCAGGCATTACATGTAGATAACAGACAAATCCCACTAAAACTCCAATATCAACTACACAAGTTGACATAAACCTCATGTTACAAGTTTTGGATTCTTTTGATGAAATCTAGAAAGCTTTGTTTTATGCTGTTGGCATTTATTACTTGACGCACTGAAGGCCATATGTTCAGAGCTGCCTGATGCAGAGTATTGCACTTTTAGGAACATATGCCATCTTTCCATTGTTTTACAAAACAAATCATTATACATCACTCATATTAAAGGGATCTTTAATTATTGAATCTCTCGCAAGGGAATCTGAAGAATACTTGTCATCTTACCATATAAACACAGATTTTGAGGTTGACTGTAATATATAATCATAGAGTATTAAGATGATTGAATTACAGGCGACTGTGATAAGGAGCAGGTCTTATGGTTTGGCACTGTGTAAAATGCGCACTTACCTAGACTATAGCTTCCACCTGGAGAAGCCCACTCTTGACTTCTCAGAGGTGAAGCGGAGCCTAAACTGGTACACGATTATTGAGAAGTGGTCACCATGGAGAGAATACGCTATTCCATCCCCTTCCAATAGACCTTTGCTTCCCATAAAGTGTTTGATTGCCCCTTGCAGGTGGATTTTGAGTTTTTGCAGGCGGATTTTGAGGTGGAAACACCTCCTAAGTTGCCCATTCATTTCAATGGGAGTCAAAAGATTATTTATTCCTCTAGCTGATTTTTCATGAGTCTTGGCTTCTCTTCGGGGACGGATTTGGGGATGGATTTCACCCCCGAATCCAGAGCAGATTCCTCCCGGAATCTGCCTCCCATTGTTTTCAATGGGAGGAAGAGATTGCAGCAGGATGCGCCCTGCTTGATCTTGCTGCAGACCCGCGGCTCTAGACACTCTCCAGATTAGGCCCATTCATTCGGTACAGCATCGGCATCCTGTCGCGGCTAACCCGTGCAAAAATGCCAGCAGGACTGTATGACTCTTCAGGAGACCAGGACTGCCCACATGACTGTTCGCAAACAGCATAAACCGCTATCAACTTTTACCTTTATGCTCCAAAGGTCATTTTAGGCAGTAGCATCTTTATAAGCCTATTACCATTGTGTAAAATCAAATGGAGGCAAGTTAGGGGCTAAAATGCAATGACAGGTTCTCTTTAAACTTCTGCAGGAATAGTCAACTAGAAGCAAATCTGTAGGCACAGTAGGGAAGAGCAGGGATTTGCAATATTAGCTTGAAGCCCTGGGTTCTAATCCAACCAAGAACAATATTGGCATGGAGTTGGTATGTTCTCTCGTGGTCGTGTAGGATTTCTCTGCTTTTCTATGGAACTGGCCCTAGTGTGTATGCCTAATATTATAGAAATTAGTAAGTGAGCCCCAATGGGGACAGAGGCTGATGTTAATGCTGACATGGCAATCTATGTTCACGCTGTGGTAAACGTTGGCAACGGGTGATCAATAAAAAGGTGCACTGTAAGAGAATAAAAGGGGATTGATTCTCCCATTATGCTGACTGGTTCATGCAGTCATTGCTGGATACCGTCTGCTCTTGCTTTTGGAGTTCACGTGTCTCCTTCGCAGCAATGGTTCAATATTCAAGCTTGCAGATTTTATATGTGAATTAAAACAGACCAGAAACCACAACCTCAACCACTAAAGAGCAGGATGTGTTATACGACTAACCACACACATGCCACCCACTTAACTATGATCATTACTCTTTACTACAATCTATTATTTCCCTTCTGGCTTGGTTATTGCAGGCGTATCAGAGAAAGAATTGCAAAAGCGGCTTTATATGAGAAACTGTGATTTAACACTGTCACTAAAATGACACAGACTAATGGGTCATGATCACTAATAAATTGTGCAGTTAATCCCCATATGCCTGCCATACCAGCCGGGCTGTCTGTAGGGTGAGATACAATGGTTATATACCCTATGTCTATGTCTTCAGACACCTTCTGTGTGATGGCCGACAAATAACTCATTACTTGCAGGCTGGATTCTGAACTGAGATCATTAATCAAACTGTGAAGGGTAGAAGTCAGCCGCAGAAGCCAAGGGGTTAATGTCTCTAAAAATATAGGGAACCACGTCTGCAACAATGACATGTTAGTCTATACATACTACATGGATTCATGAAAAATGTCCTCCTATATCTTATATATATTTTGTATTTTAATGAATTTTATATTTTCCAAGCAAAAATATATGTACGGAGACTAACAAAAAAAGAGACATTAAAGGCAATTGTCTAACCATGTTAATACTAGCTTAAAGGGGGTGAACAGGGAAAACACTATGCTACATACTGGATCAGTGGGACATGAGAAATTACTAACAGCGCTACTCACCTGCACCGATGCCCCGTCCCTCACCGCTCTCTACTTCCTGTGTGACGATCTTGATGCACAGGAAATGCATCCTCAAGAAATAATGGTTGTCATGTCTAGATACACAAGAAATATATCCTCAGGCCAATCACTAACCAAGGAAGGTCAACATGGTTGTCATTGATTGGATGAAGATGCATTTCCTGTGCATTGAGACCTCACACAGGAAATAGAGAGCAGCAGGGAAATGGAGTGAGGAATCGCTGGAGGAGAGTAGTATTGTGTGACATCTCAATGCATAGGAAATGTATCCTCAGCCAATCATTGATCAAGGCAGGTCAACACAGTTGTCAGTGATTGGCTGAGGATACATTTCCTGTGTATTGAGGCATCACACAGAAAGCAGAAAGCAACAGGGTATGGAGTGAGGAATCGATGGAGGGGAGTAATATTGTTATGTATTTTCTTACTCCCTACTGGCCAGTATTGAATTATAATTGCCTTTAACTGGATACCCCCTTTAAGTAGAAAGTATTCTGGATGAAGGGCTGTCAGAAACCCAATTTCACTTAGCACTCCAGGGACTTTTTAGGGTAAGTTCAGACAGGATTTTTTGGATCGGAACCTGAGGCGGAGGCCGCTTCAGGTTCTGGTCCAAAAGACAGGCAGCTGTCGCGACTGCATGCCGATGCACTGCAGCGGCATCCAGTCGCGCGCTCCGCTCCGGACTAGGCCCAAAGAATTGGCCTAGTCAAGAGGAGGGAGTGTCTTTAGGCCGAATCGCGAGGCGAAACAGCCTGAAGAATGAGCACCTCGCTTGTTTTTCCGGGAGCCGAAACAAGCCAATTCCCAGAAAAAACACCTGACCGGCTCCCACTGATTTCAATGGGAGCCATCTTTATGGTCAGGATTTTGAGACGAATACAACCTAAAAATCCTGACCAAAAAACCCTGTGTGAACTTAGCCTTAGCAAGGTACAATCCCTCTAAATATTGCTATAGACGTCTTTATTCTGCACTGATGACTTAACTTGATTCAGCAAATTCATAAGTTTGACACAATTGAGGATTAGAATATAGAGAGTTTGGAAAGAGGATGTGTCTCTACACAGTCTGATACTGATGTGACAAGGGGAATGACAACACCCAGTTGTCAATGACAGCACAGATAGACATGGGAGGGCAGCGTTCGGGGGAGCCCAAGACATATCATCTACTTAGCCCACCACAAATTTTAGACCACTTATGGATGGCTGGTTAGAAGATATAAATTTTAGTTCTTCTCCCTCTCAATGGCAGCATGGGGAAAGGGTTAATGTACCCTCAGAATTGTCACATGCACATTTATTATACTTTTTTGTATATAGAGTTTGTACTTTTTCAAAAACGGCTACAAAAATAGCTTAAGAAATATTAGTTGTTTTCTCTCTGTAACTTTTTAAGCTGTGAGTATCTGTATAAAGGGTCAGAGGGAATTGGGGATTGGCATCCCCCGGGCAGTTACCTCTTCTGCCCTTACTATACTTTGACCCTGTACAAATCTCACTCAACAATTTGGCAGTATAATCCTAACAGGAAACTGGCAGTACATACAATTCATTACCTAAGCATAACATGAATGTTTCATAAGACATTTGGGGGGGTAACTGGACTTTAGAGATACCACTTACTAAAATATACTGTATACTGTTCTATGCAGAGACTCCAAAAAAATAGATCATGTCAATGGAATCAATCTCTCGACAAACAAATGCGGAAAAAAAAAAAAGTTTCCCATCTTATTTAGTAAGGGCGTTGTAAATCCATAACAGATCGATTTTATGCAGACAAATTTTGCAGCGCCAATCTTGTGTAAAATTGGCTTGTGTGTTCTGTTGGCCGGGGCTTAATTGGTGGCACATCATACCTCTGGCTGTTTTGCTTCTTGCACTACTGGCAGTGTTCAGGTACAGATAGGAGACCACAAAGCAGAAACATTTCAATTTACTTTGGGAAAACGTTCATCTGGACTTTATTACCTGTGTGTTTTTTAAATTCGATTTTTCAAAGTAATTCGTCACAGAATGCAGAACCTTTAAAGGAATGTTACAGCTCCACTGTACGGAAACAGATGCCTCTTAACACGGCTATAAAAATACATATTGTAAAGAGTTAACCTGAAATTCATCAAAAACACCAGCACAAGAGGATCCCATAATAGGCTTATAGAGTCTTGCTTATGTTGTGCCAGTTTATAGGAGCCTAGGAATGCTTAATAAAAACAATACCAGGTAAGTCTAGGTTTGCCAGCCATCAAAAAGAGAGCTGCATTTGCTTTAGATCACAAGGTCCCACCACCTACCATCTGTGGTCCACACCATTTGTGAGGGAACTGGACCGAGACGTTTGTTAGGGAGCGGTTCTAATTTATAAAGCCAAATACTATGACATGTCATGCGCCCGTCGTATCAGCGTAATGAATGACGTGATTCGCGCACATTCTCTCTTTGTCTAAAATGACCGTGTCCCCTGCTTGAGATTTTAGGCATGGGCCGCATATGTTTCTCCTACCCCTTCAAGAGCAAAATTCGCCTATCTATACATGCACAATGATTGTTTTGGCATCCCCTTCTTGTCCTTAATAAACCTTGGATCAAATGTAAAAAATACATAAAATATTGGGCACATATGTGAAGTCAATTAAGTTTCCCACAAAGAATAAAACAAACATAAGTTATAAATGTTAGAATATATGATAAAATTCTCAGCCCCTGACGGTCTGTGAAAGGTATTCAATAGGTATCAAGAAGGCAGCAGACAGATGTGGTCGAGGGTGGGCTGAACACCCATCAATAGTCAGGCTCTCGGTGAATCTCTGTTGTAAGGGGCAAGTAAGAAAAGACTTGTAATTAGAGATGAGCGAGTAGGTATTCGATCGAATACTACGGTATTCAAAATATTCGTACTCGATTGAATACTACTAGCTAATACTACTAGCTATTTGCAGTAAATGTTCAATTCAGAACCAGCGTTGATTGGCCGAATGTTATACAGTGTATAGCATTCAGCAAATCAACGCTGGTTCTGCAGCAGGCTCGTCCTTGCTAGTTGGGAGAGCTGGCAGCTTGCTTTTATGAGGGAGCGGACTTTTTCTCATAGGAGTGAATTGACCAGCATTGATTGGCCAGTGTACAGGATTCGGCCAATCAGATGATTTTCTGATGATGCATTTTTACTAAATATATTGCACAACATAAATCATCTTACTGACTTTTACTCATAGCTAGTAAAAGTTTCTTACCTCTGAGATATGGCTCCCCACGCCCCGTGCTTATTGGTCAGGATGTTGAGGATCTTCTGCTTCAGTTGGTTGGCCGTCACATGGTCTCTATGTTTGGCAGCGCTGATGAGGTGGTCACACATCTTTTCCTCTTCTCTCCTATCTGCAGCGTACTGGGCACATTGTGACTTTAGGAAAAACACAAATTATTATTAAGTAGTCTTTTATCTTTTTTATAGAAGAAAAAAAAAGGAAGAAATATGATGGCGTGATACATCAATATTATACTAAATTTGTGTTTCAAGGAAAACTGTAAATTACCTTTATATAAAAAAAAAAAACAATATTGAAAACCCTCACATCAAATATAAAACTAATATGCTCTTGTGGCTAGTCGCGACGCACCCCAACGCCTTCCTGTGGTCCCACTCGCCCCTGCTCCAGCCATCCCCCTTCTGGGTCCCATCCAGGTTACCAGATCTATTTGGACTACATGTAGTAGGTAATTTCCGCTTCCAGCCTCTCACACCTCCTTGATTTCCTTCCTTTTCAATCCTCTCCTCCCGGAGGAGCTGGGCGCTCGTAGGGTGCACCCTTGGTGTAGTCGTGGTTTGTTC
The DNA here is from genome assembly GCF_031893055.1 of Leptodactylus fuscus. NCBI lineage: Eukaryota > Metazoa > Chordata > Amphibia > Anura > Leptodactylidae > Leptodactylus > Leptodactylus fuscus. The sequence continues at coordinate 242,213,008 of NC_134266.1, forward strand.
CACGTGGCAGATCTGGTCGATCCTTTCTCCTTGGAGCTCAGGCCCTTTGACCACTTTATTAATACCCTGCACATGCCTAGATCGGAGTGGTTCCACTATCAGCAGATTGCACACTTGTTGTTTACTAGGTTTGCGGCTCTGAGGGTTTCCGTCCCTACTACCTTGTGCCGTGCTGGCACCTCTACTAAGGGTCTGATTTCAGACATCTATTGATCATCCTCTCCGGATGGACGGACCCCTCTGACTCTCAAATATATGAGTCGTTGGTCGTCTGGATTGGGTAGGCAGATTTCTCAGGCTCAGTGGCAGATCATCTGGTCTCGTGCTATTAAGTCGTCCACCTGTATAACTTATCGTGAGACCCAGTATAAAATTCTTCTACATTGCTACCACACCCCAGCCCTCCTTCACACATTAAGCCCCAATATTCCCTCTAATTGCTGGAGATGCCTTTTGGGTCCTGGTACTCTTTTTCATATTTTTTGGGACTGCCCTCTGATCCACCCTTTTTGGCTGGAGGTGAAGACCATGATGGATGCAATCTTCCCTCACGCTGTCCCCCTGGTTTATCTCCTTAACTTACCTCCCAGGACCCTGGGTAAACACCCTTCCTTGCTGTTTTTATATATTTATACTGCAGCTAAGTCCCTTATAGCTCGTCATTGGAAAAGTACCCAACCCCCCTTGGCCCCCTTTCTACTTGTTCATATCAAAGATGTTAAGTGCCTGGAGTTTCTTACTGCCACTCTGAATAATACAGTGGAGAAATTTCGGACCATCTGGGCACCTTGGGACGTGTACTGTTCTATACGTGGTCTCTGATCCCTCCCATCCCCCCTCCCTTTCCTCCTTGTCTCCTGTCTCTAGCCCTGTGTCTCCCCGTCTCTCTCCGTTGTTTCTGTCACTTATTTTTGACCTTTTGCCCTAACGTAGCAGTGGTTTAAATGCATTGTTGCTTGTTTCAACTGTTTTTTGTTGTTCTAGTGGTTGATTCTAGTATATGGTTGATTGTTCTCTTTTTTTAAAAAAATTTTTTTTATAAAAATCAAAGTTGGAAAAAAAAATTAATATGCTCTCCTTAAGAAAAATCTTTTATGTAACTTTTAGTCCAACCTTTCAGGGTACCTATAAAAATTGTTGACTGTAAATGGACAAGAAATGTAGTCTAGTTCCAAAATGTTGACTTTTTAAGATTTTCTGGAGCATGGATGTTTATGTCCTGGAGGTAACATACAAAGGACACGTTTCTTTGGGGGAATAAGTCTCATGGATAGAACGATGATTAGTTGCTACAATGTAGACACCTTACTGTAACAGTGAACAGAATGAACATCTAATAGGCTCTAAATGGGCTATTCCAAGATTTATAAAAATTTTGCCAAGAGAATGGGATGAAATTAAAGGGGCTCTATCAGCAAAATTATGGTGATAGAGCCCCACCTATGCGTGAATAACCTTTAAAAAGGCTATTCAGGCACCACTAAAGTTAAATTAAACTACCCCCCC